>NW_012115710.1:467220-480550 GCF_000951035.1 Colobus angolensis palliatus | reverse complement strand
GGATGGTCTCGATCTCCTGACCTCGTGATCCGCCCGTCTCGGCCTCCCAAAGTGCTGGGATTACAGGCTTGAGCCACCGCGCCCGGCTACCGGCTAGTTTTTTGTATTCTTTAGTAGAGACGGAGTTTCATGGTATTAGCCAGGATGGTCTTGATTTCCTGACCTTGTGATTTGCCCGTCTCGGCCTCCCAAAGTGCTCGGATTACAGGCTTGAGCCACCGCGCCTGGCCAGTTTTTCTATTTTTAGTAGAGACAGGGTATCACCGTGTTGGCCAGGCTGGTCTCAAACTCCTGAGCTCAAGAGATCTACGTGCCTTGGCCTCCTAGAGTGCTGGGATGACAGGCATGAGCCACTGCACCCAGCCTCTGCATGGGGTTTGGTCAGGGCTGGGTCTGTGCCCTGAAGGGGAGCTCGTTCCAGCCCAGGTTCCCACTGCTGCAGCGTGTGTGTGGACTCCTCCAGGAGAGAAGTGGGAGTTTTCTTGTAGGAGTTTATTGTCCCTGGTGGAGTGGGCAGTAGAGGGGACCATATTTCCTAGGGTGAGGTCTCCTTTGTATGTTTCATTGTGTTACAGGGAGGGGGTGTGTAGATTTGAGCAATAAACAACATATTTCTAACTTTCAGGATTGACTTCTAAAGAATCTTTGTATGTGAAGAAGAAACCCAGAAGAGGAAGGAAGAGGAAAGCAAAGGAGTCACGGATGGCTCTTTCTCAGGTGAGATGACATTTTCAGTGGATTTTTGTGTCTCCTTCCTATCAGAAATGCTGGGACCACCTCTGGATGCACTGTCAGCTCTCTGTAGACCAGGATTACAGCAACTGCCAATGGAAGTCTATCGGGAACCTGGCACCCGATATTTCAACGTAGGTTCTTTTCTATTTTCCTGAAGTGTTGGCCGGTCTGGGAAATAAAGGGAAAGAGTACAAAGAGAGAAATTTGAAAGCTGTGTGTCTGGGGGAGACATGACATGTTGGCAGGTTCAGTGATGCCCCCCAAGCTGCAAAACCATGTTTTTATTAGTGATTTTCAAGGGGAAGGGACTGTATGAATTGGATGTGGGTCACAGAGATCACATGCTTCACAAGGTAATAAAATGCTACAAGGGAACTGAGGCAGAGCAAGATCACAGGACCAGGGTGAAATTGAAATTGCTGTTGAAGTTTCAGGCACGCATTGTCATTGATAACATCTTATCAGGAGACAGGGTTTGAGAGCAGACAACCAGTTTCACTAAAAATTTACTAGGCGGGAATTTCCTTGTCCATTAAAGGCCTGGGAGCGCTACAGGAGACCGGGGCTTATTTCATCCCTTATGTGCAGCCGTAAAAGACAGACATTCCTGCAGCGGCCATTTTAGAGGTCTACCCTAGGAATGCATTCTCTTTCTCAGAGCTGTTCCTTGCTGAGAAAAAGAATTCAGTGATATTTCTCCTATTTGCTTTCGAAAGAAGAGAAATATGGATTTGTTCTGCCTGGCTCTCAGGCAGTCAGACCTAATGGTTATCTCCCTTGCTCCCTGAACATCGATGTTATCCTGTTTTCTTTTCAAGGTGCCCAGATTTCATATTGTTTAAACACACAGGTTTTACGAACAATTTATGTAGTTAACACAATCATCACAAGGTCCTAAGGTGACATACATCCTCAGCTTATGAAGATGATGGGATTAAGAGATTAAAGACAGGCATAGGAAATCTCAAGAGTATTGATTGGAGAAGTCCATCAATAAATGTCCATGAAATCTTCACAATTTATGTTCAGAGATTGCAGTAAAGACAGGCGTTTTAAGAGGGCAGGGCGCGGTGGCTCAAGCCTGTAATCCCAGCACTTTGGGAGGCCGAGACGGGTGGATCACGAGGTCAGGAGATTGAGACCATCCTGGCGAACACGGTGAAACCCCGTCTCTGCTAAAAAAATACAAAAAACTAGCCGGGCGAGGTGGCGGGCGCCTGTAGTCCCAGCTACTCGGGAGGCTGAGGCAGGAGAATGGCGTAAACTCGGGAGGTGGAGCTTGCAGTGAGCTGAGATCTGGCCACTGCACTCCAGCCTGGGCGACAGAGCAAGACTCCGTCTCAAAAAAAAAAAAAAGACAGGTATAAGAAATTATAAAAGCATTAATTTGGGGAACTGATAAATGTTCATGAAATCTTCACAATTTATGTTCTTCTGCCATGGCTTCAGCCAGTCCCTCCGTTCAGGGTCCCTGACTTCCCGCAACAGAAGTCATGTATTAATATGCACACAATACATGGTAAATTCTAGAAAAGGTGACCAATATAGAGAAATGTTTCTGCCTGATTTTATACTATGTTTTTAGGTAATTCAGTGAGTTACTGTGTTTCTGACTCCAAGAATCTTGCTAATTAGAATGGAAAGTTATTACACAGACATGAACGATAGAAGATGTTTTATTCTCTCATTATTTTAAGAATATGAAATCAGCCTCAATAATAGCAGGAGATTCATTAAGCCATTTTTAGCACATTAAACTCATGGAGACTGTGGTGTTACTGGGGAGAGACTTATGAAACAGGTGTTTTCATTTAAAATTATTATAATTATTATTATAATAATATTATTTTACTTTAAATATACAAAGTCTTGCTCTGTCACCCAGGCTGACGTGCAGTGACATGATCTTGGTTCATGGCAACCTCCACCTTCTGGGTTGAAGGATTCTCCTGCCTCAGCCTCCCAAGTAGCTGGGATTATAGGCACGTGTCACCATGTCCAGCTAATTTTGTTGTATTTTTATTAGTGACAGGTATCACCATATTGGCCAGGCTGGTCTCAAACTACTGACCTCAGGTGATCTGCCTGCCTCAGCCTCCTGGAGGGCTGGGTTTACAGGTGCAAGCCACTGTGCCCAGCCCCAATGATTATTATTAAATGTATATTTTTCTATTTAAACATCACATGATGAATATATTTGTTTTGTGATAAAACTCCAAGCAAAGCTGCAGCTTAGACCCTTGGCCATAAGGTATCTCCTTTCCCTGTCACATCCTCCACCCTCCTTCCAAACTCACTGGGGAGCTAGTTGTCAGAGCAAGTCTCATACACGTGTATTTCAGCATCATTATGAGACTTTAGAGAAAAGTCTGCAGTAAATTTAAAAACAAATAACTTTTTTACAAAAATTAGCTGGGTGTGGTGGTACATGCCTGTAATCCCAGCTACTCAGAAAGCTGAGGCAGGAGAATCGCTTGAACCTTGGAGGTGGACATTGTCATGAGCTGAGATTGTGCCACTGCACTCCAACCTAGACACAGAGCAAGACTCCGTCTCAAAAAAAAAAAAATGATATTTATGTTTTCACTTTAGGTTTGGGGCTACATGTGAAGGTTTGTTACACAGGTAAACTAGTGTCATCGGGATTTGTTGTACAGATTATTTCATCATTCTGGTGTTAAGCCCCATACTCAATAGCTATTTTTTATTTATTTACTTTTTTGAGACTCAGTTTTGCTCTTGTTGCCCAGGCTGGAGTATAATGGCATGATCTCAGCTCACTACAACCTCCTCCTCCTGGGTTCGAGTGATTCCTCTGCCTCAGCCTCCTGAGTAGCTGAAATTACAGGGGCCTGCTATGATGCCTGGCTAATTTTTGTATTTTTAGTAGAGACAGGGTTTCACCATGTTGGCCAGGCTGATCTTGAACTCCTGACTCGTGATCCACCTGCCTCGGCCTCCCAAAGTGGTGGGATTACAGGCGTCAGCCACCTTGTCCGGCCCCCAATAGTTATTTTTTCTGCTCCTCTCCTTCCACCCTCCACCCTCAAGTAGATTGCAGTGTCTGTTTTCTTCTTGATGTTCCAGTAAATATTTTACTTTGATATTTGATGCTACTAGTTGTGAAAATTTACATGTTCTCACGTTAGTAAATGTGGCTAGGTTGCTGTTTGCCATCTGTATTGGAAATTAGCTGAATTACAAGTGGGTGGGTCCTTTGCAATTTTTCCCTATATAAAGAGTGCCATAGGTGCTGCCTCTGCGCACGCCTGCATTCCTACAGATATCTGAACATTCCTCCAGGTCAGGCAGTTGAAAGGGTGATTGCTTCCTCTAAGATGGGCATTTCCTGTTTTCTTAGATCTGACAAGATTTTCCCTGCCCCCAACTGCCAATGTATCCTTTTCCAGCAAGATGGGATTCTTCTTCGGTTCAACATAACTTGCTACTTTTTATATTTTTAAAGCTTTTATATATATATACACACCCACACACACAATACACACACACACACATACACATATGCGTACATATACACACACACAAATGTATATATATGTTTTTTTTTTTTTTTTGTGAGACGGAGTCTCGCTCTGTCGCCCAGGCTGGAGTTCAGTGGCGCGATCTTGGCTCACTACAAGCTCCGCCTCCCGGGTTCCCGCCATTCTCCTGCCTCAGCCTCCCGAGTAGCTGGGACTACAGGCGCCCACCACCTCGCCCGGCTAATTTTTTGTATTTTTAGTAAATACGGGGTTTCACCATGTTAGCCAGGATGGTCTCGATCTCCTGACCTCGTGATCCGCCCGTCTCGGCCTCCCAAAGTGCTGGGATTACAGGTTTGAGCCACCGCGCCCGGCCAAATGTATATATTTTGAACAACTTTTCCATTTTGAAAATGTGGGGAAAAAGACAACCCTTTGTATTAATGTGTAGTTTTTTGTGTCTGTGTAGGTTTCATTATTTTGTTGACATATATATGTATAATGGATTTTCATCCTTTGAGTAATCTACTTTTCATGTATTTTATTTTATTTTGAGACTGGGTCTCACTGTGTTGCCCAGGCTGGAGCACAGTGGCATGATCTCAGCTCACTAAGCTTCACCCTCAGGCTCAAGCCATCCTCCTACCTCAGACACCCAAGTAGCAAGAGCCACAGGTGGCTGCCACCATGGTTGGCTAATTTTTTTTTTTTTGAGATGGAGTCTCCGTTGTCCAGGCTGGAGTGCAGTGGCCTGATTTCAAATCATTGCAACCTCTGGCTCATGGGATCAAGCAATTCTCCTGCGTCAGCCTCCCAGGTGACTGGGATTAACAGGCATGTGCCATGGCGCCCAGCCAGATATTAGTTTCTGATCTTTCACTGTGAACGTTGTCATCTCTGAAGACATCACTCATACTCTGCCTCATCTAGATACTGAATGTCACTTGGTGTGTCAGTAAAAGTTTCTGGGCCGGGCACGGTGGATCACGCCTGTAATTCCAGCACTTTGAGAGGCTGAGTCAGAGATAACAAGGTCGGGAGACTGAGACCAACCTAGCCAATATGGTGAAAGCCCGTTTCTGCTAAAAATACAAAAATTAACTGGTCGTGGTGGTGCATGCCTGTAATTTCAGCTACTCAGGAGGCTAAGGCAGGAGAATGGCTGGATCCTGGGAGGTGGAGTTTGCAGTGAGCAGAAACTGCACCATTGCACTCCAGCCTGGGCAACAGAGTGAGATGCCATCTCAAAAAAAAAAAAAAAAGTTTAGTAGAACACAACTGGGAAGACAAAATGTGGTGAGAAATCCCTCACTCAGATTTGCTGGAACATTCACTGCATTTAAATCCACACTTTCCCCTCTCTCCTCTTCTCATTTTCTGTAAAGATAAGAACTCCTCCCATAACCATTTCCTTAAAATGTGTTTTCATTTCAGGTTTTACTGACCTTCAGGGATGTGGCCATAGAATTCTCTCAGGAGGAGTGGAAATGCCTGGACCCTGCTCAGAGGACTCTGTACAGGGACATGATGCTGGAGAATTATAGGAACCTGGTCTCCCTGGGTGAGGACAACTTCCCTGCTGGGGATGTGCCCTTTGCATGTCTTTGTATTTTCTTTCTTTTTCTTTTTTTTTTTGAGATGGAGTCTTGCTCTGTTGCCCAGGTTAGAGTGCTGTGGCACGATCTTGGCTCACTGCAAGCTCTGCCTTTCAGGTTCACGTGGTTCTCCTGCCTCAGCCTCCCAAGTAGCTGGAACTACGGGCGCCCACCAACATACCCGGCTAATTTTTTATATTATTTTTTAGTAGAGACAGAGTTTCACCATGTTAACCAGGATGGTCTCAAATTTGAATTCCTGACGTCGTGATCACACACCTTGGCCTCCCAAAGTGCTGGATTACAGATGTGAGCCACCGTGCCTGGCCCATATTTTCTCTTTTTCTTAGATACAGTGTCTCTCTCTGTCACCCAGTGTAGAGTGCGATGGTGGGATCATGGCTCACTGCAATCTTGAATTCCTTGGCTCAAATGATTGTCCCACCTCAGCCTCCCCAAGTAGCTGGTACAGGTGCATGCCACCATGTCAGGCAACTTTTTTAGTTCGTTTTTTCTCCAGACAGGGTCCTGCTGTGTTGTTGAAATTCGTCCTGATCTCCTGGGCTCAAGAGATCCTCCTCAGTCTCCCGAGTAGCTGGGATTACAGGCGCCAACCCCCATACCTAATCATTGGCTTTTATTTTTGAAATGTTTGCATATGTGCAGACGGGCCTGGTGGCTCACGCCTGTAATCCCAGCACTTTGGGAAGCCAAACTGGGTGGATCACAATGTCAGCAGATCAAGACCAGCCTGGGCAACATGGTGAAACCCTGTCTCTTCTAAAAACACAAAAATCAGCTGAATGTGGTGGCACGTGCCTATAATCCCAGCTACTTGAGAGGCTGAAGGAACAAAATCACATGAACCCGGGAGTCAGAGGTTGCAGTAAGCCAAGATCACCACTGCACTCCAGCCGGGCGACATAGCGAGACTCCGTCTCAAAAAAAAAAAAAAAAAAAAATTGCGTATGTGTGCCCTTAAGGCTGAGTCTATAAGTCTCTTGTAGACAACTTATAGTTGGTTCCTGTTGATTCAGCCAGTTTTTGCCTTCTGAATGCAGAGTTAAATACAGTTCAAGTATTACTAATGGAGAAGACCTTTCCTTTGTGAATTTGTTACATATTGTCTGTATTTCTTGTAGTTTTTTTTGTTCTTCATTTCTCATTTCCTAATTTTTGGGTTTAATTCCATTTTTGTGTAGACATGCGTTGACTCCCTTCCTATTTACTTTTTTTCTTTCTTTGTTTATGCTGGAATCTCACTCTGTTGCCAAGGCTACAGTGCAGTGGTACAATCTTGGCTCACCACAGCGAGCTCCGCCTCTCAGGCTCAAATGATTCTTGTGCCCCAGTGGCTCATGCCTCTAATCCCAGCACTGTGGGAAGCCGAGGCAGGCAAATCACCTGAGGTCAGGAGTTCAAAACCAGCCTGGCTAACATGGCAAAACTCCGTCTCTACTAAAAATACAAAAATTAGCTGGACACCATGGTGGGCACGTGTAATCCTGCTGCTCAAGAGTCTAACCCAGGAGAGTTGCTTGAACCCAAGAGGTGGAAGTTTCAGTGAGCCAACATTGTGCCACTGCACTACAGCCTGGGTGATAGCACGAGACTCTATCTCAAAGAAAAAAAAAGAAAAAAAAACATAACCTGCAAAAGCTACTCTTTATCCACTAGAACGCTTTATTTATGTCAGAATTATTTCTGTGTATGTTGCATTTTCATTAACATATATGTACAGTGTTTTTTCATGCTTTTTTCTTCTAAATAACAGAAAAAAAGTTGATTTATGGAGAAAAGGTACACTTATACCAGTTTCTGTATCTGTCCTTTTATTTGCCTATTCATGTATTTATTTATATTTATTTATTTGTTGATGAGATGAAGTTTTGTTCTTGTCACCCGTGCTGGGGTGCAATGGCACAATCTCGGGACACTCCAACCTCCAACTTGTGGGTTCAAGCGATTCTCCTGCCTCAGTGTCCCAAGTAGCTGGGATTACAGGCATGTGCCACCACGCCTGGCTAATTTTGTATTTTAATAGACACAGGGTTTCTCCTTTTTCGTCATGCTGGTCTCGAACCCCCGTCTTCAAGTGATCCCTCAACCTTGGCCTCCTAAACTGCTGGGATTACCGGTGTGAAACACCGCACCCAGCCTGTGTGTCATTTTATTTACCTTTACTGGAGAACATTGTTTATATTTGTGGGTTGGAGTTACTCTTTAGAGTTTTTTCATTTCTTTTTTTATTTTTTCTTAAGAGAGAGTCTTGGTCTGTCACCTAGGCTGCAGTGTGGTGGTGCGATCTTGGCTAACTGCAACATCTGCCTCCCAGGTTCAAGTGATTCTTCTCCTTCAGTCTCCCAAGTAGCTGGGACTACAGGCATGTGCCACCACACCTGGCTAATTTTTTCTTTTTTTTTTTTTTTGTAGAAACAGGGATTCACCCTGTTAGCCAGGATGGTCTCGATCTCCGTACCTTGTGATCCTCCTGCCTCAGCCTCCCATAGTGCTGGGATTACAGGCATGTGCCACCACACCTGGCTAATTTTTTCTTTTTTTTTTTTTTTGTAGAAACAGGGATTCACCCTGTTAGCCAGGATGGTCTTGATCTCCGTACCTTGTGATCCTCCTGCCTCAGCCTCCCATAGTGCTGGGATTACAGGCATGAACCACCATGCCTGGCCGGCCTCAAAATTTTTAAAACACGTTATTGCTATAGATGGCTTCAAGTATTGCAAGATTTATAGAACAGGCTCTAAACTTCCTTTGTTTAATCAGATATGTCAGCCTTTGGTGATGTTGATGATGAGATGCTCCTGTTCCTGACTTAATCATTTCACTGACAGAAATAGCTTAGACTGGCCAGCGGAGTTGGCTTATGCCTCTAATCTCAGCAGTTTGGGATGCCAAGGTGGGTGGATCACTTGAAGTCCGGAGTTTGAGACCAGTCTGGCCAACATGGTGAAACCTCAAATCTACTAAATACAAGAAATTGGCCAGGCGTGGTGGCTCAAGCCTGTAATTCCAGCACTTTGGGAGACTGAGAGGGGCAGATAACCTGAGTTCAGGAGTTCAAGGCCAGCCTGGCCAACATGGTGAAACCCCATCTCTACTAAAAATACAAAAATTAGCTGGGCGTGGTGGCTCATGGCTGTTATCCCAAGTACTTGAGAGGCTGAGGCAGGAGAATCACTTGAACCCGGGAGGTGGAGGTTGTAGTGAGCCAAGATTGCGCCACTACACTCCAGTCCAGGCGATAAAGTAAGACTCTGTGCTAAGGCAAGAGAATCTCTTGAGGCAAGTGAATCGTGCCACTACACTCCAGCCTGGGTGATAGAGTGTGACTCGGTCCCAAAAACAAACAGCAAAAGAGATAGCTTAAACTGGGAGGCTTCAGACATAGAAAATTATTTCTCATGAATTTGGAAAGGGGGAAATCCAAGAGCAAGGTGCCAGTCAAGTTGTTCCTGGTGAGAGCCTTCTTCATGATTTAGCCCAGCCATCTTCCTGCCATCTCCTGACATGGGGGAAAGATGAACAGGAAATGGGCTCCTTAATATCTCTTTTTATGAAAGCACAAGACCTGTTCACCAGTATTCAACACACATGACCAAATTCTCTCAAAGGCTCCATCTGCAGAACATCCTATTGGAGAATAAGAACTCTGAACACGGTTTTTGACAATAGGAACATTCAGACCAGGGAGCCTGCATCATATTTTTTATGTTTTTGTCGTGCAATTTGATTTATACAATATTTTCTCTGATCTCGGTTTAAAAATTTTCCCAGTACACATTCTATGATTTATATTTTGTGCATAGTGAACTAGATAATTAAGGCCAACAATGCATACATATATAGAATTGCTGTATTGCCTGGCTGTTTTATAAATGTAGTTGTGACATCATAATTGCACCCTCTGACACTGTTAGTCAATTATTTGTTTATTTATTTTGAGATGAAGTCTCACCCTCTCACTCAGGCTGGAGTGCAATGGTGCAATCTTGGCTCACGACAACCTCTACCTCCTGGGTTCAAATGATTCTCCTGCCTCAGCCTTCCAAGTAGCTGAGGTTACAGGCACCTGCCACCATACCCAGCAAATTTTTTTGTATTTTTAGTAGAGTTGGGATTTCACCATGTTGGCCAGGCTACTCTTGAACTCCTGACCTCATAATCCTCCCGCCTCAGCCTCCCAAAGTGCTGGGATTATAGACCTGAGCCACCGTGCCCAGCCGTTAGTCAATTCTTATTGCTTATAATGTTGTGTACTTTTTGACCTCATCAATCAGAAGGTAGTGATCTTAACATATATTTCCATTCTTATATTGTGTGCTGGTGGAAAGTAGAAGTTTGGCGTTTTTTTAAATAGCGAATTGTTTAGAATTTTGCAGATTGTATAAATGTACTTATTATTTGCTTGCTGGTTTTATGGGTTACAATGTTTTACTAATTAATTTCTATGTTTGTACATAAGGCTTTTCGGTATGTAGTACGCAGTATAACTGACACAGTCCACTAGTTAATGTCACAAAGTGCCACCAGATGCTGTGGCTCACACATGCCATCTCAGGACTTTGGGAGGCTAAGGTAGGTGGATCACTTGAGGTGAAAAGTTTGAGACCAGCCTGGCCAAATGTTGAAACCCTATCTCTACTAAAAATACAAAAATTAGCCAAGCCTGGTGGTGTATGCCTATAATCCCAAGTACATAGGAGGCTGAGGCAGGAGAATGGCTTGAACCCAAAAGGTGGAGGTTGCAGTGAGCCAAGATTGGGCCATTGAATTCCAACTGGTTGTGACAGAGTGAAACTTCATCTCAAAAATATAAAAATAAAGAATTTTTTTAAAAATGTCATAACGTGGGCCGGGCGCAGTGGCTCAAGCCTCTAATCCCAGCACTTTGGGAGGCCGAGACGGACGGATCACGAGGTCAGGAGTTCAAGGCCATCCTGGCTAACACGGTGAAACCCCGTCTCTACTAAAAAATACAAAAAGCTAGCCGGGTGAGGTGGTGGGCGCCTGTAGTCCCAGCTACTTGGGAGGCTGAGGCAGGAGAATGGCGTAAACCCGGGAGGCGGAGCTTGCAGTGAGCTGAGATCCTGCCACTGCACTCTAGCCCAGGCGACAGAGCGAGACTCCGTCTCAAAAAAAAAAAAAAAAAAGTCATAACGTGCCTTTTCTGCAAGGATGTAGGTAATTTCATGACAGTTATTCAGAAAAACATTGTATTAACTTTTGTTTTGTTTTGTTTTTTGAGATGGAGTGTTGCTTTGTCGCCCAGGCTGAAGTGCAGTGGTGCAATCTCGGCTCACTGCTACCTCTGCCTCTCGTGTTCAAATAATTCTTGTGCCTCAGCCTCCCGAGTAGGTGGGACTGCAGATGTGGGCCACCACGCCTGGCTAAATTTTGTAATCTTTTTGTTATCTTCTCAGTGCTATGATTGTTTCACAATACAGAATTTCCATTGATTTTGGTTATCCTCACATAAGCTTGTTGTGAATTATTTACCAATATAGTATATCATGTGGTCCTTTAGCATTTATTTGTATACAGTAAATATGCTGTAAATATGAATAATATATACTTTTCATTGATGTGACAGTGATATGTTTTTTACAAACTGTGCGGCATTTTAGGGTCATAATGGAAAAATATTCCTTACTTTAGGATACACATTTGTGCCCTGTCATTGTTTTGTCACGATATTGGAAACTGGCTTCCATAAAAGTAATTTGAAGCACATGTAACCGCCCTTTATTTGTTAAAGAATCTTGTGCTTTTCTGTTCCTAAGCTTTGAGGGTCATGTTTGGAAGGTTTAAAATAAGTATTGTTTTTTTTGTATCGTATTTACACATTTCAGCATTATTTACCATCTGTACTTAATTTGAAACCATTTGGTGTTTATACTTTGTAGATATCTCTTCCAAATGCACAATGAAGGAGGTCTTGTCAACAGCGCAAGGCAATAGAGAAGTGTTCCACACAGGGACTTTGCAAAGACATGAAAGTCATCACTTTGGAGATTTTTGTTTCCAGGATATTCATAAACATAGTCATGATGTTGACTTTCAGTGGCAAGAAGATGAAAGAAATGACCATGAAGCACCCATGACAAAAATAAAAAAGTTGACATGTAGTACAGACCGATATGATCAAAGTCATGCTGGAAACAAACCTATTAAAGATCAGTTTGGATTAAACTTTCATTCGCATCTGCCTGAACTGCACATATTTCACACTGAAGAGAAAATTGATAATCAAGTTGAAAAGTCTATCAATGATGCTTCCTTGGTTTCAACAGCCCAAATAATTTCTTGTAGTCCCAAAACCCATATTTCTAATAACTATGGGAATAATTTTCTGAATTCTTCATTACTTACACAAAAACAGGAAGTACAAGTGAGAGAAAGATCTCTCCAATGCAATGAGAGTGGCAAAGCCTATAATTATAGCTCACTCTTAAGGAAACATCAGATAATCCATTTAGGAGAGAAACAATATAAATGTGATGTATGTGGCAAGGTCTTTAATCGGAAGCGAGACCTTGCATGCCATCATACAAGTCACACTGGAGAGAAACCTTACAAATGTGAAGAATGTGACAAAACTTTCCTTTTCAAATCAAGCCTTGAAAGACATAGGAGAATTCATGCTGGAGACAAACTGTACAAGTGTAATGAGTGTGGCAAGACCTTTAGTCCAAAGTCATACCTTATGTGCCATTGTAGACTTCATACTGGAGAGCAACCTTACAAATGTGAAGAATGTGACAAAGCTTTCCGTTTCAAATCAAGCCATGAAAGACATAGGAGAATTCATGCTGGAGACAAACTGTACAAGTGTAATGAGTGTGGCAAGACCTTTAGTCCGAAGTCATACCTTACGTGCCATTGTAGACTTCATACTGGAGAGCAACCTTACAAATGTGAAGAATGTGACAAAGCTTTCCCTTTCAAATCAAGCCATGAAAGACATAGGAGAATTCATGCTGGAGACAAACTGTACAAGTGTAATGAGTGTGGCAAGACCTTTAGTGTGAAGTCATACCTTACATACCATTGTAGACTTCATACTGGAGAGAAACCTTGCAAATGTGAAGAATGTGACAAAGCTTACAGTTTCAAATCAACCCTTTGAATACATCAGAAAATTCATACTGAAGAGAATCCTTACAAGTGTAATGAGTGCAGCAAGATCTTCAGCTGGATGTCATCCCTTACATGCCATCATAGACTTACTACTGGAGAGAAACCTTACAAATGTGAAGAATGGGACAAAGCTTTCCATTTGAAATTAGACCTTGAAGGACATAGGAGAATTCATACTGGAGAGAAACCATACAAGTGTAATGAGTGTGGAAAGACCTTTACTCGGAAGTCATCCCTTACATGCCATTGTAGACTTCATACTGGAGAGAAACCTTACAAGTGTAATGAGTGTGGCAAGACCTTTCGTCATAAGTCATCCCTTACATACCATCGTAGACTTCATACGGGAGACAAACCTTACAA
>NW_012115710.1:450240-466725 GCF_000951035.1 Colobus angolensis palliatus | reverse complement strand
AAAAAAAAAAAAAAAGAAAAAAGAAGTCATACCTTACATGCCATCGTAGACTTCATAGTGGAGAGAAACCTTACAAGTGTAATGAATGTGGTGAGGTTTTTAATCACCAAGGACACCTTGCACGTCATCATAGAATTCATACTAGAGTGAAACCTTTGGAATACAAACCATGTGTCAAAAGTTTACAGTCGCAAGTCAAGCCTGGAATGACAGGAGAATTCATACTGGAGAGAAAGCTTACAAATATGAAGAATGTCAGAAAGTTTTCAGTCGCACATCATACCTGGAAAGACACAGGAGAATTCATACTGGAGACAAACCATAAAAATGTAAGAGTTTGTGACAAGGCTTTCAGGCATGATTCGCACCTGGCACAATATCCTAGAATGAACACTGGAGATAAACCTTACAAGTGTAATGAGTGTGACAGAGTCTTTAGTGGGCAGTCAACACTTGTTGACCATCAGGCAATCCATGGTGTTGGGAAACTTTAGTAATAGTATGATTGTCACAAAGTTTTCAGTAACCCTACAGACATTGTGAATCGTTGGAGAATCCATAATGAAGATAGATCATACTAGTGTAATAAATCTGGCAAAGTTTTCAGACATCGTTCATACCTTGCAGTTCATCGGCAAACTCATGCTGGAGAGAAACTTACAAATGTCCTGACTGTGGCAAGATCTTCAGTCAAGCGTCATCTTATGCAAAACATAGGAGAATTCATACAGGAGAAAAACTTCACAAGTGTGATGTTTGTGGCAAAGCCTTCACTTCACACCTCATTAGACATCAGAGAATGCATACTGTACAGAAATCTTGCAGATGTCATCAATGTGCCAAGGTCTTCAGTCTGAGTTCACTCCTTGCAGAATATCAGAAAATTCATGTTGGAGGTAGTTGTTGCAAATGCAATGAGAAGAGCAAACGATCAAGCATTAATTGACGTTAGAGTCAATTCAGCATTGAGTTGAGTTTGAGTTGACTTAACATTGACTTCAAGCATTAATTGACCTTAAAGTGTTTATCTTAAGAGGATTGGGCCAGGCACAGTGGTTCACATCTGTAATCGGAATGCTTTGGGAGGCCAAGTTGCGTGGACCACTTGAGGTCAAGAGTTTGAGATCAGCCTGGCCAACAGGTGTGAACCATTTTCCTAGCCTCTTTTTTGTTTCTTTAACAAAAACTGATAGGGATTTTTATGGGTATCGTGTTGAATCTAAATAATGTTGGGTTATATAATCATTTAACAATATTAATTTTTCCAATCAGTATGGGTTGTAGCTCTTAGGTATTTGATCATTTCAATCAGTGTTTATAGATTTCAAGGTACAAGCTTCTGACCTTTTTACGTTTATTTCTTTTTTTTTGAGGCAAAATCTCACTCTGTCGCCCAGGCTGGAGTGCAGTGGCGCGATCTCGGCTTACTGCAAGCTCTGCCTCCTGCATTCACGCCATTCTCCTGCCTCAGCCTCCTGAGTAGTTGGGACTACAGACGCCCGCCACCATGCCCAGCTAATTTTTTGTATTTTTTAGTAGAGACGGGGTTTCACCGTGTTAGCCAGGATGGTCTCGATCTCCTGACCTTGTGATCCGCCCACCTCGGCCTCCCAGAGTGCTGGGATTACAGGCGTGAGCCACTGTGCCCAGCAGTATTTCTTTAAGTTCTCCAGCAAATGGAAGTGTCTTAAAATTTTCTTTTAAAATTGTTTATTGTTAGAGTATGGAAATTCAACTAATTTTTGGTGCTCATAATGTGCAAATCTACTGAATATGTTACCTAGTTCCAGTAGTATTTTGGTTGACTCTTTGTGATTTTCTACATAGAAGATCATGTCATCTACAAACAAGTATAATTTTACTTCTTTTGTTCTGATTTGGATGAGTTTTATTTCCTCTGCCATTTCACTGCTCTGGCTAGGACAGCCAGTATTGATTGAATAGAAGGGGTGAGAGAATTCTTGCATCATGTGAGATCCTACAGGAAAAGCATTCCATTTCCTCTGCTTGACTGTTTACTCATTGGTCATTTCACAGATAGTCTTTCTATTGTTGAGTTAAATTTCCTTCTCTATTTTGTTTAGGATTTCTATGATTACTGGATTTTGAATTATGTGAAATGCTTTTTATCCATCTATTGAGATGATGTGGTTTTCATCTTTCATTCTGTTCAAGTGACATATCACATTGATTTGCTTGAATATGTTGAACCATCCTTGCATCCCAGAAATAAGTGGCACTTGAATATCTACATTTTTTAAATGTCCTCTTAAATACAGTTTTCTAGTACAAGGGATCTTGAAGATGTTCATGGAAAAATATGTATTATGAGAAAATTGTGCATGAATTTCAGTTTTTGCAACAAAATAACCTGGTACAAGTCTGTTATAACAAGTCTGAACAGGCTCTCGTTTAAGGCACTCAGAAGGATAAGACATGAGTTTGAAAAGAGACTCTTATCAAAGCAGTATAAATTCTGCTAAAATTGAAACAAGAAGAAACATCAAATTTATGTTGAGATCAGATGCAGTGTCTCAGGCCTGTAATCCCAGCACGTTCAGAGGCCAAGACAGGTGGGTCACGTGAGCCCACGTATTCAAAAGTAGCCTGGGCAACATGGTGAAACCACTTTGTCTAGAAAAAAATACAAAAATTAGCTGGGCATGGTGGCATATGACTGCAGGGCCAGCTATTGTGGAGTCTGTGGTGGGAGGATGGCTTCAGCCTGGGAGGTTGAGGCTGCAGTGAGCTGTGGTCATGTCACTGCACTCCGGCATGGGAGTTATTAGGGACATTTCCCTTTTGCCTGGAGAGTCACCAATCGCTGTTCCCACGGGTGTTTTTGGACCCTTGCTGCCTGACTCTGTTGGTTTATTGGCTGGTCCCTCAAGCTTAAATTTAAAAGGTGCTCAGGTACATACTGGTGTGATTGATTCTGATTTCTCTGGGGAAATACACATTATTGTTAGTTCTACAGTTCCTTGGCAAGCCTCTGCAGGAGATCGAATTGCTCAACTTGTTCTGCCATACATTCCATTCAGATCTAGTTCTCATAAAAGAACTGGAGGTTTTGGGAGTACAGATAATCAGGGTAAAGCGATTTACTGGGCTAACAAAATTTCTGACACCCGACCTGTTTGTTCCATGCATGTACAGGGAAAGAAATTCATGAACATGATTGACATGGGTGCTGATGTTTCCATTATTGCTTTACATCAATGGCCTCGTGACTTGCCCAAAGGATGCACATCCACCAGGTTCAAGGGAGTTGGTCAGGCCTCCAAGGCTTATGAAAGTTCCACTGTTTTATGTTGTCCTGGCCTGGAGGGATAGACTGGTACTATTCCGTAGGGAGACCCCCGGAAACTATTTCTATGGAATAAAAGATGAAATGCTCCTGATTATTGTAAATACAAAATTGCATGCAGGATTGTGTAAAGACAATGCCAGGCTGGACTTCCAGAATGAGCCAAGAGCTTGTGATGTGCTTTCCCTTGCAGAGAGCCTATGAATGGACGTGCAGTCAGGGAGGTTTCACATCACCAAGATTCCTATCCCAGAAAAGCAGATGTTCATAGCTCTGGGAATGGAATGCGACCCTTGTGGAGAGCCTATAAACGGACAACTGAGGGGTGCCTGTCCATATGGATAAGATAGGGCTATAAACATCCTCATCTTGCCACAGCCCTTCTAGACCTCTTTAGGGTTAAGGCATACTCCCTTCTGAGAATTTCTGGTCTAACTGGTTGTCTAGCTTCGTGTCCTATTTCTTTTTTTTTTTTTTTTTTTGAGACAGAGTCTCGCTGTGTCGCCCAGGCTGGAGTGCAGTGGCGCGATCTCGGCTCACTGCAAGCTCCGTCTCCCAGGTTCCCGCCATTCTCCCGCCTCAGCCTCCGAGTAGCTGGGACTACAGGCGCCCGCTACCACGCCCGGCTAGTTTTTTTTGTATTTTTAGTAGAGACGGGGTTTCACTATGTTAGCCAGGAGGGTCTCGATCTCCTGACCTCCTGATCCACCTGCCTCGGCCTCCCAAAGTGCTGGGATTACAGGCTTGAGCCACCGCGCCCGGCATCGTGTCCTATTTCTATGGATTGTTTGTAACCAGCTTTTGCTGCAACTCTTATTGCTGATTAATATCTTGCTAATCATAGGTTACGGAAAGACAGTGTTTCTGTTTTAAGGCTCTGTTAGAAATTACTGATGCACACTTATATTGTAAATTCTTACCTCTGTATACTGTACTTCTGCATACAGATGTTATGTTAAAGAATTACTTCATCCCCATATGACCATCTCACGTCATAATCAAATGACCCTAAATCCCTCACTAACCTACCCGCCCCCCTCACTAAACTTAATAATAAATGCTGGCATATTCATTGCATTGGCAGCACCGCGGGACCAGAAGGCGGTGAGCCCCCTGGACCCAGCTTTCACTATCTTGTGTGTGTCTATCTATTATTTCTTTGATCTGCCTGGGAACAAAGAGAGAGCCCCGTTGCATTGTAGGCTACTGGCCAGATCCCACAATACTATTATTCGACCTCTAATTACACCTATTCCAGTTAATCTCTGGGGAAGAGATCTTTTACAACAGTAGGATGCACAAATTTCATCTCCACATGCTACTTACAGTGAGCAAAGTAAAAACATTATGAAAAAAATGGGATTTGTTCAAGGCACTGGTCTGGGAAAATCAGCCCAGGGTATTACTGAACCTATTCAATCTTCCTATAAATTTGACCCCAAAGGTCTTGGTTATTCTTTGTAGAAGCAGTCACTATCAAGCCTTCAAATCTAGCCAGGTGCGGTGGCTCAGGCCTGTAATCCCAGCATTTTGGGAGGTCGAGGCAGGTGGATCACCTGAGGTTGGGAGTTCAAGACCAGCCTGACCAACATGGAGAAACCCCCGTCTCTACTAAAAATACAAAATTAGCCAGGGTGGTGGCGCATGCCTGTAATCCCAGCTACTCGGGAGGCTGAGGCAGGAGAATCGCTTGAACCCAGGAAGCGGAGGTTGCGGTGAGCCGAGATCGCGCCATTGCACTCCAGCCTGGGTAAAAAGAACGAAACTCTGTCTTGAAAAAAAAAAAACCCTCCAGATCCCATCCCTTTAACTTGGAAATCTCAGAAACTGGTTTGGGTGGATCAGTGGCCACTCCCAAAAAAATAAGCTGGAGGTGCTCCATAATTTAGTCCTGGAACAGTTAGAATTGGGACACATTGAGGAATGTTTTTCTACATGGAATTCACCTGTCTTTGTTATCCAAAAGAAACCTGGAAAATGGAGAACACTCACTGATCTCAGGACAGTTAATGCTGTACTTCAACTACGGAGATGTTGCAACCTGGTTTCCTCTCCCCCTCCATGCTCCCTGAGTATTGGCCTCTAATCATCATAGATCTTTTTTTTTTTTTTTTTTTCCAGACGGAGTCTCGCTCTGTTGCGTGGGCTGGAGTGCAGTGGCCAGATCTCAGCTCACTGCAAGCTCCACCTCCCAGATTTACGCCATTCTCCTGCCTCAGCCTCCTGAGTAGCTGGGACTACAGGTGCCTGCCACCACGCCCACCTAATTTTTTGTATTTTTAGTAGAGGACGGGGTTTCACTGTTAGCCAGGATGGTCTCGATCTCCCGACCTCGTGATCCACCTGTCTCGGCCTCCCAAAGTGCTGGGATTACAGGCTTGAGCCACCGCGCCCGGCCCCCCATCATAGATCTTAAAGATTGCTTTTTTAACATTCCACTAGCCTCTCAGGACTTTGACAAATTTTCTTTTACAGTCCTTTCCCTCAATGATAATGCTCCAGCTGCAGGCCTCCATTGGAAAGTCTTGCTACAGGGCATGCGTAACAGTCCCACTATTTGTCAGTACTTTGTGGGGCACGTGCTTCACCCAGTTAGGGACCACTTTCCCCAATGTTACTTCCTTTGCTATATGAATGATATCCTCTGCGTGGCCCCCACGTGCGCTGTTTTGATTTCCTGCTTTTCTGTGATTCAACAGGCCGTTTCAGATGCAGGTTTGACTGTTGCACAGAGAAAATTCAAACTTCTCCTTTTCAATATTGGGGCATGCAATTAGAAGACAAGGTGATTAAACCACAAAAGGTCCAGCTTAGGAGAGACTCCTTAAAAACTTTAAATGACTTTCAAAAATTACTTGGGCGGGGTGCAGTGGCTCACGCCTGTAATCCCAGCACTTTGGGAGGCCGAGAGGGGCGGATCACGAGGTCAGGAGATTGAGACCATCCTGGCTAACACTGTGAAACCCTGTCTCTACTGAAAATACAAAAAATTAGCTGGGCGTGGTGGCAGGCACCTGTAGTCCCAGCTACTCAGGAGGCTGAGGCAGGAGAATGGCGTGAACCTGGAGGCAGAGCTTGCAGTGAGCGGAGATCACGCCACTGCACTCCAGCATGGGTGACACAGCGAGACTCCATCTCAAAAAAGAAAAAAATTTCTTGGAGATATTAATTGGATTTGCCCTTCTTTGGGCATCCCTACATATGCTATGTCTAACCTCTTAACCCCATTACAAGAAGATCCAGATTTGCACAGTAAAATGTTCCTCACACCTGAAACTGCGTCTGAGTTATGGTCGGTTGGACAAACAGTGCAATGGTCTCAGGTCACTAGATTCAATCCCAAATTACCTTTTACTATTTTGATTTTTCCCATTGAACACTCTCCAACAGGAATTATTACTCAAGAACAAGATTTAATTGAATGGTGTTTTCTTCCCCATAGCTCTCTAAGGACACTTACATTTACCTTGACCAAATTTTTAACCTTATTGGACAAGCTCGCTCCCATCTTTTTATGTCTTTCGGGACCAGAATCTCAAAAAAATTACTGTTCCATTAAACCGTCAACAAATTTGACAAGCTTTTACAAACTGTTGCTTGGCAAGTAAATCTGGCCAGTTTCCTTGGTATAATTGACAATCATTACCCGAATATAATATTGTTCCAGTTCCTAAAACTCGCTTCCTCGATTTTACCTAACATTACTAAAAGTACTCCACTAACTGGAGCTGTTACTCTTTTTAGTGACACTTCCTCTCATGGCCGTGCTGCATACACAGGGCCACGAGAATGCGTTCTTAACACAGGATCTATTTCTGTACAGGGAGCTGAACTTTTATCACTGTTATGGCTGTCCTTGAGGATTTTCTGAACCTGTCAACATTGTTTCCAATTCTGCATACGTCGTGCATGTTGCGCACAACATAGAAATGGTGCTAATTAAGTTTTCCCTGATGACAGTTTACTTTCACTTTTTTTTTTTTTTTTTGACATGGAGTCTCACTTTGTTGCCCAGGCTGGAGTGCAGTGGCCGGATCTCAGCTCACTGCAAGCTCCGCCTCCCGGGTTCACGCCATTCTCCTGCCTCAGCCTCTGGAGTAGCTGGGATTACAGATGCCCGCCATCTCGTCCGGCTAGTTTTTTGTATTTTTTAGTAGAGACGGGGTTTCACCGGGTTAGCTAGGATGGTCTCGATCTCCTGAACTCGTGATCCGCCCGTCTCGGCCTCCCAAAGTGCTGGGATTACAGGCTTGAGCCACCGCACCCGGCCTATTTTCACTTTTTCAAAGGTTTCAGGCAATTCTCAGAGCGCACTCTGCTCCCTTTTACATTACTCATATTCGAGCTCATACATCTCTTCTAGGACTTCTTTTGGCAGCCAATACCAGAGTTGATGCTTTAGTCGCTTCCATTTTTACCGTCGTGCAAAATTTTCATACCCTAACTCATGCCGATGCTGCAGGACTCAGAAGCAAGTTCCTCCTCTCATGGAAACAGGCAAAAACCATAGTACGGCAATGTCCTTCTTGCCAAGTGTTAATTTTACAGCCACTTCCCTCGGGAGTTAATCCTCGAGGCCTTTCCCCCAATGCTCTCGGGCAAATGGACATAACCTGCTTTCCAGCTTTTGGGAGACTTTCTTTCGTGCATGTAACAGTGTACACATTTTCCCTCTTCCTCGGGGCTATGTGCCAAACAGGAGAAAATACTACTCATGTTAAATGACAGGTGCTTTCCTGTTTCCCAGTTATGGGCTGTCCTGCCAAGCTTAAAACTGATAATGGTCCCAAGCACCAGCATTGCCTTTAAAAAGTTAACTCAAGCATGGGACATTAATCACACTAGTGGAATTCCCTATAATTCTCAAGGACAGGCACTGGTGGAATGAGCTAATAAATCTCTCAAAGACCAGCTTTGCAAGCAAGATAACAAAAAGAAAGGGGATGCCAGTGCTCTGTTTTTAATGTAAATTTAGCTCTGTTCACATTAAATGTTTTTAATCTGGCTAAAAATCAACCTTTCACAGCAGCAGAACAACAGTTTACTGGTAATAAATTTGATCCACAAAAAGGCAAGAGAGTATGGTGGAAGGACACAAAAACTAATAAATGAGAATTAAGCACTGTAATAAGATGGCATAGGGGTTATGCTTGTGTCTCCCCAGGAAAGGACCAACAACCTGTTTGGGTTCCTTCCCGTCAGCTGGAATTGTACCATGACTCCAGTCTTGAAGAACCATCAGAAACAAAAGGCAAACAGCCTCCGGAAATCGAAACTCAAGGCTCATCACCTGACTAATAAAATTTGTAATCTTAACTTCACATCACAGCCTCGCCCTACAACTCCCAATACAAAAAATTCCACCTTGCTGACATGGGGTCAGATAAAAGTAATGTTCAAAGAGACTGAGAGACGCCTACAGGACAGAGGGATTCCAAAAACTACAGGTAATATTATCTTGGCTGCCTTTCTGGTAGTTACTGCAGTGGTAAGTATACCTGGGACTACAGCAACTCACAATTACACCTACTGGGCATATGTCCTGTTTCCCCCTCTTATCCGATCTGTTTCATGGACGGATTCCTCAGTGGAGGTTTATACTAATGACAGTGCATTCATGCCGGTCCCTAATGATGACAGATTTCAGGATCAACCAGATGAAGAAGGGATGCATTTTAATGTGTCCATTGGATATAGATTTCCACCATTGTGCACAGGAATTGCACCTGGCTGTTTGGCATTCTCTAATCAAAATTGAATGTGGACTGTACCGGCCTCCAGTAATGATTTTTATCAGGTGCATAATGGTTTGAGTAGTAATTCTTTTCAGGTTCTGACCATTAAAATAAATTCATTTGAGGAACGGAGAATTCCTGTCACAGTAAAACACAATAAAATGCAAGGATTGTCAGACTCTTTAAAAGACACTATAAAGGCAGCTTTAGTAATTGGAAACATCCTATGGAGTGACTGCAATGCCCCAACACTGGCAGTGTCACTGGAGTCCCGTCGCAGGGACTGTCATTGACTGGGCCCCAAAAGGGTATATTGGCGAGATTGCTCTGACCAAAATACCCAAAGTTCAGAGTTTAACTACTTAATCGATTATGAAGAAGAAGGCTGGCAGTCCTAAAAAAAGAAGAAATGGGTGTCTTCTTGGACAAGGATCCAAATGTTTGGACAAGGGCATTGTTCCTCCTAGACCAAAAATGATTCATCCTATAGTTAACGAACATCCTGAATTGTGGAAGTTGGCTGTGGCCTTATCCGGAATCAGATTATGGAATGTAGCTTATCAAAAAATTCTTACAAATACCAAAACAAACATGTATGAGGTCACTTTAATTTCTGATGCGGTGGTACCCATGAGGAGCTGTGTTAAACCACTATATATGTTATTGGTTGGAAACATAATTATCATCCCTGATAGCCAAACTGTTGAATGCAATAACTGCAAATTGTTTATGTATATTGATGCTACATTTGACCCAAAAACAAGTGTTCTCCTGGTCAGGGCCAGGAAAGGGGTATGGATACCAGTTTCTTTACACCGCCCCGGGAATCTTCTCCTTCTATTCATATAGTCAATGCAGTCCTTAAAGGGATCCTTAAAAGAACTAGGAGATTCATTTTTACACTCATTGCTGTGATTGCAGGTTTAATTGCTGTTACCACAACAGCGGCTACTGCTGGAGTAGCCATTCCTAACTCGGTCCAGACTGCCCATGATGTGGAAACATGGCAAAAGAAGTCCATTGACTTTGGAATTCTAAGGCTCAGACTGACCAAATACTGGCCAATAAAATTAATGATCTCCGCCAGAGTGTAATCTGGTTGGGAGACAGAATGATGAATTTAGCATACTGAATGCAACTACAGTGTGATTGGAATACACTGATTTTTGCATAACACCTTATGCTTACAGAGAAGATCAACATAGTTGGGAAAAGGTCCAAAGGCATCTAAAAGCCTGGGATGATCATTTAACCTTAGACATTTCAACACTTAAGGAACAAATTTTTGAGGCTTCCCAGGCTCACTTAACTACCGTTCCTGGTTCTGACATATTTGAAACAATTACAAAAGGACTACCTGATATAAATCCTTTCAAGTGGATCAAACCCATTGGAGGTTCACTTTTGTTATTGGCATTACTAATACTGGTGTGTTTATGTCGTTTGCTTTTAGTCTGCAAGTGTCTCCACGGAGTCTGATGAAAAGCTCGAAGCCAGTGACAAGCAATGATGGCAATGACAATCCTAATCAATAAAAAGGGGGGAGATGTGGGTGAAAGATTACCTAGGTGCCAAGGCAAGAGACTGAAGGCACAAACTGTCAGAATTTAATAAAGAAAATAGAATAAGAATAGTCATAATACAAATTAGATATAGAGATGATCATGGACAATTATCAATTGCTATTATAAACATTATTAATCACTAGCTTTTAATATTACTCTATCTTGCATTGCTAATATAGGAATAACCGGTGGGTAGAGGGTCAGGTGCTGAAAGGACATTGTGAGAAGTGACCTAGAAGGCAAGAGGTGAGCCCTCTGTCATGCCCACATAAGGGCCACTTGAGGGCTCCTTGGTCACGTGGTAATGCCAGTGTCTGGGAAGACACCCATTACTGAGCAGACCATGAAAGGGAGTCTCCTTTCCTTGGAGGAGTCAGGGAACGCTCTGCTCCACCAGCTTCTTGTGGAAGACTGCATATTATCCAGGCCTGCCCGCAGTCATCCGGAGGCCTAACCCCCTCCCTGCGGTGCTGTGCTTCAGTGGTCACACTCCTTGTCCACTTTCATGTTCCTCCCGTACTCCTGGTTCCTCTTTGAAGTTTGTAGTAGACAGTGGTAGCAGAAATAGTGAAAGTCTTAAAATCTTTGATCTTTCTTGTAAGTGCATAGAAGAAAACGCTGACATATGCTGCCTTCTCTGCTTTGGCTGCCTCAAAGTGTAGGGCCCCCTACCCTATGATCACGTGACTTGCTTCACCTTATCAATCACTTAGATTCACCCTCCTTACCCTGCCCCCTTGTCTTGTATGCAATAAATATCAGTGCGCCCAGCCGTTAGGGGCCACTACCGGTCTCTGCGTCTTTTTTTTTTTTTTTTTGAGACGGAGTCTTGCTCTGTCGCCCAGGCTGGAGTGCAGTGGCACGATCTCAGCTCACCGCAACCTTCACCTCCCAGGTTCAAGTGATTCTCCTGCCTCAGCCTCCCTAGTAGCTGGGATTATAGGCATGTGCCACCACACCCTGCTAATTTTGTATTTTCAGTAGAGACTGGTTTCTCCATGTTGGTCAGGCTGGTCTCGAACTCCCAACCTCAGGTGATCTGCCCACCTAGACCTCCCAAAGTGCTGGGATTACAGGCGTGAGCCATCGCGCCCAGCCCAGTCTCCACGTCTTGATGGAAGTGGTCCTGTGGGCCCAGCTGTTTTCTCTTTATCTGTTTGTCTTGTGTGTTTCTTTATTACAGTCTCTCATCTCTGCACACGAGGAGAACACCTGCTAAGCCCCGTAGGGCTGGACCCTACACAGACTAAACAAAAAGTATTTAAATATTCAAAGTGAAAAAATTGCAACATGGAAACCAGGTCCTTACAACGATGTGGCAGGCTAGTTTTACATTTAAAATGTTCATAAAAATATGTATTTGTCAGGCAGGGTGCGATGGTTCATGCCTGTAATCCCAACACTTTCGGAGGCTGAAGCGGTTGGATCACAAGGTCAGGAGTTCGAGACCAGCCTGGACAACATGGTGAAACCCCATCTCTACAAAAAATACAAAAATTAGCTGGGCATGGTCGTGCACCCCTGTAATCCCAGCTACTCAGGAGGGTGAGGCAGGAGAATCACTTGAACCTGGGAGACAGAGGTTGCAGCGAGCAGCTGAGATCATGTCACTGCACTCCAGCCTAGGTAACACCACGAGACTCTGTCTCAGAAAACAAAATGAAAACAAAATTAGCTAGACGTGGTGGTGTCTGCCTGTAATCCCAGCTACTTGGGAAGGTGAGGCAGGAGAACTGCTTGAATCCGAGTGGTGTAGTTTGTAGTGAGCCGAGATTGCACCACTGCACTCCAGTCTGGGTGAGAGAGCAATACTTCATCTTAAAAAAAAAAAAAAAAGAATTTTCCTGTAAATAGTTAGAAAGACTAAGTAGCCCCAGAACTAAGACCTCCTCAGATCATTGCCCCTTTATATCAAGTGATAAAGTAACCTTCCTTGAGGTATATCAATCTGTCACCAATCAACTTGCTGCACCCTATCCTATCCACTGGTCTTGAATGGAAAATGTGGTGATTCTGCTAAAGCTTCTCTGTCTTTCCCTGTGTGTGAAAACTTAACATCTCTACTTGGGAACGCTGATCCCATTCATTTGGAGTTGATGTTTCCAGGTGGCTATCCTCACACTTTGTGTTCAAATAAACTCTATACTTCATCATATATTCTAAATTTTATTATTTACTACTGACATCAGTTTCTGTCCGATTGTAGGAGCCTCACCAGAGAGGGCACCTGTCACCATGGTGCAAAATTTTTTTTTTTTTTTTTTTTTTGAGGCGGAGTCTCGCTCTGTCGCCCGGACTGGAGTGCAGTGGCCAGATCTCAGCTCACTGCAAGCTCCGCCTCCTGGGTTTACGCCATTCTCCTGCCTCAGCCTCCCGAGTAGCTGGGACTACAGGCGCCCGCCACCTCGCCCGGCTAGTTTTTCTATTTTTAGTAGAGACGGGGTTTCACCGTGTTAGCCAGGATGGTCTCGATCTCCTGACCTCGTGATCCGCCCGTCTCGGCCTCCCAAAGTGCTGGGATTACAGGCTTGAGCCACCGCGCCTGGCCATGGTGCAAAATTCACACTTGTTAAAAAGACCTAGGTTAGGGTTTCTCCCCCTCCCTCAGGATGAAGCTAATTACCTGAGACAGATGGTCACCTCCTATGGGCAAAAGATTGCCTAGGTGCTGAGGCAAGAGACTGAAGGCACAAACTGTCCCAGTATAATATAATAAAGAAAATAGTTAGAATGAGAATAGTCAAATACAAATTAGATATAGAGATGATCACGGACAATTACCAATCATTATTGTAAACATTATTAATCATTAGCTTTTAATATTACTCTTTTTTGCATTACTAATACAACCCAGGAATAACCAGCAGGTGTAGGGTGAGGTAATGAAGGGACATTGTGAGAAGTGACCTAGAAGGCAAGAGGTGAACCTTTTGTCACTCCCACATAAGGCCGCTTGAGGGATCCTTGGTGAAGCAGTAATGGCAGTGTCTGGGAAGACACCCATTACTTAGCAGACCGCAAAAGGGAGTCTCCTTTCCTTGGAGGAGCCAGGGAACAGTCTGCTCCACCAGCTTCTTGTGGAAGGCTGGATATGATCCAGGCCTGCCCGTAGTCATCCGGAGGCCTAAACCCCTCCCTGCGGTGCTGTGCTTCAATGGTCATGCTCCTCATCCAGTTTTATGTTCCTCCCATACTGCTGGTTCCTCTTTGAAGTCCGTAGTGGACAGCGGTAGAAAAAATAGTGAACGTCTTAAAGTCTTTGGTCTTTCTCATAAATGCATAGAAGAAACACTGATGTATGCTGCCTTCTCTCTCTCTGCTTCAGTTACCTAAAATGGAAGGATCACCTGTCTTGTGATCTGTGATCACGTGAGTTGCTTCACCCTGTCAATCACTTAGAAGATTCACCCTCCTTACCCTGCTCCCTTGTCTTGTATGCAGTAAATATCAGTGCCCCCAGTCCTTAGGGACCACTACCGGTCTCCACATGTAGATGGCAGTGGTCCCCACGGCCCAGCTGTCTTCTCTTTATCTCTTTGTCTTTTGTCTTTATTTATTACAATCTCTCATCTCTGCACATGGGGAGAACACCCGCTAAGCCCCATAGGGCTGGACCCTACAACCTCCATTACCAAGTAGAGGCAGGATGAACTATGTGTGACCAACGGTGTTGTCAACTTCTCTTCCCTGAGGCCTGATTAGTGTTTAACTTGAAAACATGAACTTAATTGCTGTATGGAAAAGTGAAATTTCTTTCTCTTTTTTCAGCCTCTTAGCTGTTTGCCTCTATTTCCCATCACAATCTGGTCTAAGGCTTATTTATTAATGAAATGATTTTTATTTTTCTCTATTATTGTTGTGCAGATGATTTGCCATTTGGGGGAAGAGTTTTTTGTTTTGTTTTCTGAAAGGGTGGCCTGCCCCTCCACACCTGTGGGCGTTTCTCGCAGGTGGAATGAGACGAGAAAAGAAAGAGACACAGAGACAAAAGTATAGAGAAAGAAAAACTGGGCCCAGGGGACCGGCGCTCAGCATACGGAGGACCCTCGCTGGCACCCATCTCTGAGTTCCCTCAATATTTATTGATCATTATCTTTACCATCTCAGAGAGGGGGAAGTGGCAGGACAATACCGTAATAATAGGGAGAGGGTCAGCAGGAAGACATTTGAATAAAGATCTCTGTGTCATAAATAAGTTTAAGGAAAAGTGCTGTGCTTTGATGTGCATATATGCAAACATCTCCATAAACATTTTCAGTGCATAAAGAGCAGCATTGCCTGCTGGCACGTCTCACCTCCAGCCCTAAGGCGGTTTTCTCCTATCTCAGTAAGTAGAACATACAATGAGGTTTTACACCCAGACATTGCATTGCCCAGGGATGGGCAGGAGACAGATGGCTTTCTCTATCTCAACTGCCAAGAGGCCTTCTTTCCTCTTTTACTAATCCTCCTCAGCACAAACCATTTATGGGTGTTGGGCTGGGGGACGATCAGGTCTTTCCCTTCCCACAAGGCCATATTTGAGACTATCACATGGGGAGAAACATTGGACAATACCTGGCTTTCCTAGGCAGAGGTCCCTGCGGCCTTCCTCAGTGTTTGTGTCCCTGGGTACTTGAGATTAGAGAATGGCGATGACTTTTACCAAGCATACTGCCTTCAGGCACTTGTTTAACAAAGCACATCCTGCATAGCCCCAAATCCATTAAACCTTGAGTCAACACAGCACATGTCTCTGCAAGCACAGGGTTGGGGCTAGGGTTACAGATTAACAGCATCTCAAGGCAGAAGAATTTTTCTTATTACAGAACAAAATGGAGTCTCTTATGTCTACTTCTTTCTACATAGACACAGTAACAGTCTGATCTCTCTCTCTTTTACCCATAGCTTTCAATTAAATTTTCTCAACAATTAGAAAGTCAAGTAAACAGCATTTTTTGGGTCAGGCGCGGTGGCTCACGCCTGTACTCTCAGCACTTTCGGAATCCGAGGCAGATGGATCGCTTGAAGTCAGGTGTTTGAGACCAGCCTGGCCAATATGGTGAACCCGCGTACAAATATATAAAAATTAGACGGGCATGGTGGCATGTGCATGTAATAGCAGCTACTGCAGAGGCTCAGGCAGGGGAATGGCTTGAACCCGGGCGGCAGAGGCTGAAGTGACCCCAGATCCCGCCACTGCACTCCAGCCTGGGTGACAGACAAATACTCTGTCTCAAAACAAAAGAAAAGAAATAAGTACATAAATAAGTAAAAGAAAGTAATAGATCTCTTCCACAAATGTGCTGGGACAACTAACTGGATATCCACATGGAAAAGAATACTGTTGGATCTCTATCTCACACCATCAAAATTGTATTTTAAAACGTTAAAAGAAAATGAAGGAAAAAAAAAGAGACGAGGCAGGGAGCCCTGCGGGAGGGAGTGTTACTTTGTCGCCCAGGCTGGCCTGGACGCCCAGACTCAGCAATCCTCCCACCGCTGCTTCCTGAGTAGCTGGGACCTCAGGCTCCCGCGCCCGCCCCGGCATCCTTGCTGTGTTTATCCAACAAGCTGTAACCTCACACCTCTCTGGCCTGAGCACTCCGTCCTGCATCCCATGCGGACCGGTGGCTTTAGGAAGTCTCTGAAGCTGAGCACAGGGTGGACTCTCCCTCCGGAGTGAATGGAGAATAGAAAGGGAGAGGATTTCTATTCTGTTCTATGGGCCCTCAGCATGAAATCCTACGTTCCGCCCAGGCCGGGCCTTGCATTTTACATTCTAGCTTGCATTCCCGTTCCAGACAATTCCAGGGCTTTTGAATCATGCCTCACCTTCCTGGACGATCTCGCCTCCAAAAACCGGAAAACAGAGGTGCTAGGAACAAGGCTGAGACAC
>NW_012115710.1:446199-449411 GCF_000951035.1 Colobus angolensis palliatus | reverse complement strand
TGTTCTTGCCTGCCCAGCTCCAGCGCCTGGAAGATGTGCTCCACCGGGATGCAGGCGTCTTACTCCAAACCCTCCTGTGATTGTGTGGGCCAAGGGGATCAGGAGACGGAGAGAGAGCAGTAGAAAACCTGAGACAGAAAAGAAGAATGAGAAAGACCCATAACAGACAGCAAAGTAGAGGATGGTGAGGGATTTGCCAAGAGACAGCAAAAGTGGAAAGAAAACGATAAGAAAACAGGAGGAGAAAAGCAACTGCAGAAATGTAGAGAAAAACTAGATGTACAGAGAGATGAAGGACAGCAATGTAGGGACAGGGGCAGCAAAGACGGAGGCTCAACAGGGTGAGGGAGAGGAGGCGGCATTTGGAGCCGGGGCAGACAGAGCACAGTGGTGCTGGTGGCAAGAACAGAGGGAGAACCACAGCAGGGAGGACATTTGGGGATCTAGGCTGCCAGAGCGTGGGGTCAGGGCGGTATTACAGGGAAAAGAGAATGTAATGGGGAGAGCAGAGAAGGCGCAGAGATGGTGTTGTGGGACACTGAGAAGAGACTGATACGGGGGAGACAGGATGATGTTTATTTAAGGTACGCACCGGCTCCGTGGGTTTACATCTAAAAAGCTGAGCATTTCAACAAACACAGAGTGGGGGTTTTTTGCTTTCAGAAGCAGAATAAAAGCAGTTAATCGTATATTGATAGGTCACGTAATCTATAGCATAGCGTAACTTGTGTCCTTCCATCGCTGGTGGCCTTGTAACTGCATTGAAAGAAAAACAAGAACAGCTAAATACACACATTTGTCCTTTTTTTTTTTTATTTCACCCTTGTTCTGGGAGGGTGGGGGTCTGTCTGGAGCCTGTTCCTTTGCCTTCGACTTCTCAAACAGCGTTATCTTATAACTGTCCTTGAAGTGAGCTTGCTAGGCAGAGGAAAACTGGTTCTTCTTTTCTTTTTAACCTTTGCCTTGCCTTTACTTTTTTGGAGTGAATGAATGCATATTGATTTTTAAAATTTCTACCTCAGTTTCCTCCCTTAGATGCTTGTTATAAACAAGATTTTAATAGAAAGCATCACTGTTACTGGATTCTTCATGAAAGAGCAAGTTTTCTTCTTTAGGCACAGGCTGATATTCACACAGAGCTATTAGTTGAGTCGTAGTCTGCCTGGTTACAATTGCTTCTATCGTTGATTGAATGTTCTTAACAAGGAGAGGTAAGAGAGAGGTAAGAGGCAAGGGAGTATTAAACAAATTCTTAGCATGGCTAGAACTACTCCTATTAAGGTTTTGAACCTACTGAAGGAGGAAAACCAGCCTCTAAAGAGGGACTCAGGAGTCTACTTTTTCTAAGTCTGGACTGGAACATGGGCTAATTTTTTCATTCTGGCAGTTATTTCTCTAATAGCCTTCCTATTGTCTTGGATTTCTAGGCAACAATTAGTTAGATTAAACTTTCTACATGCTCCTCCTTCCTGGGCTAGGAGGTAGTCTAAAGTTAATCTATTTTGGTACATGGCATTTCTCATTTTCGTGGCTTGCTGGGCCAGTAAGTCGAATGCATTTTCTGTTTCATTAGTGATGATTTCAAGTGCTGCTTGCAACTTTAGGATACGGTGAAGCATGTAAATTGGGGTGCGGTAGCTTTATGACTTATCTTGTGCCCAGGTAGCTGGCCTAGAGTACTGAATTAGTCTTTCAGGGACCAATCTGTGTCTTTCTAATCTTCTGTTTTTATATCTTTCCTTATGTCTATATCTCTTCTTATGTCTATATCTCTCTTTTTTTTTCTTTAATGTTATTGTAGACAGGATACCTTCAAGTTTCTCCCTGTTGCAACGGGAGTAAGAAGAAAGATGGTCTAATTGTTTCAAGTACACAAGCCCTTGTCCACTTTCCTGGCAACTGTCAGTAGGCACATGGCCCACAGTTCTAATAGAGACCAGAGGGTGCTTGCCAGATATTTGGAGCTTCAAGCTGATACTAGGTGTGGTTTAGGGAAGAGAATGTGCTTTAGAGGGAGAATGGATTTGGATGAGGTGATCTGGAGTCATCTTTGCCTTGCCACAAAGTTTTCTTTAGTGTTTTATTATACTATCGCTGTCGTAAACAAGTTAATTCTTCTGAGTCCCTAAAAACTTTTCCTTAGCAAGCAACACAGTATCTCCTGATAATGGAAGTTTTTAAGAGCTAGAGGCTTGAACTTGTGGGCATGGGTTCAGGGGAAGAGTAGGTTAGAATTAAATTATCTTGTGGCATTAACTCTTTTGCTTCTTTCTTTTTTTTTTTTGAGATGGAGTCTCGCTCTGTTGCCCAGGCTGGAGTGCAGTGGCGCGATCTTGGCTCACTGCAGGCTCCACCACCTCTCGGGTTCACGCCATTCTCCTGCCTCAGCCTCCTGAGAAGCTGGGACTACAGGCGACCGCCACCACATCCAGCTAATTTTTTTGTGTTTTTAGTAGAGACGGGGTTTCACAGTGTTAGCCAGGATGGTCTCGATCTCCTGACCTCGTGATCCACCCGTCTCGGCCTCCCAAAGTGCTGGGATTACAGGCTTGAGCCACCGCGCCCGGCAGGTACAAGTTCTTAAGCGAGTCCTTGTACACTCATAGTAAATATGGTACGATAGAGTCTTAGTTATACTGTTCCCTGACCAGGTAGTATGTGTACAGTGGGGACACATTTCTATAGGTGCTTCTTCTAACATGGTTCAGGTGGGTAAGAACAGCAAAACAATCTACAGCATATTCATATCTAGCAAGGACGGAAGAGATCCTTGCCTGAGGGAGGAGGTTGAGCACAATGACAGAACAAGAATAAAACAGTTAGTGTTACAAGGAAAGCTACTAGTCTTAAGATTTCTAACCACATTTACTTGCTTGACTAGTCCTGAAGCTTTGGCTCTGCGTAGACTAGTCAGCTTCCGGTGTGTGACTAGAGCAGGGCTTGTCATCCCCTCCAGCTTCAGCCGTGCGTAGAATGGTCAGCCTCCGGATGGAGCAGAGAAGGGCTGTCGTCCTCAGCAGCAGCTGGGTCTCATCTCAAGATCAGCCCAGTTGGATGATCTGGGTCTTGCTGGCTGATCCACTTGTCCTGAGCTGATGGTTTCAGCTGACTGTGGTGGATCTAAGGCACGATTCCTGCAAGTTTAACAGCAGTGGGTGTGGACAAGATGACAGTATAGGGCCCATCCTATATGGGTCCTAGAGAAGCTGGAT
>NW_012115710.1:445181-446149 GCF_000951035.1 Colobus angolensis palliatus | reverse complement strand
GATCTAAGGCACGATTCCTGCAAGTTTAACAGCAGTGGGTGTGGACAAGATGACAGTATAGGGCCCATCCTATATGGGTCCTAGAGAAGCTGGATTCTACTTTTTAACATAAACAGAGTCTCCAGGTTTAAAGGGGTGTACTGGATCTGTCAGACTTATAGGCATTCTTCTTCGTATTCAGTTATGGACTTCTTGCATGGCTATTCTGAAAGCCTCCATTTGCTTTCTTGAAGTTAATTCCTCTAGTTGTTGGAGATCACTTTTAATTTGACTTGTGTTTGGGGGAGGCCGACTGAACAAACTCTCTTAAGGTGAATACCTAGTTTGTTTGGTGGGGGTGTACCTCACTTGGAGGAGGACCACAGGAAAGACCTGATCTTATCTCAGATGAGTTTCTTGGCAGGATTTCTTCAGTAGCTGCTTGAGTATCCAGTCATACAGTTTGCTTTCCTTGAGCTTTGCAGCTGACAGTCTGTGTGTAACTTCTATTTTATTGCTAGCAGTCTTGTAAATCTTACACTATTTCAGCTACAGATGCCGGCCTATTGTCTGACTTTAAAGTTAGAGGCAGTCCAAACCTGGGGATAATGTCTTTTATCAGTACTTTAGTCATTTCTCCTTTCTCTGTCGTGGTGGGGAAAGCCTTAACTTATCTTGAAAAGGTACAAATAAGAACTAGCATATACCAATAGCCTCTGGCATGGGGCAGTTCAGTAAAGTTTATAAGCAAGTTTCACAAGGCCTGGCTCCTACTTCTTGAATTCTTGGGGTTGAGGGGGCCCCTGTCGTGGGTTATTCTGAGCACAGGTTAAGCATTGTTTACAGATGGCTGGAGTGACAGCAGAGAGGCGTAGCACATAGAAATGGCACTTTCGTGGCTCAGCACGGTGGCTCACGCCTGTAATCCCAGCACTTTGGGAGGCCGAGGCAGGCAGATTATGAGGTCCAGATTTCTTTTTTTTTTTTTT
>NW_012115710.1:442150-443456 GCF_000951035.1 Colobus angolensis palliatus | reverse complement strand
GGAACTCCAGGAAATCCAACTCAAAGAAGCTAAGCACATTGCAGAAGAGGCAGATAGGAAGCATGAAGAGGTGACTCGTAAGTTGGTGGTCATTGAAGGAGACGTGGAAGGCACAGAAGAACGAGCTGAGCTGGCTGAGTCCTGTTGCCAGGAGATGGATGAACACATCAGACTGATGCACCAGAACCTGAAGTATCTGAGTGCAGCTGAAGAAAAGTACTCTCAAAAAGAAGACAAATGTGAGGAAGGGGAGAAGATTCTTACTGATAATCTCAAGGAGGCAGAGACCCGTGCTGAGTTTGCTGAGAGATCAATTGCCAAGCTCAAAAAGACAATTGATGACTTGGAAGATACACTGTAATGCACCAAAGAGGAGCACCTCTGTACAGAAAGCATGCAGGAACAGACTCTGCTTGACCTGAATGAGATGTAGAATGCCCCAGTCCCACCCCGCTGCTGCTCCCTCCTCTGACCCTGACTCTGCCAGAGGCCAGCCTGCCTGAAGCTGACCTTTACCTGAGGGCTAATCTTTAACTGGAAGGCTGCTTTATCTTTTTACCACCCCCTCCTCACCTGCCTCTTTTCTCCCAAACTGTCTCTGCCTTTTCCTGGAGATTCCAGCTGGGCTAGAGGCTGAGCACCTTTGGAAACAACATTTAAGGGAATGTGAGCATAATCCATAATGTCTGTAAAAAGCATGTTGTGATGTAAAAGAAAAATACATAATCACTTCTGAAAGATGCCTTTGTCACATGCTATAATCAGCTCACATTTTTTTTTCTGTACAAATATATATTCCAGTTATTTTCCTGATTACCCCAGAATTTGTTAAGTTTTTTAAAAAACAATTTCAAAATAGTTTCTGTTTGAAACTAGTTGTGTCCAGTTGAGATCGAGGTCTGTATGCTTTTCAGTCTTTATTATTTATTGGAAACCTTTGGTACCTAATACAGAAGGTTGATTGTTTCAGAGTGTACCTGGTAAAGATGTCAGTGACCTTTTACCTTAACATCAAAATATAGTTTAACCAGTTAGTCTATTTTTCAGTTTTCTTTCCTTATGTCATCTGTGAACATCTTGAGCTGTGAGCTATTAAGTACATGCTTCCCTCAAGGCCCTCTGGTCCCTTCTAGACTAATGTTGAAAGATGGGCTGGATTGGCATGGAACTGTTGGGATGGACACACCCAACACCAGGCCGCAGGGGCTACGAAATCTGGCGGAGTCAAAGGAATGAGAAAAGATGAGTTAAGGATGCATAAGGTGGGTCCAGGGGGCCAACGCTAGTATGGAGGCTGCGAAAGACC
>NW_012115710.1:439199-440862 GCF_000951035.1 Colobus angolensis palliatus | reverse complement strand
AAAAAATTAAATTGTCAAAATGGTTACAAGTCTACAATAAGATCATGGATATTATCTTCTTCTATGAACTTTGGATGGCATATTAAATTATGAAAAAAAAAAAAAAAAAAAAAAATTCAATTGTCCATTCTGTTTACTGAGATGGGAGAAAACCACCTTATGGCTGGAAGTGAGACATGCTGGCGGCAACACTGCTCTTTACTGCACTGAGATATTTATGTAAAGTCAAACATAAATTTCGCCTATGTGCACGTCGAGTTACAGCACTTTCCTTAAACTTATTTATGACACAGAAACCTTTGCTCACATGTTTTCCTGCTGACCCTCTCCCCACCGTTACCCTGTAGTCCTGCCACATCACCCTCTCTGAGATAGTAGAGATAGTGATCAATAAATACTAAGGGAACTCAGAGGCCAGTGCTGGCGCGGGTCCTCCATATGCTGAGCACCAGTCCCCTGGGCCCGCTTTTCTTCCTCTATACTTTGTCTCTGTGTCTTATTTCTTTTCTCAGTGTCTCATCCCACCAGATGGGAAATACCCAGAGGTGTGGAGGGGCTGGACCCCTTTAAGGTTTTATGCCTTGGGCTTAGATTGTAATACGGCAGGGCAGCCTCCCACCCTTTGGCTCAGAGCTTGGAGTTCCAAAGGCCACAAGGGGTTTTAGACCCTGGACCCTGGCATGTTCCAGGACTCTTTTTATATTATGTCAGACTAGCAAGCCCTGCCACAGGTTTTCTCCAACACTTAGCTTTTCCCCAACATTTAACGCTATTCTAAAAGCACCCAAGTATTTTTATTTATTTATTTATTTTTTCCGATGGAGCTTCACTCTTGTTACTCAGGCTGGAGTGCAATGGTGCAATCTCGGCTCGCTGCAACCTCCACCTCCCGGGTTCAAGCGATTCTCCTGCCTCAGCCTCTCAACTAGCTGGGATTATAGGCATGACCCATGGAGCCCGGTCACCCATGTATTCTTGGTTGAAAAAATTTGCTTATGTCTTAGTTCTACAGCTGAGCCTCTTTCACTGTTTTCAAGGTCAATAGCTGTGTGTTCACACTTCTGCATTTTATAAATGTTACTGTGATTTTCTTGTGAGGAACAATTAAATGTTGGGAATCAGTGGCATCAGAACCTTGTAAAGAAGTTTCTTTAGCCCAGGCATGTGAAAGAGGCTTCTCTAATTTTCAAAGATAGGGGTGATAAAGACCAACCCTTCCCATTAGCCCTTCCAGGCCCTCATGTAAGAATTCAGGCACACCTCACTCATCTCAGACCTTCTCAGGGTAACTTGGTAAAAATATCTCTTTCTCAGAACCCCTGTGAGCCTCCCTGCAACTTGGAGATGAGGGACTAGACCAGAAAAGCTCACCGTTAGTGACCCTAGCCCCTGAAATGATTGGCAAAATAGAGTGTGTGTCTGGGTGTGGTTTTTCTTCTTAGACAGGCGAGTGACCAGTTGTAATTAGAAATTTAAATGGGATGCAGTACCCCAAATTAAAAAAAAAATTAGGCCAGGTGCGGTGGCTCAAGCCTGTAATCCCAGCACTTTCGGAGGCTGAGACAGGCGGATCACAAGGTCAGGAGATCGAGACCATCCTGGCTAATACGGTGAAACCCCGTCTCTACTAAAAAATACAAAAAACTAGCCGGGCAAGGTGGCG
>NW_012115710.1:436434-439029 GCF_000951035.1 Colobus angolensis palliatus | reverse complement strand
CCACAAAGGAATGGAAGAAACAGAGGTGTAGACTCAGACACAGAGACCATCTTCGGGGCCTTTCTCTGTATGAGGATATCACAGTGAAATCTAAAGCAGGTCATGTCAGTCCCTGGCAGCGAACCCTCCACCGGCTTCCCGTGTTCCCCAGGACAAAAGCCCAACTCCTCACTGTGGCTCCACAGCCCTGTGTCCGGGACCCCTGCCAGTGTCCAGCCTCCTCTTGGGAGCTTGCCCTCCTCTCCTGACTCCCTCTGCCCCAGTCACATTTGCTTTTCTCTTTTCCCAAACATCAAAACCCTTCCTGTCTCTGGTCACTGTCCCTGCTCTTACCCTATGTCCCTAAATGATCACAGCACTGTCCCTTTTCTCCTCCTCCAGGTCTAGGCTCAGAGCTGTCTCCCATGCCCTCCCACCACTGTCTGAAGTTCCCTCTGCCCATCAGTCTCTATCACATTACTCAGGTTTTATTATCTCTGCATCAGTCTCTTCAGAAAAGCTTTTTTTTTTCTTTTCTTTTTTGGAGACAGAATCTCACTCTATTGCCCAGGATATGAGTGCAGTCTGATGATCTTGGCTCACTGTGACCTCCGTTTCCTGGGTTCAAGTGATTCTCCTGCCTCAGTCTCCTGAGTAGCTGGGATTACAGACAACCACCAAGCCCAGTTACTTTTTTAATTTTTAGTAGAGATGGGGTTTCACCATGTTGGCCAGGCTGGTCTTGAACTTCTGACCTCAAGTAATCCACCCTCTTCGGTCTTCCAGAGTGCTAGTACTACAGACATGAGCCACCGTGCCTGCTCAGTTTTTCTGTTTTTAGTAGAGACAGGGTATCACCGTGTTGGCCAGGCTGGTCTTGGACTCCTGAGCCCAAGTGATCCTCAGGGTCTGGGCTGAGGATTGGTCAGGGCTGGGTCTGTACCCTAAAGGGGAGCTCATTCCAGCCCAGCTCCCCACTGCAGGAGCATGTGTGGGGGCTCCTCCAGGAGAGAAGTGGGAGTTTTCCTATAGGAGTTTATTGTCCCTTCTGCATGGGCAGTAGCGGGGACCACATTTCCTCAGGGTGAGGTCTCCTTTGTATGTTTCATTGTGTTACAGGGAGGGGGTGTCTTGATTCTGAGCAATAAACAACATGTTTCTAACATTCAGGATCGACTTCTAAACACTCTTGATATATGAGGAAGAAACCCAGAAGAGGAAGAGGAAAGCAAAGGAATCAGGGATGGCTCTTTCTCAGGTGAGATGATATTCTCGGTGGATTGTTCTGTCTCCTTTCCTTCAGAAATGCTGGGCCTTGGAGTTGGGAATCTTCTCTGAGTCTGAAGCGTCCTGCCTGACAGGTTTGCTCACACTCACCCATGCCTTCCCTCAGCCCCTCTCATATTGCTTATATTTTATCTCTCATGACCCAGTGACTTGAACTTGGGAAGAGGCGGCACTGGGCATGGGCCTGGGAGGGTTCACACCCAGACATGGATGGAGATGGGGTGAGGGTCCCGTGGTGTCAGTGCTGTTGGGCAGCAGGGATTGTTCAGGGGCCACATCTGGATGCTCTGTCAGCTCTCTGTGGACCAGGATTAGAGCAGCTACTGATGGAAGTCTATCGGGGGAACCTGGCCCCCGATATTTCAACGTGGGTTCTTTTCTATTTTCCTTAAGTATCAGCCAGTCTAAGAAATAAAGGGAAAGAGTACAAAGAGAGAAATTTTAAAGCTGTGTGTCTGGGGGACACATCACATGTCGGCAGGTTCCGTGATGCCCCCCAAGCCACAAAACCAGCAAGTTTTTATTAGTGATTTTCAAAGGGGAGGGACTGTATGAATTGGATGTGGGTCACAGAGATCACATGCTTCACAAGGTAATCATATATCACAAGGCAAATGGAGGGAGGGCGAGATCAGAGGACCAGGGTGAAATTAAAATTGCTGTTGAAGTTTCAGGCACGCATTGTCATTGATAACATCTTATCAGGAGACAGGGTTTGAGAGGAGACAACCAGTTTCACTAAAAATTTACTAGGCGGGAATTTCCTCGTCCTAATAGGCCTGGGAGCACTACAGGAGACCGGGGCTTATTTCATCCCTTATGTGCAGCCGTAAAAGACAGACATTCCTGCAGCGGCCATTTTAGAGGCCTACCCCTAGGAACGCATTCTCTTTCTCAGAGCTGTTCCTTGCTGAGAGAAAGAATTCAGCGATATTGCTCCCATTTGCTTTTGAAAGAAGAGAAATATGGCTCTGTTCCACCCGGCTCTCAGGCATTCAAACCTAATGGTTATCTCCCTTGTTCCCTGAACATCGCTATCATCCTATTTTCTTTTCAAGGTGCCCAGATTTCGTATTGTTTAAACACACATGGTTTAGGAACAATTAGTGCAGTTAACGCGATCATCACAGGGTCCTGAGGTGACATACGTCCTCAGATTATGAAGATTATGGGATTAAAGGGATTAAAGTAAAGACAGGCATAGGAAATCACAAGAGTACTGACTGGGGAAGTGATAAATGTCCATGAAATCTTCACAGTTTATGTTCAGAGATTGCAGTAAAGACAGGTGTAAGAAATTACAAAAATATTAATTTGAGAAACTAATAA
>NW_012115710.1:433710-435949 GCF_000951035.1 Colobus angolensis palliatus | reverse complement strand
GGATGGTCTCGAACTCCTGACCTCGTGATCCACCCATCTCGGCTTCCCAAAGTGCTGGGATTACAGGCTTGAGCCACCGCGCCCGGCCTATACTACATTTTTAGGTAATTGAGTGAGTTACTGTGTTTCTGACTCCAAAAATCTTACTAATTAGAATGGAAAGTTCATACATAGACATGAATGATAGAAGATGTTTTATTCCATCATTATTTTAAGAATATGAAATCAACCTAAATAATAGCAGGAGATTCATTAAACCATTCTTAGCACATTAAGCTCATGGAGACTGTGGTGTTACTGTGGAGAGGCTTGTAAAACAGGTGTTTTCAGTAAAAAGGGTGATAGTTTTTATTATTATCATTATTATTATATTATGATTATATTATATTTCGAATATATGAAGTCTTGCTTTGTTGCCCAGGCCGAAGTGCAGTGGCATGATCTTGGCTCAAGGCAACCTCCATCTTCTGGGTCCGAGTGATTCTCCTGCCTCAGCTTCCTGTGTAGCTGGGATTACAGGCACGTGTCACCATGCCCAGCTAATTTTGTTATATTTTTATTAGTGACGGGTATCACCATGTTGGCCAGGCTGGTCTCAAACTCCTGACCTCAGGTGATCTGCCCACCTCAGCCTCCTGGAGGGCTGGGTTTACAGGTGCAAGCCACTGTGCCCAGCCCCAACAATTGTTGTTAAATATATATTTTTATATTTAAACATCACATGGTGAATATATTTGTTTTCTGGTAAAACTCCAAGCAGAGCTGCAGCTTAGACCCTTGGCCATAAGGCATCTCCGTTCCCAGTCAACGTCCTCCACCCTCCTTCCAGCCTCACTGGGGAGCCGCTACTGTCAGTTCTGTGTCAGGTGTCAGAGCAAGTCTCGTACACATGTGTTTCTGCATCGTTATGAGACTTTAGAAAACGGTCTACAGTAAATTAATAAAAGAAAAATCTTTTTACAAAAATTAGCTGGGTGTGATGGCACATGCCTGTAATCCAAGCTACTCAGGAAGCTGAGGCAGGAGAGTCCCTTGAACCTGGGAGGCGGAGGTTGCAGTGATCTGAGATTGTGCAACTGCATTGCATCCTGGGCACAGAGCAAGATTCGTCTCAAAAAAAAGAAAAAAGTTTTTATGTTTCTGTTTTCACTTTAGATTTGGGGCTACATGTGAACGTTTTGTTACACAGGTAAACTAGTGTCATCGGGGTTTTTTGTACAGATTATTTCATCACTCTGGTGTTAAGCCCCATACCCAATAGTTATTTTTGATCTATTTATTTATTTGAGACTGAGTTTTGCTCTTGTTGCCCAGGCTGGAGTATAATGGCATGATGTGAAGTCGCTGCAACCTCTTCCTCCCAGGTTCAAGCGATTCTTCTGCCTCAACCTCCCGAGTAGCTGCAATTACAGGGGCCTGCTACCCTGCCTTGCTAATTTTTTGTAGTTTCAGTAGAGACAGGGTTTCACCATGTTGGCCAGGCTGATCTTGAACTCCTGACAGGTGATCCACCTGCCTCAGCCTCCCAAAGTGGTGGGATTACAGGCGTGAGCTGCCGCGTCCGGCCCCCAGTAATTATTTTTTCTGCTTGTCTCCTTCCTCCCACCCTCCACCCTCAAGGAGACCCCAGTGTCTGTTGTTTTCTTCTTTGTGTTCCAGGAAATGTTTTACTTTGATATTTGATTCTGCTGGTTGTGAATTCACATGTTGTCCTGTTAGTAAACATGGAGAGCTTGCTCTTTGCCATCTGCATTGGAAATTGGGTGAATGACAAGTGGGTCCTTTGTGATTTTTCCCTGTAAAAAGAGTGCCATAGGGGCTACCTCTGCGCAAGCCCCACATTCCTGCAGATGTCTGAGGATTCCTGCAGGTCAGGCAGTTGAAAGGCTTCCTCTAGGATGAGGCATTTCCTGTTTTCTTAGATCTCACAAGATTCCCCCCTGCTCCCAACTGCCAAAGTATCCTTTTCCAGCAAGATGAGATTCCTCTTCAGTTAAAGAAAACTTGCTACTTTTTGTATATTTAAAGCCTTTATATATATAAACACCCACACACACAATATACACACACATATATACATATACATATACATACATACACACACACACAGATGTATATATTTTGAACAACTTTTCTATTTTGAAAATCTGGGGAAAATGACAAACCTTTGTATTAACATCTAGTTTTTTTTGTGTGTAGGTTTCATTATTTTGTTGACATATATATATATATATATATT
>NW_012115710.1:431948-433180 GCF_000951035.1 Colobus angolensis palliatus | reverse complement strand
TCTATCTCATCTAGATACTGAATGTCACTTGGTGTGTCAATAAAAGTTTCTGGGCTGGGCACAGTGGATCATGCATGTAATTCCAGCATTTTGAGAGGCTGAGGCAGGCGAATCAGGAGGTCAGGGGTTTGAGACCGACCAGGTGAATACGGTGAAAACCCATTTCTGCTAAAAATACAAAATTAACTGGTCCTGGTGGCGCGTGCCTGTAATTTCAGCTGCTCAGGAGGCTAAGGCAGGAGAAACGCTTGACCCTGGGAGGTGGAGGTTGCAGTGAGCGGAGACTGTGCCTTTGCACTCCACCCTGGGCAACAGAGTGAGACTCCACCTCAGGAAAAAAAAAAAAAAAAGTTTAGTAAAACACAACTGGGAAGACAAAATGTGGTGAGAAATCCCTCACTCGGATTTGCTAGAATATTCACTGCATTTAAATCCATGCTTTCACCTCTCTTTTCTTCTCATTTTCTGTAAAGATAAGAATTCCACCCCTAACCATTTGGTCAAAATGTGTTTTCCTTTCAGGGTCTGTTGACATTCAGGGATGTGGCCATAGAATTCTCTCAGGAGGAGTGGAAATGCCTGGACCCTGCCCAGAGGACTCTATACAGGGCTGTGATGTTGGAGAATTATAGGAACCTGGTCTCCCTGGGTGAGGACAACTTCCGTCCTGGGGATGTGCCCTTGCGTATCTTTTTATTTGCTCTTCTTTTTTAGATACAGTGTCTCTCTCTCTCACCCAGGGTGGAGTGAAGTGGTGGGATCATGGTTCACTGCAGTCTTGAATTCCTGGGCTCATGTGATTGTCCCACCTCAGCCTCCCCTGGCAGTTGGTACAGGCACATGCCAGCATGTTGGGCAACTTTGTTAGTTTTTTTTTTTTTCCAGACAGGGTCTTGCTGTGTTGTTTAAGTTCATCTTGATCTCCTGCGCTCAAGAGATCTTCCACAGTATCCCGAGCAACTGGGATTACAGGGGCCAACCCCCATACCTAATTATTGGCTTTTATTTTTAAAATTTTTGCGTATGTGTGGCCAGGCATGGTGGCTCATGCCTGTAATCCCAGCACTTTGGGAGACTGAGGTGGGTGGATCACAAGGTCAGGAGATTGAGACCAGTTTGGCCTACATGGTGAAACCCCATCTCTACAAAAAATACAAAAATTAGCAGGGTGTGATGGCACATGCCTATAATCCCAGCTACTCCAGAGGCTGAGGCAGGAAAATCACATAAAC
>NW_012115710.1:419081-430128 GCF_000951035.1 Colobus angolensis palliatus | reverse complement strand
TTCTTTTTTCTTTCTTTTTATTTTATTTTTTTGTTTTTTTAAGACAGAGTCTCCTTCTCTCACCCAGGCTGGAGTGCGGTGGTGCGATCCTGGCTCACTGCAACCTCTACCTCCCAGGTTCAAGTGATTTTCCTGCTTCAGTTTCCCAAGTAGCTAGGACTACAGGCACAGGCACATGCCACTGCACCCAGCTAATTTTTTTTTTTTTTTTTTTTTGGTAGAAACGGGTTTCACCCTGTTAGCCAGGATGGTCTTGATCTCCTGACCTTGTGATCCTCCTGCCTCAGCCTCCCAAAGTGCCGGGATTACAGGCGTGAACCACCATGCTTGGCCAGCTTCAAAATTTTTAAAACATGTTATTGCTCTAGATGGCTTCAAGTATTGTGAGATTTATAGTACAGTGTCTAAACTTCCTTTGTTTAATCAGATCTGTCAGCCTTTGGTGATATTGATGATGAGATGCTCCTTTTCCTGTCTCAGTCATTTCACTGACAGAAATAGCTTAGACTGGCCAGTCGAGGTGGCTCGTGCCTCTAATCCCAGCAGTTTGGCATGCCAAGGTGGGCGGATCAGTTGAAGTCAGGAGTTTGAGACCAGTCTGGCCAACATGGTGAAACTTCACATCTACTAAATACAAGAAATTGACCAGGTGCAGTGGCTCAAGCCTGTAATCCCAGCACTTTGGGAGGCCGAGAGGGGCAGATCACCTGAGTTCAGGAATTCAAGGCCAGCCTGGCCAATATGGTGAAACCCCGTTCTCTACTAACAATACAAAAATTAGCTGGACGTGGTGGCGCACGGTTGTTATCCCAAGTACTCGAGAGGCTGAGGCAGGAGAATCACTTGAACGCAGGAGGTGGAGGTTGCAGTGAGCCAAGATTGGCCCACTGCACTCCAGGTGACAAAGTGAGACTCCGGGCTGAGGTGGGAGAATCTCTTGAGGGAGGAGAATCCTGTCACTATACTCCAGCCTGGGTGACAGAGCGTGACTCAGTCTCAAAAACAAACAAAGAAATAGCTTAAACTGGGAGGCTTCAGACACAGACATTTATTTCTCATGAATTTGGAAAGTGGGAAACCAAAGAGCAAGATGCCAGCCAAATTGGTTCCTACTGAGAGCCTTCTTTAGGGTTTAGCCCAGCCATCTTCCTGCTGTGTCCTGACATGGGAGAAAGAGGAACAGGAAATGAGCTCTTTTGTATCTCTTTTTATGAAAGCACAAGTCCTGTTCATGAGTAGTCAACACCCATGACCAAATTCTCTCAAAGGGCCCATCTGCAGGAACATCCCGTTGGAGAATAAAAACTCTGAACATGCCTTTTGGCCAATAAGAACATCCCACCAGGGAGGCTGCGTCATATTGTTTATGTTTTTATTGTGCAATTTGAATGATAAAATGTTCTCTCTGATCTCAGTTTAAACATTTTCCCAGTACACGTTCTATGTTTTGTATTTTGTGCATAGTGAACTAGATAATGAAGGCCAACAATGCATATGTATCTATAGAATTGCTGTATTGCCTGGCTGTTTCATAATGTAGTTGTGACATCATAATTGCACCCTCTGGCACTGTTAGTCAATTTTTTTTTTTTTTTTTGAGATGAAGTCTCACCCTCTGAATCAGGTTGGAGTGCAGTGGTGCGATCTCAGCTCACTACAACCTCCACCTCCCAGGTTGAAATGATTCTCCTGCCTCCGCCTTCCAAGTAGCTGAGATTACAGGCACCCACCACCATGCCCAGTTAATTTTTTTGTATTTTTAGTAGAGTTGGGATTTCACCAGGTTGGCCAGGCTACTCTCGAACTCCTGACCTCATGATCTGCCCGCCTCAGCCTCCCAAAGTGCTGAGATTACAGATCTGAGCCACTGTGCCCTGCCGTTAGTCAGTTCTTATTCCTTATAATGCTGTGTACATTTTTGACTTCATAAATCAGAAGGTAGTGATCTTAACATGTATTTCCTTTCTTACATTGTGTGCTGGTGGTAAGTAAAAGTTGTGGAGTTTTTCTTAGCAGTGAATTGTTTAGAATTTTGCAGGTTGTATAAAGGTACTTATTTGCTTCCTGGTTTTATGCGTTACAATATTTTACTAATTAATTTTTATGATTGTACATAAGGCTTTTTGGTATGCGGTATGCAGTATAACTGACACAGTCCACTAGTTAATGTCACAAAGTCCCACCAGATGCTGTAGCTCACGCATGCCATCCCAGGACTTTGGGAGGCTAACGCAGGTAGAACAGTTGAAGTCAACAGTTTAAGGCCAGCCTGGCCAACATGTTGAAACCCTGTCTCTACTAAAAATACAAAAATTAGCCAAGCATGGTGGCATGTGCCTGTAATCCCAGGTACTCAGGAGGCTGAGGCAGGAGAATCGCTTGAAACCAAAAGGCAGAGGTTGCAGTGAGCCGAGATCAGGCCATTTAATTCCAGCCGATTGCGATAGAGTGAAACTTAATCTCAAAAATAGAAAAATTAAAAAATTATTTAAAATGTCACAAAGTGCCTTTTCTGTATGGATATAGGTAATTTTATGACAGTTATTCAGAAAAACATTGTTTTAACTTTTTTTGTTTTTTGAGATGGAGTCTCACTTTGTCACTCAGGCTAAAGTACAGTGCAATCTCGGCTCACTGCTACCTCTGCCTCTCCGGTTCAAACGATTCTTGTGACTCACCCTCCCAAGTAGCTGGGACTACAGACGTGGGCCACAACACCTGGCTAAATTTTGTAGTCTTTTCTTATCTTCTCAGTGCTGTGATTGTTTGACAATACAGAATTTCCATTGATTTTGGTTATCCTTACATAAACTTGTGGCTTATTTACCAATATAGTATTTCATGTGATCCTTTAGCATTTATTTCTATACAGCAGACATGAAGAATATATACTTTTCATTGATGTGACAATGATATTTTTTAGAAATTGTTAGACACTTTAGGGTCCCAGTGGAAAAATATTCCTTACTTCAGGTGACATACGTTTGTGCCCTGTCAGTGTTTTGTCACAATATTGGAAATAGGCTTCCATAAAAGTAATTTGAAGCACATGTAATCGCCCGTTATTTGTTAAAGAATCTTATGCTTTTCTGTTACTAAGCTTTGAGGGTCATGTTTCGAAAGTTTAAAGTAAGTATTGTTTTTTGCATCATAGTTACACATTTCAGCATTGTTTACCATCTGTACTTAACTTGAAAATTTTGGTGTTTATATTTTGTAGCTATTTCTTCCAAATGCATGAAGAAGGAGTTCTCATCAGCAGCGCAAGGCAATAGAGAAGTGCTCCATGCAGGGACTTTGCAGAGACATGAAAGTCATCACATTGGAGATTTTTGCTTCCACAATATTGATAAAGATATTCATAACTTTGAGTTTCAGTGGCAAGAAGATGAAAAAAATGGCCATGAAGCACCCATGACAGAAATCAAAAAGTTGACAGGTAGTACAGACCAATATGATCAAAGACATGCTGGAAACAAGCCTATTAAAGATCAGCTTGGATCAAGCTTTCATTCACATCTGCCTGAACTGCACATATTTCACATCAAAGGGAAAATTGATAATCAAGTTGAGAAGTCTATCAACGATGCTTCCTCATGTTCAACAGCCCAAAGAATTTCTTGTAGGCCCAAAACCCATATATCTAATAACTATGGGAATGATTTCCTGAATTCTTCATTACTCACACAAAAACAGGAAGTACACATGACAGAAAAATCTTTCCAATGTAATGAGAGTGGCAAAGCCTTTAATTATAGCTCACTCTTAAGGAAACGTCATATAATCTATTTAGGACAGAAACAATATAAATGTGATGTATGTGGCAAGATCTTTAATCAGAAGCAATACCTTGCAGGCCATCATAGATGTCACACTGGTGAGAAACCTTACAGGTGTAATGAGTGTGGCAAGACCTTCAGTCAGACGTATTCCCTTACATGCCATCGTAGATTTCATACTGTTGAGAAACCTTACAAATGTGAGGAATGTGACAAAGCTTTCAGTTTCAAATCAATCCTTGAAAGACATAGGAGAATTCATAGTGCAGAGAAACCATACAAGTGTAATGAGTGTGGCAAGACCTTCAGTCAGGAGTTAACCCTTACATACCATCGTAGACTTCATACTGGAGAGAAACTTTACAGATGTGAAGAATGTCACAAAGCTTTCTGTTTCAAATCAAACTTTGAAACACATAGGAGAAGTCATACTGGAGAGAAACCGTACAAGTGTAATGAGTGTGACAAGACCTTCACTTCGAAGTCATACCTTACATGCCATCGTAGACTTCATACTGGAGAGAAACCTTACAAGTGTAATGAGTGTGGGAAGACCTTTAGTCAGAAGTCATCCCTTACATGGCATCGTAGACGTCATACTGGAGAGAAACTTTACAAGTGCAATGAGTGTGGCAAGACCTTCAGTCAGCAGTTAACCCTTAAATGCCATCGTAGACTTCATAGTAGAGGGAAACCTTACAAATGTGAAGAATGTGACAAAGCTTACAGTTTCAAATCAAACCTTGAAATACATCGGAAAATTCACACTGAAGAGAATCTTTACAAGTGTACTGAGTGTGGCAAGACCTTCAGCCGGATATCATCCCTTACATGGCATCGTAGATTTCATACTGGAGAGAAACCTTACAAATGTGAAGAATGTGACAAAGCTTTCAGTTTGAAATCAAACCTTGAAAGACATAGGAGAATCCATACTGGAGAGAAACTGTACAAGTGTAAGGAGTGTGGCAAGACCTTTAGTCAGAAGTCATCCCTTACATGCCATCGTAGACTTCATCCTGAAAAGAAACCTTACAAATGTGAAGGATGTGACAAAGCTTTCAGTTTCAAATCAAAGCTTGAAAGACATAGGAGAATTCATACTGGAGAGAAACCGTACAAGTGTAATGAGTGTGGCAAGACCTTTAGTCGGAAGTCATCCCTTACATACCATCGTAGACTTCACACTGGAGAGAAACCTTACAAATGTGAAGAATGTGACAAAGCTTTTGGTAGGAAATCAAACCTTGAAAGACATAGGAGAATTCATACTGGACAGAAACCGTACAACTGTAATGAATGTGGCAAGACCTTTATTCAGAAGTCATCCCTTCTATGCCACCGTACACTTCATACTGGAGAAAAACCTTACAAGTGTAATGAGTGTGACAAGACCTTCCGTCACAAGTCATCCCTCACATGCCATCGTAGACTTCATACTGGAGAGAAACCTTGCAAGTGTAATGAGGGTGGCAAGACCTTCAATCAACAGTTAACCCTTAAATGCCATTGTAGACTTCATACTGGAGAGAAACCTTACAAATGTGAAGAATGTGACAAAGCTTACAGTTTCAAATCAAACCTTGAAATACATCGGAAAAGTCATACTGGAGAGAATCTTTGCAAGTGTAATGAGTGTGGCAAGACCTTTAGCCGGACGTCATCCCTTACATACCATCGTAGAGTTCACACTGGAGAGAAACCTTACAAATGTGAAGAATGTGACAAAGCTTTCCGTTTCAAATCAAGCCTTGTAATACATAGGGGAATTCACACTGGAGAGAAACTGTACAAGTGTAATGAGTGTGGCAAGACCTTTAGTCAGAAGTCGTACCTTAGACGCCATCATAGTCTCCATACTGGAGAGAAACCTTACAAGTGTAATGAGTGTGGCAAGACGTTTAATCAGAAGTCATACCTTGCATACCATCGTAGGCTTCATACTGGAGAGAAACCTTACAAGTGTAATGACTGTGGCAAGACCTTTGGTCAGAAGTCACACCTTACATGCCATCGTAGGCTTCACACTGGAGAGAAACCTTACAAGTGTAATGAGTGTGGTAAGACGTTTAGTCGGAAGTCATACCTTACACGCCATTGTAGACTTCATACCGCAGAGAAACCTTACAAATGTAATGAGTGTGGCAAAGCCTTTCATGGGCAGTCCGCACTTTACAAATGTAGTGATTGTCACCACGTCTTCAGTAATGCTACAACTATTGCAAATCATTGCAGAATCCATAATGAAGAGAGATCTTAGAAGTGTGATAAAACTGGCAAACTTTTCAGACATCATTCATACCTTGAACTCATACTAGAGAGAAACCTTACAAATGTGAAGAATGTGATGAAGCTTTCAGATTCAAATCAAACCTTGATAGTCATAGAAATCATATTAGAGAGAAACCTTAAAAGTGTAGTGATTGTGAAAGGGTTTTGAATCGAAAAGCGAAGCTTGCACGTCATCATACAATTCATCCTGGAGATAAACCTTAGAAATGTAAATCATCAAAAAAAAAAGTTTAGTCACAAACCAAGCCTTGAAAGACAAGAAAATTCATATTGGAGAGAAACCTTACAAGTGTAATGAATATGGCGTGGTTTTTAATCAACAGGTACACCATGCACATCATCATAGAATTCATACTGGAGAGAAGCCTTAGAAATGTGAAGCACGTGACAAAGTTTACAGTTGCCAGTCAAGCCTCGAGAGACAGGAGAATTCATACTGGAGAGAAAGCTTACTGATGAATGTCACAAAGTTTTCAGTTGCACATCAAACCTTGAAAGACCTAGGTGAATTCATACTAGAGAGAAACCATAAAAATGTAAGTTTGTGACAAGGCTTTCAGGTATGATTCGCACCTGGCACAACCTAGAATTCACACTGGAGAGAAACCTTACAAGTGTAACGAGTGTGACAGAGTCTTTAGTGGGCAGTCAACACTTGTTTACCATCAGGCAATTCGTGGTGTACGGAAACTTTACTGATGTAATGATTGTCACAAAGTCTTCAGTAATGCTACAACCATTGTGAATCATTGGAGAATCCATAATGAAGAGAGATCATACTAGTGTAATAAATTTGGCAGATTTTTCAGACATCATTCATACCTTGCAGTTCATTGGTGAAGTCATGCTGGAGAGGAACCTTACAAATGTCGTGATTGTGGCAAGGTCTTCAGTCACGCTTCATTCTATGCAAAACATAGGATAACTCATACAGGAGAGAAACCTCACAAGTGTGATGATTGTGGCAAAGCCTTTACTTCACGTTCACACATCATTAGACATCAGAGAATGCATACTGGACAGAAATCTTACAAGTGTCATCAATGTGCCAAGGTCTTCAGTCTGAGTTCACTCCTTGCAGAATATCAGAAAATTTGTTTTGGAGGTAGTTGTTCCAAATGCAATGAGTAGAGCAAACCGTTAAGCATTAATTGACATTAGAGTCAATTCAGCATTGAGTTGAGTTTGAGTTGATTTAACATTGAGTTCAAGCATTAATTGAAATTAAAGTGTTTATGTTAAAGGGATTGGGCTGGGCACTGGCTCCTGCCTGTAATCTCAGCATTTTGTGAGGCCAAGGGAGGTACATCACTTGAGGTCAGGAATTTGAGATCAGCCTGGCCAACAGACGTGAGCCATTTTCCCAGCCTGTTTTTTGTTTCTTTATACTGATAGGGATTTTTATGGGTATTGTGTTGAATCCAAATCACATTGGGTTATATAATTATTTAACAATATTTTTCCACAACATCAATATGGGTCGTAGCTCTGTTTTTAATCATTTTGATCAATGTTTGTAGATTTCAAGGTACGAACTTCTGAGCTTTTTAAGTTTATTTCTAAGTATTTCTTTACATTCTCCAGCAAATGGAAGTGTTTTAAAATTTTCTTTTAAAGTTTTTATTGTTAAAGTATGGAAATTCAACTAATTTTTGGTGCTGATACTGTATTGCGCAAATCCACTGAATATGTTACTTAGTTCCAGTAGTATTTTGGTTGACTCTTTGTGATTTTCTACACAGAAGATCATGTCATCTATAAACAAATATAATTTTACTTCTTTCTTTCTGATTTGGATGAGTTTTATTTCTTCTGCAATTTCACTGCTCTGGCTAGGACAGCCAGTATTGATTGAATAAAAGGGGTGAGAGCATTATTGCATCATGTGAGATCCTACAGGAAAAGCGTTCCATTTTCCCTGCTTGACTATTTACTCATTGGTCATTTCACAGATGGTCTTTCTATTGTTGAGGTACATTTCCTTTTCTATCTATTTTGTTTAGGATTTCTATGATGACTGGATTTTGAATTTTCTGAAATGCTTTTTCTCCATCTATTAAGATGATGTGGTTTTCATCTTTCTTTCTGTTCAAGTGGCATATCACATTGATTTGCTTGAATATGTTGAACCATCCTTGCATCCCAGAAATAAGTGTCACATGAATATCTACATTTTTTTTAATGCCCTCTTGAATACAGTTTTCTAGTGCAAGCAATCTTGGAGAAATTCATGGAAAAATAAGTATTTTGAGAAAATTGTGCATGAATTTCACAGTTTTTGCAACAAAATAAACTGGTACAAATCTGTTATAACATGTCTGAACAGGCTCTAGTTTATGGCACTCAGAAGGATAAGACATGAGTTTGAAAGGAGATTCTATCAAAGCAATATAAATTCTGCTAAAATTGAAACAAGAAGAAACATCAAGGCCGGGCACGGTGGCTCAAGCCTGTAATCCCAGCACTTTGGGAGGCTGAGACGGGCGGATCACGAGGTCAGGAGATGGAGACCATCCTGGCTAACACGGTGAAACCCCGTCTCTACTAAAAAATACAAAAACCTAGCCGGGCGAGTTGGCGGGCGCCTGTAGTCCCAGCTACTCAGGAGGCTGAGCCAGGAGAATGGCGGGAACCCGGGAACCCGGGAGGCGGAGCTTGCAGTGAGCGGAGATCCGGCCACTGCACTCCAGCCTGGGCGACAGAGCGAGACTCCGTCTCAAAAAAAAAAAAAAAGAAAAGGTTATGGAGATGATGCCCAAAAGAAATCAACAGTTTGTAAACAGGTAACTCATTTGAATCGGGACAAGACAGTGTTGAAGGTGATGCAAGGAGCGGCAGGCACACCATCTACATCAGTTTTTTGTTTTCTTTTCTTTGTTTTGAGACAGTGTCTTCATCTGTTGACCAGGCTGGGGTGCAGTGGTGTGATCTCAGCTCACTGCAACCTCTGCTTCCCGGATTGAAGTGATTCTCCTGTCTCTACCTCCCTGGTAGGTTGGGAGTACAGGGGCATGCGCCACCACACCCGGCTAATTTTTGTGTTTTTAGTAGAGATGGGGTTTCACCATATTGGCCAGATTGATCTTGAACTCCTGACCTCGTGATCCACCCACCTCGGCCTCCCAAAGTGCTGGGATTACAGGCGTGAACCACCACATCTGGCCCACATCAGTTTTACAAAAAAAAAAAATTAAGTTTGTTTGTGCCACAATGAAGAGGGCTGACAGGTAACAGCAGAAACAATAATCAGGAGTTCAAGAACAGGCTGGTTAACATGGTGAAACCCCATCTCTACTCAAAATACAAAAATTAGCTGGGTATGGTGGCAGGCGCCAGTAATCCCAGTTACTCAGCAGGCTGAGGCCGGAGAATCACTGGAACCCGGGTGGCGGAGGTTGCAGTGAGCTGAGATGGCGCCATTGCACTCCAGCCTGGGCAACAAGAGAGAAATGTTGTCTCAAAAAGAAAAAAAAAAAAAAAGATGTCAAGCCCCTTCTCTTCCTCTGTCCTCTTCGTGGTGTGTACTTGACTCTGCTTCTCGCCAGATCTTCTTGTAAGACTTTCAGGATTAAGCGATTCCTGACCAAGAAACAAAAGCAAAATCGTTCCATTCCCCAGTGGATTCAGATCAAAACTGGTAAGAAAACAGGTACAACTTTAAAAGGAGACATTGGAGAAGAACCAAGCTGGGTCTAAAAGGAATTGCATATGAGATGGCACACATATTTATGCTGTCTGAGTGTCTCAATCATGTTACCATGTCAAGCTGAAAATGTCACCACTATCTGGAGAATTGGACATGTTTTACTGGGAATATATTTTTTCTCTCTGAATCTGTTATGAACCCATTGTTTGGCTGGGGTCAGTAATGAATCTATGAGACTTTTCATTTAAAAAAAAGTCGGGGCCGGGCGCGGTGGCTCAAGCCTGTAATCCCAGCACTTTGGGAGGCCGAGACGGGCGGATCACGAGGTCAGGAGATCCAGGAGATCCAGACCATCCTGGCTAACACGGTGAAACCCCGTCTCTACTAAAAATACAAAAAAACTAGCCGGGCGAGGTGGCGGGCGCCTGTGGTCCCAGCTACTCGGGAGGCTGAGGCAGGAGAATGGCGTGAACCCGGGAGGCGGAGCTTGCAGTGAGCTGAGATCCGGCCACTGCACTCTAGCCCGGGCGACAGAGCAAGACTCCGTCTCAAAAAAAAAAAAAGTCAAATGATGTAATTCCATAGAGTACCTTAATTTGTGTATTGCTTTTTTTTTTTTTTTTTAACTCCACTGGGTTCAGTGGACCACACCTGTGGTCCTTGCACTTTGGGAGGCTGAGATGGGAGGATTGGTTGAGACCAGGAGTCTCCTGGGAATCTTCTCGCCTCCCATAACCCAGTTCATGACAGACCCTTGGACTTTACTAGTTTGGAAAAATCTACATAAAACAGTATCTGTGTCAGAGCATTATGTCAGTCACAAGCATGTGAAAGCAAAATAAAAATTGCTAAGCCAAAGAGAAAAATCAAGCTGGGAACTGTGTCAGAAAAACCTACCTTCCATTTTATTCCTAAATGAGATAGCTACAAGGATTTTTAAAAAGCTACATAGAGGCCGGGCACTGTGGCTCATGCCTCTAATCCCAGCACTTTGGGAGGCTGAGGTGGGCGGATCACCCGAGGTTGGGACTTTGAGACCAGCCCGACTAACGCAGAGATATCCCGTCTTTATTAAAAATACAAAAGTTGGCCGGGCACGGTGGCTCATGCCTGTAATCCCAGCACTTTGGGAGGCTGAGGTGGGCGGATCACCCGAGGTTGGGACTTTGAGACCAGCCTGACCAACACGGAGAAACCCCATCTTTACTAAAAATACAAAATTATTTGTATTTTTAGTAGAGACGGGGTTTCACCGTGTTAGCCAGGATGGTCTCGATCTCCTGACCTCGTGATCCACCCGTCTTGGCCTCCCAAAGTGAGAATTTATGTT
>NW_012115710.1:407697-419031 GCF_000951035.1 Colobus angolensis palliatus | reverse complement strand
CAGGATGGTCTCGATCTCCTGACCTCGTGATCCACCCGTCTTGGCCTCCCAAAGTGCTGGGATTACAGGCTTGAGCCACCGCGCCCGGCCAAAATGTGAGTTTCTACTCTATCTTCAGGTGCCTTCCCAGAGATGCCCCCAGATTTTCCTACAGCAGTGTACTGACACTCCCCACCACACATCCCCCTAACCACCCCACCCTACCCCACCCCCACGAAAAACCCAAATAAATCCGTTCCCATTTCCTGCCACAAACTGCGGGCTCCCAGTGAGAACTACCTTAGATTTTCTTGCAAATCCCTTTCTTTTCTGGCCTTCTACGGGATGACAGGGGCCTAGAGGAGGCAGTACTGGGTGGAGTTACCTGGGTGCACATTTGTTGGGATGTGACATTTTATGGCTACTTGCAAGGTCTGTTATCAGTTGTCTGTCTTGGGGAGAACGTGCAGACACCATGGTGCAATAATAATCTATCCAAGGACCACACAGGTCACCACAGGTGCTCGGTCAGCGTGATCCACATGCTGTGATGTGTGCTCTGGCAGGACACAGACGGACCCACTCAGCTCTGTCGATGTGTAAACAAGGAATGTTGTAATGCCATGGTTTATTCACAATCACCATGGAATGTGATGTGGTGTTTTAAAAAATGGAAAGATCTATTACAACTGGTATGAAAACATACTGATTGGTCAGACCGGTGGCTCACGCCTGTAATCCCAGCACTTTGGGTGGTGGAAGCAGGCAGATCACCTGAGGTCAGGAGTTGGAGACCAGCCTGACCAACATTGTGAAACTCCATCTCTACTAAAAGTACAAAATTAGCCGGGCGTGGCGGCACATGCCTGTAATCTCAGCTTCTCCAGAGGCTGAGGCAGGAGAATCGCTTGAAGCCAGTTGGCAGAAGTTGAGGTGAGTTGAAATCACACCATTGGACTCCAGCCTGGACAACAAGAGTGAAACTCCATCTCAAAAAGAAAAAGAAAAGAAAAAACATCACTGGTCGGTGAAAACTATTGAATTAGAAATGTAAATCTGCAAATATATATTTAAATTATGAATAATGAACAGGATATCTGAATGGTGTGTATAGTCATATATATTTTGTATATGATTTCAGAAGCAATTTTAGATATTCTATGAAATTGTATAGGCAGGATACACCTCAAACTGGTGAATTTATATTTAGATATAAATTACTACTTTTTATTTTAGTGTTTAAATATTTTATTACATTTGTTCAGGTGTGCATTAATTTTGTGTTTATGCATTGCCACGCTATAGCCAGATGTTTACTACAGCACCCATTTATATTCTCACAGTTCATAGATGAGAAATGTGTCAGGTTTTTCTGGGTACTCTGTCTGGTCTCACAAGGCCAAAATCAAGGTCAAAGCCACGGGATCGAGTCTTGAGACTGTGAGGGCAGAATTTCCTTCTAAGCTCATTCAGATTGTTGTCAGAATTCATTTATTTCTCCTGGTTCCCATATATTCAAAATCCAGCAAGTGAAATCACCCTAGTGCTCCTGAGTCCTAACTTCTTCCGCTTTTGCATCTCTCTGACATACATTTCTGCTTCAAGGACACTTAGGATCCAGGAAAACTTTCTTTTCTTTCTTTCTTTTTTTTTTGTTTTTATTGAGAGTGAGTCTTGCTCTGTCAACCAGTCTGAAGTGCCGTGGTGCAATCTCTGCTCACTGCAACCTCTGCCTCCAGGGTTAAAGTGGTTCTCCTGCCTCAGCCTCCCGAGTAGCTGGGATTACAGGCACGCACCACCATGCTGGCTAATTTTTGTATTTTTAGTAGAGATGGGGTTTCACCATGTTAGCCAGGTTGGTCTTGAACTCCTGACCTCAAGTCATCCACCCACCTCGGCCTTTCAAAATGCTAGGATTGCACATAGTTTTCTCTTTCAAAGCCGAATGAGGCCAGGCATGGTGGTGGATGCCTATAATCCCAGCTACTCAGGAGACTGAGGTAGGAGGATCGCTTGAATCAGAGAGGCGGAGGATGCAGTGAGCCGAGATCTCGCTACTGCACTGCAGCCTGGTCAACAGGGTGAAACTCGGTCTCAAAAAAAAAAAAAAAGTTCAAATGACCAGTAACCTTCATTAATTGGGAAATTACCAGCCAAATTCCTTTTGGTAGGTAACATAACATAAACACAGGAGTAGCACCAGGAGTTGGAGACCTGCCTACAACATCACAGGACCAGTAAACTTTTTTTTTTTTTTTTTTTTTGAGACAGAGTCTTGCTCTGTCGCCCGGGCTGGAGCGCAGTGGCCAGATCTCAGCTCACTGCAAGCTCCGCCTCCCGGGTTCACGCCATTCTCCTGCCTCAGCCTCCCAAGTAGCTGGGACTACAGGCGCCCGCCACCTCGCCCGGCTAGCTTTTTGTATTTTTAGTAGAGACGGGGTTTCACCATGTTAGCCAGGATGGTCTCGATCTCCTGACCTCGTGATCCGCCCGTCTCGGCCTCCCAAAGTGCTGGGATTACAGGCTTGAGCCACCGCGCCCAGCCCAGTAAACTTTTTTGCACTGAGAAAATAATTTGTGAACCTAGATGAAAATATTACCATTTGGCATATTTCTCTTAAGAGAAATTGGTATACTATGTTTCTCATTGATATGTATATCAATATATTGATAAACTATATTCGTATATAGAATATATTGATAAACTATATTCGTAATACTATATTTTACATAGTTATATAACTATATATCCATATAATTAAGTATACATCAGTTTAATTATATAGTAATATATATGTAAATATTGGTAAACTATATGTTTCTATGAAATTTCTATATTATTTGGTATTCAGTTATGCTCTCGAGTCCATTGATTTCTTTCCCTTTTTTTTTTTTTTTTTCTGAGACCAAATCTTGCTCTGTAGCCCAGATCTGGGGAGCAGTCCTGCGATTTCCACTCACGGCAGCCTCTGCCTCCCAGGTTCAAGCAATTCTCCTCTCTCAGCCTTCCAAGTAGCTGAGATTACAGGCGTGCACCACCACGCCCAGTTAATTTTTGTATTTTCAGTAGAGACGAGGTTTCACCATGTTGGCCAGGCTGGTCTCGAACTCCTGACCTCAGGTGATCTGCCTGCCTAGACCTCTCAGAGTGCTAGGATTACAGACGTGAGCCGGGCCATGATAATTTAATTTCTACCCTACTTGATTTTATGATCCTCTAGTGTTTCATGTCAAGTAGTTAGGACATGATATCAGAGTGTCCATTAATTCCTGTGGTACGTTGTACTTTCCTGTACCATCGTACTTTCTTTCCTGGCATAAAAAGAAGTGAGTCTCTGTGGTTATCCTGATACGGGGTTGATCGTTTAGATCTAATTTAGTCATGAGGCAGATTCCTGTAATTTTATACTCCAATCAGGGTATCTACATTTAATCAAGGTCTTTAAAGATTTATTCATAACTGGTAGCAGCCTCTGGGGTAATATTTGAATTTGACACATCAGTGGAAAGCGGTCAAAAACAAAATTATGAAATTAAATGTCACCTGTGTAAAATATACAGCCAAGGTATAAAATAAAAATCAAATATGTATGTTCGTTATTGGAAGAACTCCGCTAACTGGCTTTGACAGTAGATCATGGTGGTTAATGCGCTCTGAAATCAGCCCAGACAAGATCAATCCCCATTCCACCCCAAACACGGTCTGAATTTACACAAATCATGTCATCTCTCTGTGCTTGAGTCCTCTTGGTCTTCATAATGGTGGTGTCTGGCTCACAGATTATGAAGACTATGGAGGTGAATACATGTCTGTTCTTCATAGCAAAGAGCAATTCATTGCAAATACACTTAAAATGGGACACATCCAAAGATGGCAAACTCTTCATAATAGAAAGGAACTTTATGAAGTATTTCTATTGCATTTCAGCTGACTTTATTTTTTATTTTTATTTATTTATTTTTTTCTTTTTTGAGACAGGGTGTCACTTTGTCATCCAGGCTGGTGGGCAGTGGCACGATCTCAGCTCACTGCAGCCTCAACCTCCTGTACTCAAGGGATCCTCCCATCTCAGCCCCCACCAAGTACTAGCTGCCTTTTAAATGTCGCTCATGCATCACGTTCCCTGCAGGATCCTGTGTCTCTGAAGATAAGTAGCAGCCTGTGGGAACTGACAGAACGGCTGCTGGGATGGGGCAATGGGAATGATGTTCTTATCGCAGACTACACTTAGAATCCTGGGGAATTTCTCTCTTATTTACCATTATCTGTTCTTTTACATCACTGGGTGCAGGTTAAGGTCCACAGGTTTGATTATCAGACACCTAATTGTAGCCAACACCTTATTCCTCCTCCCTAGAGGAGTCCCACAGACAACGGCAGCTTTTGGGTTTAGACATTTCCTGAATGATTCTGGATGTAAATTTCTTTTTTGTGTCCACAGAGTGGGCAGGAGAGTGTCCATTGGCTGCAGTGAGCCCAGACGCGATCTGTTGGGCCACTGCCCTCTAGCCTGGGCGACAGAGAAATACCTCTGTCTCAAACCAAAGAAAAGAAATAAGTAAATAAATAAAAGAAAGTAACAGATCTCTTCCACAAATGTGCTGGGACAACTAACTGGATAACCACAAGGAAAAGAATAATGTTGGATCCCTATCTCACACCATCAAAATTTTATTTTAAAACGTTAAAAGAAAATGAAGAAAAAAAGAGAGAGAGACGAAGGGAGCCCTACGGGAGAGGGTGTTACTTTGTCACCCAGGCTGGCCTGCATCCCCAGGCTCAGCAATCCTCCCACCGCTGCTTTTAAGTAGCTGGGACCTCAGGCTTCCGCCCCCGAGCCCGCATTTTTGCTGTGTTTATCCAGCAGGTCGTCCCTCGCCGGCCTGAGCACTCCGTCCTGCATCCCAGGCGATGGTCCTAGGGAAGTCTCTGAAGCTGAGCACAGGGTGGACTCTCCCTCCCGAGTGAATGGAGAATAGAAAGGGAGAGGATTTCTGTTCTGTTTTGTGGGCGGTCGGCATGAAATCCTACCTTCCGCCCAGGCCGGGCCTTGCATTTTACATTCTTGTTTGCATCCCCGTTCCAGACAATTCCAGGGGTTTTGAATCATGCCTCACCTTCCTGGCCGGTGTCGCCTCCAAAACTCGAAAACAGAGGTGCTGGGAACAAGCCTGAGAGACGCACAGGTCCCGCCCCGGCCCCGCCCGCTGCGGGTTCTAAAGGGCAAGGTCTCTCCGCCTCGCGCCCCGCCCCTACCTCGCCCAGGCCCCGCCCACCTCCTCGTGGGTCCCGCCCAGGCCTGGCTTCTGTCCTGCGCGCGCAGATTCGCGCAGACCAGGAAGCGGATCGCGTGGAGTGACGGTCCTGCCGCGGCGCGTGAGTTTCGCCCTGTCTTGTATTAACTCTGCGCTTCCCAGGTCCCCGGCCCTTCCGTAGCTGGGACTTGGGATCCCCACAAACCTGGAAATTCTCAGCCGTCTTCCTTCACCCAGAGCAAATTGAGACATCCCCGTGAGAGGCCGGGGGTCGCTTCCTTTTGGGTTTTAGGTCGCCCTGAGGCTGGTCCCGTCCCGCGTCTTTCTGCTATAGGGCAACGTATACACTTTCTATCGCGTAGTTTTCCTGCTCTCAACCTTCTTCTGACTCCTCCCGCCCCGCGCTTTTTAAAGTCCTCACCCGAAAGGTGGATGCTCGCCCTCGTAGGCCCCTGGAGCGCAGCGCGGCTGCCCCAGTCCCGGGAAGGCCGCGTCCTCTGCCTTGTCCTGGGATCCTACAGACCCCACCCTTGTCTTAAGACGCCGTCGCCCCTTCACCTCCCTCCTGGTGCCGGGCCCTGCAGTTCCCCAGATCTCCCCTCCACAATCACCGCTTCTCCTGAGCCCGCGTTGGGGAGGTGCCCGGGGCCTGCCCTGTGACACGGGGTGTTCTCGCCTGCCCAGCTCCAGCCCCTGGAAAATGCTCACCCCCGAGATGCAGGCGTCTTACTCCAAACCCTCCTGTGATTGTGTGGGCCAAGGGGATCAGGAGACGGAGAGAGAGCAGTAGAAAACCTGAGACAGAAAAGAAAAATGAGAAAGACCCACAACAGATGGCAAAGTAGAGGATGGTGAGGGATTTGCCAAGAGACAGCAAAAGTGGAAAGAAAACGGTAAGAAAGCAGAAGGAGAAAAGCAACTGCAGAAATGTAGAGAAAAACTAGATGTACAGAGAGATGAAGGACAGAAAGGTAGGGAGAGGGGCAGCAAAGAGGGAGGCTCATCAGCGTGAGGGAGAGGAGGAGGCATATGGAGCCAGGGCAGACAGAGGACAGTGGTGCTGGTGGCAAGAAGAACAGAGGGAGAACCACAGCAGGGAGGACACCGGGAGATCTAGGCTGCCAGAGAGTGGGGTCGGGGGGTATAACAGGAAAGAGAGAATTTAATGGGGAGAGCAGAGGAGGCGCAGAGATGGTGTTGTAGGAAACTGAGGACTAGAGAGACTGATATGGGGGAGACAGAAGGCTGTTTATTTAAGGTAAGCACTGGCTCAGTGGATTTACATCTAAAAAGCTGAGCATTTCAACAAACACAGAGTGGGGTTTTTTGATTTCAAAACTGCAGAATAAAAGCAGTTAATCATATATTGATAGGTCACGTAATCTATAGCATAGCGTAACTTGTGTCCTTCCATCGCCGGTGGCCTTGTAGCTGCGTTGAAAGAAAAACAAAAACAGCTAAATACACAGATTTGTCCTTTTTTTTCTTCACTCTTGTTCTGGGAGGGTGGGGGTCTGTCTGGAGCCCGTTCCTTTGCCTTCGACTTCGCAAACAGCGTTATCTTATAACTGTCCTTGAAGTGAGCTTGCTAGGCAGAGGAAAACTGGTTCTTTTTTTTTTAACCCTTGCCTTGCCCTTTACTTTTCTTGGAGTGAATGAATGCATATTTATTTTTTAATTGTCTGCCTCAGTTTCGTCCCTTAGATGCTTGTTATAAGTAAGATTTTAATAGAAAGCATCACTGTTACTCATGAAAGAGCAGGTTTTCTTCTTTAGGCACAGGCTGATGTTCACACAGAGCTATTAGCTGAGTGGTAGTCTGCCTGGTTGCAATTGCTTCTATCATTGATTGAATGTTCTTAACAAGGAGAGGTAAGAGGCAAGGGAGTATTAAACAAATTCTTAGCATGGCTAGAACTACTCCTATTAAGGTTTTGAACCTACTGAAGGAGGAAAACCAGCCTCTAAAGAGGGACTCAGGAGTCTACTTTGTCTCAGTCTGGACTGGAGCATGGGCTAATTTTTTCATTCTGTCAGTTATTTCTATAATAGCCTTCCTATTGTCATGAATTTCTAGGCAGCAATTCGTTAGATTAAATTTGCTACATACTCCTCCTTCCTGGGCTAGGAGGTAATCTAAAGTTAATCTATTTTGGTAGATGGCATTTCTCATTTTCGTGGCTTGCTGGGCCAGTAAGTCAAATACATTTGCTGTTTCATTAGTGATGATTTCACGTACTGCTTGCAACTTTGTGATGCAGTTAAGCGTGTAAATTGGGGTGCGGTAGCTTTATGACTTATCTTGTGCCCAGGTAGCTGGCCTAGAGTACTGAATTAGTCTTTCGGGGGCCAGTCTGTGTCTTTCTAATCTTCTATTTTTATGTCTTCTCTTATGTCTATATCCCTTTTGTTTTTTTCTTTAATGTTACTGTAGACAGGATACCTTCAAGGTTCTCCCTGTTGCAGTAGGAGTAAGAAGAAAGATGGTCTAATTGTTTCAAGTACACAAGCCCTTGTCCACTTTCCTGGCAACTGTTGGTAGGCACATGACCCACAGATCTAATAGAGACCGGAGGGTGCTTGCCAGGTATTTGGAGCTTCAAGCTGATACTAGGTGTGGTTTAGAGAAGAGAAACGGGAGAATGGATGTGGATGAGGTGATCTGGAGTCATCCTTGCCTTGCTACAAAGTTTTCTTTAGTGTTTTATTATAATACTGCTGTCTTAAACAAGTTAATTCTTCTACTGAGTCCGTAAAAGCTTTTCCTTAGCGAACAGCACGGTATCTCCTGATAATGGAAGTTTTTAAGAGCGAGGCGCTTGAACATGTCAGCATCGGTTCGGGGGAAGAGTCAGTTAGAGTTAAATTACCTGTGACATTAACTCTTTTGCTTCTTAAGGCCACTGGTCTCCTATGTTAGTCCTTCTACAAACAACATGAGGAAATGCTTAAGCTGCTAGCAATGTTTGCAGCTAGCCGAGCAAACAGGTTTTTAGCTAAAGGAGGAGACTGTGGTAACTTCTGGTCTACATGCTTATGGAATGATTTGAAGACTCGGAATCATTGGTGTGTAGAGACATGTATGGGGTAACCTGCAGTCCACGTCGGTAAGTCTGGCTTTAGAATGGTGCAGTTTACAGGACGACAGGTTTTTGTTTCACAATCTGGTTTTGCCGGCATTTCGGTAAGCATAATTGGCCTTTGCTGTGTGCTGGGGTGCCACGATATGCAATACTGACCATCTTTTTCTGGTGTCCCAGGAGAACAAGGTGGCATGCATATGTATTTATAGTCATTTCTATAGTATCTCTGTACAGGTAGGTTACCACAGACAGGTGAGTCTAGGTCTGCTGCTGGACAAGCATCAAAATACAGAGAAATAGGCCCTCGGTAAAAGGGAGGGACCTTGGTTTAGTTTAAGAGAGGACTTTCTTTTGACCTTGCACGAAAAAGATTGTGGGAGTTTTTTAACCTTTGTGGGAGTCTAGTCCACGTGAGCTGTGATGCTTCTTTGTCTCATAAAATGCAAAGATAGACTGACTAACTGGTGCCAGACAGATGCAAAAGAAAGCATCCTTGTCTAAGACTGTAAACTAGCACTTGCTGGAATAAGTCCTACCAAAGTATATGGGTTGGGTACTACTAGATGGATAGTTGCCGCGGCCTGGTTTACAGCATGCAAATCTTGCACCAATCTGTATTCATTAGAACCTGGCCCTGGCAACAGCTTCTGAACTGGCAAAAGCAGTGTGTTTTAAGGCGACTGGCATTGGACTAAAATCTTACGTTCGTGGAGCCGTTCTAAATGTTTGCAGATGCCCTGTAAGGACTTTTGGGGAACTGGGTACTGATGAACCCGAACAGGAATTACTCCTGGTTTTAATTCTGCTACTACTGGTGCATGATTTACAGCTAACCCAGGTGGGTTGTCCTCAGCCTGTACTCCAGGAATTTCAGCTAACTGAAATAATAATTTTTGTTCTTCTTGCATATGAGGTTGCTTTGGTACCTGAAAAAGGGGCTGGGTGCTGTGGCTCACTCCTGTAATCTCAGTCTCTGTAATTCAGAGACTGGGGCAAGGGGATTGCTTGAGTACAGGAGTTTAAGACCAGCCTGGGCAACATAGTGAGAACTCCGTCTCGGCCAAAAATAAACAAATAAAATTAACTGGGCATGATGGTGCACACCTGTACTCCCAAGTACTCTGGAGGCCGAGGCAGGAGGATCACTGGAGCCTAGGAAGTCCAGGCTGTTGTTAGCCGAGATCATGCCACTGCACTCCAGCCTGGTCAACAGAGCGAGACCATGTCTCAAAAGAATAAAAAGAGTGGGGGACTTTGGGTTCAGACGAGTGGGTGAGTTCATTGGATATGATTACTTGTGACATGTTGACTTCTGTGTATATAATCTAATAACTTAAAATTTGTTTAAATTATACAGATGAGATTGAGAATTTTAACATTCCTATCTGTAAGGCATGTACATTCTATAAATCTTGGCATAGAGGTCAGCTTCCACTTGGAATCCCTATTCAGCCAGAGGGCAGTGACTTATTCAGTTGTGAATTACTCTATTCCCTTTTTGCAGGGTGGGGTAGGAAGTGGTGCAGTGATGTGGGGGAAAAAAATCAGTTTCTGTTATTACATAATATTTTAATTAAATATTTAATAATTAATATTTTGGGACAGGGCCTGGCTCTATCACCCAGGATGGAGTGCAGCGTGATCTCGTCTAACTGCAGCCTCAACCTCCTGGGCTCAAGTGATCCTCCTACCTCAGCTTCCTGAGTAGTTGGGATCACAGGGATGAATCAAGTCAGGCAAGTTTTGTATTTTTTTTTTTTTTTTTTGTACAAATGCGTTTCACTGTGTTTCCCAGGCTGGTCTCAAAATCCTGAGCTCAAAAGATCTTCCTGCCTTGGTCTCCCAAAATACTGGGATTACAAGGATAAGCCACCACACCTGGCCTACATAGTACTTTTTAAAAGGGACATCAAAACGTGGTGGCTCCTGCCAGTAACCCCAGCACTTTGGGAGATGGGGTCAAGTGGGTCACCTAAGGTCAGGAGTTCAAGACCAGCCTGACCAGCATGGTGAAACCTGGTCTCTACTAAAAATACAAAAGTTAGCCAGGCATGGTGGTGTGCACCTGTAGTCACAGATACTGGGGAGGCTGAGGCGTGAGAATCACTTAAACCTGGGAGGTAGTGGTTGCAGTGAGCAAAAATCATGCCACTGCCCTGCAGCCTGGGTGGCAGAGTGGGTCTCCATCTCACAAAAACAAACACATACACACACAAATAAAAAACAAAAGGGACATCAAAAGTGCTTTTGTTCTCATGTGTAGTAGATTTACTTTATTTTCTTTATGTTTCCTCTTCATTTCTTTATTTTTTTATTTTTTATTTTGCAGTTTGCGACAAATGTTAGTTTTGTTATTTATTTTATTTTTTTAGGGGGCAGAATCTTGTGCAGTCACCCAGGCTGGAGTGTAGAGGCATGATTTTATTTTTTATTTTTTATTTTGCCGTTTGCGACAAATGTTAGTTTTGTTATTTATTTTATTTTTTTAGGGGGCAGAATCTCGTGCAGTCACCCAGGCTGGAGTATAGAGGCATGATTTCAGTTCACTGCAACCTAGGCCTCCCGGTTTCGAGCAATTCTTTTGCCTCAACCTCCTGAGTACGTGGGACTACAGGCCTGTGCCACCAAGCCCAACTAATTTTTTTACTTTTAGCAGAGATGAGATTTCACCATGTTGGCCAGGCCTGCCTTGAACTCCTGACCTCAGGTGATCCGCCTGCCTTGGCCTCCCCAAAGTGCTGGGATTACAGGCATGAGCGACCATGCCTAGCCAAGATAAATCTTAGTTTTCAAAATTTCTTTTTTAATACATAATCATAGAGAGGAGGCTGCAATGCCGAGTGGAGGAAGCAGGAATCGGAAGGTGAGCAGTAGAAAGCTGGAGGAGGCCGGGCGCAGTGGCTAAGCCTGTAATCCTAGCACTTTGGGAGGCCGAGATGGGCGGATCACGAGGTCAGGAGATCGAGACCATCCTGGCGAACACGGTGAAACCCGTCTCTACTAAAAAATACCAAAA
>NW_012115710.1:404383-406147 GCF_000951035.1 Colobus angolensis palliatus | reverse complement strand
TTTGTATTTTTAGTAGAGACGGGGTTTCACCGTGTTAGCCAGGATGGTCTCGATCTCCTGACCTCGTGATCCACCCATCTCGGCCTCCCAAAGTGCTGGGATTACAGGCTTGAGCCACCGCGCCCGGCCCAGGGTTTTATGCCTTGGGCTTAGATTGTAATGCAGCAGGGCAGCCTTCCACCCTTGGGCACAGAGCTTGGAGTTCCAAAGGCCACAAGGGGTTTTAGACCCTGGACCCCGCCATGTTCCAAGACTCTTTTTATATTATGTCAGACTAGCAAGCCCTGCCTCAGGTTTTCTCCAACACTCAGCTTTTCCCCAACATGGAACGCTATTGTAAAAGCACCCATGTATTCTTTTTTCTTTTCTTTTCTTTTTCTTTTTTTTTTTCAGGTGGAGTTTCCCTCTTGTTGCGCAGGGTGGAGTGCAATGGTGTGATCTCAGCTCACATGGCACCCGGCCACCCATGTATTCTTGGTTGAAAAAATTTGCTTATGTCTTAGTTCTACAGCTGAGCCTCTTTCACTGTTGTCAAGGTCAATAGCTGTGTGTTCGCACTTCTGCATTTTATAAATGTTACTGTGCTTTTCTTGTAAGGAAAAATTAAATGTTGGGAATCAGTGGCATCAGAACCTTGTAAAGAAGTTTCTTTAGCCCAGGCACGTGAAAGAGGCTTCTCTAATTTTCAAAGATAGGGGTGATAAAGACCAACCCTTCCCATTAGCCCTTCCAGGCCCCATGTAAGAATTCAGGCACACCTCACTCATCTCAGACCTTCTCAGGGTAACTTGGTGAAAATGTCCCCACTCTGACCCCAGTGAGCCTCCCTGCAACTTGGAGATGAGGAGCTAGACCAGAAAAGCTCAACCTGAGTGACCCTGACCCCTGAAATGATTGGAAAAATAAGAGTGCGTGTCTGGGTGTGGCTTTTCTTCTGGGAGAGGGGAGTGTCCAGTTGTAATTAGAATTTTCAGTGGGATGCAGTAACCCAAAAATAAAATTAAAAAAACAATTTTTTTAAAAAACATGAAAGAATGGAAGAAACAGAGGTGTGACTCAGACACAGAGACCATCTTCGGGGCCTTTCTCTGTATGAGGATATCACAGTGAAATCTAAAGCAGTCCTGTCAGTCCCTGGCAGGGAACCCTCCACTGGCTACCCGTGTTTGAGACCAAACTCCTTCCTGTGGCTCCACAGCCCTGTGTCCAGGGCCCCTGCCAGTGTCCAGCATTCTCCTGGGAGCTTGCCCGCATCTCCTGAATCCCTCTGCCCCAGTCACCTTTGCTTTTCTCTTTTCCCAAACATCAAAACCCTTCCTGTCTCAGGTCACTGTCCCTGCTCTTACCCTATGTCCCTAAATGATCACGGCACTGTCCCTTTTCTCCTTCTTCACGTCTAGGTTCAGAGCTGTCTCTCATGCCCTCCCACACCCATCTGAAGTTCCCTCTGCCTGTCAGTCTCTATCATGTTACTCAGGTTTTATTATCTCTGCATCAATCACATCAGAAACTTTTTTTTTTTGTTTTTTTTTTTGAGACAGAGTCTCTGTTGTCCAGGCTGTGAGTGTAGTCTGATGATCTAGGCTCACTGCAACCTCTGTTTCCTGGGTTCAAATGATTCTTGTGCCTCAGCATCCCAAGTAGCTGAGATTACAGGAGTGTGCCACCACACCCGGCTAATTATTGTATTTTTATTTTATTTTGTTTTTGAGTCTCACATTGTCACCCCAGACTGAAGTACAGTGGCATGATCTTGGCTCAGTG
>NW_012115710.1:399356-399783 GCF_000951035.1 Colobus angolensis palliatus | reverse complement strand
GGAGATTCATTAAACCATTCTTAGCACATTAAGCTCATGGAGACTGTGGTGTTACTGTGGAGAGGCTTGTGAAACAGGTGTTTTTAGTAAAAATGGTTATAATTTTTGTTATCATCATTATTATTATATTATGATAATGTTATTGTATTTCAAATATACGTGGTCTTGCTCTATCGCCCAGGCTGAAGTGCAGTGACATGATTGTGGCTCACGGCCACCTCCATCTTCCAGGTTCGAGCAATTCTCCTGCCTCAACCTCCCGAGTAGCTACGATTATAGGCACACATCACCATGCCCAGCTAATTTTGTTATATTTTTATTAGTGACGGGTGTCACCATGTTGGCCAGGCTGGTCTCAAACTACTGACCTCAGGTGATCTGCCCACCTCAGCCTCCTGGAGTGCTGGGATTACAGGTGCAAGCCACT
>NW_012115710.1:393325-394756 GCF_000951035.1 Colobus angolensis palliatus | reverse complement strand
TAATGTTTTTTTTTTTTTTTTTTTGAGATGGAGTCTCTGTTCCCCAGGCTGGAGTGCAGTGGCGTGATTTTGGATCATTGCAACCTCTGCCTCCCAGGATCAAGCAATTCTGCTGTGTCAGCATCCCAGGGAGCTGAGATAACAGGCATGTGCCCCTGTGCCCAGCCAGATATTAGTTTCTGATCTTTCATTGTGAATGTTGTCATCTCTGAAGACATCACCCATACTCTGTCTCATCTAGATACTGAATGTCACTTGGTATGTCGATAAAAGTTTCTTGGCCGGGCACGGTGGATCACGCCTGTAATTCCAGCACTTTGAGAGGCTGAGTCAGGTGGATCACGAGGTCAGAGATTTGAGACCAACCTGGCCGATATGGTGAAACCCCATTTCTGCTAAAAATACAAAAGTTAACTGGTCATGGTGGCGTGTGCCTGTAATTTCAGCTACTCAGGAGGCTAAGGCAGGAGAATCGCTTGACCCTGGGAGGTGGAGGTTGCAGTGAGAGGAGACTGCGCCATTGCACTCCAGCCTGAGTGACAGACCGAGACTCCACCTCAAAAAAAAAAAAAGTTTAGTAAAACACAACTGGGAGGACAAAGTGTGGTGAGAAATCCCTTACTCAGATTTGTTAGAATATTCACTGCATTTAAATCCATGCTTTCACCTCTCTCTCTTCTCATTTTCTGTAAAGATAAGAATTCCACCCCTCACCATTTGGTTAAAATGTGTTTTCCTTTCAGGGTCTATTGACATTCAGGGACGTGGCCATAGAATTCTCTCAGGAGGAGTGGAAATGCCTGGACCCTGCTCAGAGGACTCTGTACAGGGACGTGATGGTGGAGAATTATAGGAACCTGGTCTCCCTGGGTGAGGATAACTTCTCTCCAGAAGTGGGGATGTGCCCTTGCGTATCTTTGTATTTTGTCTTTTTTTTTTTAGATATAGTGTCTTGCTCTGGCCCCCAAGGTGGAGTGCAGTGGTGGGATCAGGGCTCACTGCAATCTTGAATTCCTGGGCTCAGGTGATTGTCCCACCTCAGCCTCTACCAGTAGCTGGTACAGGTGCATGCCACCATGTTGGGCAAATTTTTAGTTGTTTTTTTTCTGGATGGGGTCTTGTGTTGTTGAAATTCGTCTTGATCTCCTGGGCTCAAGAAATCCTCCTCAGTCTCCCGAGTAGCTGGGATTACAGGCGCCAACCCCCATACCTCATTATTGGCTTTTATTTTTAAGATTTTTGCGTATGTGCGGCCCATGGTGGCTCACGCCTGTAATCCCAGCACTTTGGGAGGCCAAGGTGGGCGGATCACGAGGTCAGGAGATCGAGACCAGCTTGGCCAACACGGTGAAACCCGGTCTCTACTAAAAATACAAAAATTAGCTGGGTGTGGTGGCACTGGCCTGTAATCCCAGCTACTTAGGAGGCTGA
>NW_012115710.1:380228-384400 GCF_000951035.1 Colobus angolensis palliatus | reverse complement strand
GTAAAAATGGGGTTTCATGAGCCAGGATGGTCTCAATCTCCTGACCTCGTGATCCTCCTGTGTCAGCCTCCCAAAATGCTGGGATTACAGGTGTGAACCACCATGCCTGGCCAGCCTCAAAGTTTTTAAAACATGTTATTGCTATAGATGCCTTCAAGTATTACAAGATTTATAGTACAGGCTCTAAACTTCCTTTGTTTAATCAGATTTGTCAGTCTTTGGTGATGATGATGAGATGCTCCTGTTCCTATCTCAGTCATCTCACTGTCCTGTCAGAAGTAGCTTAGACTGGCCAGCCGAGGTGGCTCATGCCTCTAATCCTAGCAGTTTGGGGTGTCAAGGTGGGCGGATCACTGGAAATCACGAGTTTGAAACCAGTCTGGCCAACATGATCAAACCTCGAATCTACTAAATACAAGAAATTGGCTGGGTGCGGTGGCTCAAACCTGTAATCCCAGCACTTTGGGAGGCTGAGAGGGGCAGATCACCTGAGTTTAGGGGTTTGAGGCCAGCCTGGCCAACATGGTGAAACCCCCATCACTACCAAAAATACAAAAATCAGCTGGGCATGGTGGCGCACGGCTGTTACCCCAAGTACTCGAGAGGTTGAGGCAGGAGAATCACTTGAACCCGGGAGGTGGAGGTTGCAGTGAGCCAAGATTGGCCCACTGCACTCCAGTCCAGGTGACAAAGTGAGACTCCGGGCTGAGGTGGGAGAATCTCTTGAGGCAGGAGAATCCTGTCACTACACTCCAGCCTGGGTGACAGAGCGTGACTCGGTCTCAAAAACAAACAGGAAAAGAAATAGCTTATACTAGGAGGCTTCAGACATAGAAATTTATTTCTCATGAATTTGGAAAGTGGGAAATCCAAGAGCAAGGTGCCAGCCAAATTGGTTCCTGGTGAGAGCCTTCTTCTTGGTTTAGTCCAGCCATCTTCCTGCCGTGTCCTGACATGGGGGAAGAGGAACAGAAAACGAGCTCTTTAATATCTCTTCTTATGAAAGCACAAGTCCTATTCATGAGTAGTCAACACCCATGACCAAATTCTCTCAAAGGCCCCATCTGCAGGAACATCCTATTGGAGAATAAGAACTCTGAACATGGCTTTTGGCCAAGAAGAACATTCACACCAGGGAGCCTGCATCATATTGTTTATGTTTTTATTGTGCAATTTGATTTATAAAATGTTTTCTCTGATCTCAGTTTAAACATGTTCCCAGTACATATTCTATGTTTTATATTTCGTGCATAGTGAACTAGATAATTAAGGCCAACAATGCATATATATATAGAATTGCTGTATTGCCTGGCTGTTTCATAAATGTAGTTGTGACATGGTACTTGCACCCTCTGACAGTGTTAGTCATTCTTTTTTTTTTGAAATGAAGTCTCACCCTGTCACTCAGGCTAGAGTGCAATGATGCGATCTCAGCTCACTACAACCTCTACTTCCCATGTTCAAATGATTCTCCTGCCTCAGCCTTCCAAATAGCTGAGATTACAGGCACTCACCACCATGACCAGCTAATTTTTTTGTATTTTTAGTAGAGTTGCGATTTCACCATGTTGGCCAGGCTACTCTCGAACTCCTGACTTCATGATCTGCCCGCCTCAGCCTCCCAAAGTGCTGGACCTGAGCCACCATGCCTGACCGTTAGTCAATTCTTATTCCTTATAATGCTGTGTACTTTTTTGACCTCATAAATCAGAAGGTAGTAATCTTAACATGTGTTTCAGTTCTTATATTGTGTGCTGGTTGTAAGTAGAAGTCTAGCATTTTTCTTAACGGAATTGTTTAGAATTTTGCGGTTTGTATAAATCTACTTATTATTTGCTTGCTGGTTTTATGGATTGCAGTATTTTACTAATTTACTAATTAAATTTTATGACTGTACATAAGGCTTTTCGGTATGGGTATACAATATAACTGACACAGTCCACTAGTTAATGTCACAAAGTGCTACTGGACGCTGTGGCTCATGCATGCCATCTCAGGACTTTGGGAGGCTGAGGCAGGTGGATTACTTGAGGTCAAAAGTTTGAGGCCAGCCTGGCCAAATGTTGAAACCTTATGTCCACTAAAAATACAAAAATTAGCCAAGCATGGTGGTGTGTGCCTTGAACCTAAAAGGTGGAGGTTGCAGTGAGCCAAGATCAGGCCATTGAACTCCGGCCCATTGTGACACAGCGAACCTTTGTCTCAAAAATATAAAAATTTAAAAAACATTTCAAATGTCACAACGTGCATTTTCTGCATGGATTTAGGTAATTTTATGACAGTTATTCAGAAAAACATTGGATTTTTTTTTTTTTTTTGAGACGGAGTCTTGCTCTGTCACCCAGGTTGGAGTGCAGTTGCTGGATCTCAGCTCACTGCAAGCTCTGTCTCCTGGGTTTACGCCATTCTCCTGCCTCAGCCTCCCGAGTAGCCGGGACTACAGAAAACATTGTGTTAACTTTTTTTTTTTTTGAGATGGAGTCTCACTTTGTCTCCCAGACTGAAGTACAGTAGTGCAATCTCAGCTCACTGCAACCTCAACCTTTTGGGTTCAAACGATTCTTGTGCCTCAGCCTCCTAAGTAGCTGGGACTACAGATGTGGGCCATCACGCCTGGCTAAATTTTGTAATCTTCTCAGTGCTATGATTGTTTGACAACACAGAATTTCCATTGATTTTGGTTATCCTTACATGAGGTTGTTGTGGATTATTTACCAATATAGTATATCATGTGGTCCTTTAGCATTTTTTTGTATACAGTAAATATGCTGTGAATATGAAGAATATATACTTTTCATTGATGTGACAGTGATGTTTTTTGCAAACTGTTAGACACTTTAGGGTCACAGTGGAAAAATATTCCTTACTTTAGGCTACACATGTTTGTGCCCTGTCAGTATTTTGTCATGATGTCGGAAATAGGCTCCCGTAAAAATAATCCAAAGCACATGTAATCGCCCTTTATTTGTTAAGAAATCTTACGCTTTTCTGTTCCTAAACTTTGAGGGTCATGTTTGGAAGGTTTGAAATGAGTATTGTTTTTTGTGTCATATTTACACATTTCAGCATTATTCACCATCTGTACTTAATTTGAAACCTTTCGGTGTTTATATTTTGTAGATATCTCTTCCAAATGCAAGATGAAGGAGTTCTTGTCAACAGCGCAAAGCAATAGAGAAGTGATCCACACAGGGACATTGCAAAGACATGAAAGTCATCACATTGGAGATTATTGCTTCCAGGATGTTGATAAAGATATTCATGACTTAGAGTTTCAGTGGCAAGAAGATGAAAAAAATGGCCATGAAGCACCCATGACAGAAATCAAAAAGTTGACAGGTAGTACAGACCGATATGATCAAAGACATGCTGGAAACAAGCCTATTAAAGAGCAGCTTGGATTAAGCTTTCATTCACATCTGCCTGAACTGCACATATTTCACACCGAAGAGAAAATTGATAATCAACTTGAGAGGTCTGTCAACAATGCTTCCTCGGTTTCAACAACCCAAAGAAATTCTTGTAGGCCCAAAACCCATATATCTAATAACTATGGGAATAATTTCCAGAATTCTTCATTATTTACACAGAAACAGGAAGTACACATGAGAGAAAAATCTTTCCAATGTAATGAGAGTGGCAAAGCCTTTAGTAATAGATCACTCTTAAGGAAACATCAGATAATCCATTTAGGAGAGAAACAATATAAGTGTGATGTATGTGGCAAGCTCTTTAATCAGAAGCAATACCTTGTAGGCCATCGTAGATGTCACACTGGTGAGAAACCTTACAGTTGTAATGCGTGTGGCAAGACCTTCAGTCAGACGTCATCCCTTACATACCATCGTAGACTTCATACTGGAGAGAAACCTTACAAATGTGAAGAGTGTGACAAAGCTTTCCATTTCAGATCAAACCTTGAAAGACATAGGAGAATTCATACTGAAGAGAAACCATACAAGTGTAGTGAGTGTGGCAAGACATTTAGGCAGAAGTCAATCCTGACGTGCCATCGTAGAGTTCATACTAAAGAGAAACCATACAAGTGTAATGAGTGTGGCAAGACATTTAGGCAGAAGTCATCCCTTACATGCCATCGTAGACTTCATACTGGAGAGAAACCTTATAAGTGTAATGAGTGTGGCAAGAACTTTAGGCACAAGTCATCTCTT
>NW_012115710.1:379300-380178 GCF_000951035.1 Colobus angolensis palliatus | reverse complement strand
CTTACATGCCATCGTAGACTTCATACTGGAGAGAAACCTTATAAGTGTAATGAGTGTGGCAAGAACTTTAGGCACAAGTCATCTCTTACATGCCATCGTAGACTTCATACTGGAGAGAAACCTTACAAATGTGAAGAATGCGACAAAGCTTACAGTTTCAAATCAAACCTTGAAATACATCAGAAACTTCATGCTGAAGACAATCCTTACAAGTGTAATGAGTGTGGCAAGACCTTTAGCCGGACGTCATCCCTTACATGCCATCGTAGACGTCATACTGGAGAGAAACCTTACAAATGTGAAGAATGTGACAAAGCATTCCGTTTCAAATCAAATCTTGAAAGACATAGGAGAATTCATACTGGAGAGAAACCATACAAGTGTAACGAGTGTGGCAAGACCTTTAGTCGGAAGTCATACCTTACATGCCATTGTAGACTTCATACTGGAGAGAAACCTTACAAGTGTAATGAATGTGGCAAGACATTTAGTCACAAGTCATCCCTCACATGCCATCGTAGACTTCATTCTGCAGAGAAACCTTACAAGTGTAATGAGTGCGGCAAGACCTTCAATCAGCAGTTAACCCTTAAACACCATAGTAGACTTCATACTGGAGAGAAACCTTACAAATGTGAAGAATGTGACAAAGCTTACAGTTTCAAATCAAACCTTGAAATCCAACAGAAAATTCATACTGAAGAGAATCCTTACAAGTGTAATGAGTGTGGCAAGACCTTCAGCCGGACATCATCCCTTACATGCCATCGTAGACTTCATACTGGAGAGAAACCTTACAAATGTGAAGAATGTGACAAAGCTTTCCGTGTGAAATCAAACCTTGAAGGACACAGGAGAATTCATACTGGAGAGAAACC
>NW_012115710.1:378222-378570 GCF_000951035.1 Colobus angolensis palliatus | reverse complement strand
CAAGTGTAATGAGTGTGGCAAGACCTTCAGCCGGACATCATCCCTTACATGCCATCGTAGACTTCATACTGGAGAGAAACCTTACAAATGTGAAGAATGTGACAAAGCTTTCCGTGTGAAATCAAACCTTGAAGGACACAGGAGAATTCATACTGGAGAGAAACCATACAAGTGTAATGAGTGTGGCAAGACTTTTAGTCGGAAGTCATATTTTACATGCCATCATAGACTTCATACTGGAGAGAAACCTTACAAGTGTAATGAATGTGACAAGACCTTTAGTCAGAAGTCATCCCTTATATGCCATCGTAGACTTCATACTGGAGAGAAACCTTACAAGTGTAATGA
>NW_012115710.1:376515-378172 GCF_000951035.1 Colobus angolensis palliatus | reverse complement strand
GTGTGGCAAGACGTTTAGTCAGAAGTCAAACCTTACCTGCCATCGTAGACTTCATACTGGAGAGAAACCTTACAAGTGTAATGAGTGTGGCAAGAACTTTAGTCAGAAGTCATATCTTACATGCCATCGTAGACTTCATACTGGAGAAAAACTTTACAAGTGTAATGAATGTGGTGAGGTTTTTAATCAACAAGCACACCTTGCAGGTCATCATAGAATTCACACTGGAGAGAAGACTTAGAAACGTGAAGCATGTGACAAAGTTTACAGTTGCAAATCAAGCCTTGAAAGACAGGAGAATTCATACTGTAGAGAAAGCTTACAAATGTGAAGAATGTCACAAAGTTTTCAGTCACACATCAAACCTTGAAAGACATAGGAGAATTCCTACTGGAGAAAAACCATAAATATGTAAGAGTTTGTGACAAGGCTTTCAGGAGTGATTCGCACCTGGCACAACATCCTAGAATTCACACTGGAGAGAAGCCTTACAAGTGTAATGAGTGTGACAGAGTCTTTATTGGGCAGTCAGCACTTATTTACCATCAGGCAATTCGTGGTGTAGGGAAACTTTACTGATGTAATGATTGTCACAAAGTCTTCAGTAATGCTACAACCATTGTGGATCATTGGAGAATCCATAATGAAGAGAGATCATACTAGTGTAATAAATTTGGCAGATTTTCAGATGTTGTTCATACCTTGCAGTTCATCGGTGAACTCATGCTGGAGAGAAACCTTACAAATGTCATGATTGTGGCAATGTCTTCAGTCAAGCTTCATCCTATGCAAAACATAGGATAATTCATACAGGAGAGAAACCTCACAAGTGTGATGATTGTGGCAAAGCCTTTACTTCACACGTCATTAGACATCAGAGAATGCATACTGGACAGAAATCTTACAAATGTCATCAATGTGCCAAGGTCTTCAGTCTGAGTTCACTCCTTGCAGAATATCAGAAAATTCATTTTGGAGGTAGTTGTTCCAAATGCAATGAGTAGAGCAAACAATTAAGCATTAATTGACATTAGAGTCAATTCAGCATTGACTTGAGCTTGAGTTGACTTAACGTTGAGTTCAAGCATTAATTGACATTGAAGTGTTTATGTTAAGAGGATTAGGCCAGGCACAGTGGCTAACACCTGTAATCCAAGCGCTTTGGGAGGCCAAGGTGGGTACATCACTTGAGGTCAGGAGTTTGAGATCAGCCTGGCCAACAGATGTGAGCCATTTTTCCTGCCTGTTTTTCATTTCTTTAACAAAAACTGATAGGGATTTTTATGGGTATTGTGTTGAATCTAAATCACATTGGGTTCTATGATCATTTAACAGTGTTAATTTTTCCAAACCATCAATATGGGTTGTAGCTCTATGTTTTTAATCATTTCAATCAATGTTTGTAGATGTCAAGGTACAAATTTCTGACCTTTTTATGTTTATTTCTAAGTATTTCTTAATTTAAGTTCTTCAGCAAATGGAAGTGTTTTAAAATTTTCTTTTAAAATTGTTTATTGTTAAACTGTGGAAATTCAACTAATTTTTGGTGCTAATACGGTATTGTGCAAATCCACTGAATATGTTACTTAGTTCCAGTAGTATTTTGGTTGACTCTGTGATTTTCTACACAGAAGATCATGTCGTCTACAAACAAATA
>NW_012115710.1:372854-374785 GCF_000951035.1 Colobus angolensis palliatus | reverse complement strand
GGGCGACAGAGCGAGACTCCGTCTCAAAAAAAATAAAAAAGATGATGTGGTTTTCATCTTTCATTCTGTTCAAGTGGTATATCACATTGATTTGCTTGAATGTGTTGAACCATCCTTGCATTCCAGAAATAAGTGGCACTCGAATATCTACATTTTTTTAATGTCCTCTTGAATACAGTTTTCTAGTACAAGGGATCTTGAAGAAGTTCATGGAAAAATACGTATTATGAGAAAATTGTGCATGAATTTCACAGTTTTGCACCAAAATAACCTGGTACAAGTCTAACATGTCTGAACAGGCTGTAGTTTAAGGCACTCAGAAGGATAAGACATGAGTTTGAGAAGAGACTCTTTCAAAGCAATATAAATTCTGCTAAAATTGAAACAAGAAGAAATATCAAATTGATGATGAGGTCACATGCAGTGGCTCAGGCCATTAATCCCAACACTTTCAGAGGCCAAGACAGGTGGGTCACATGAGCCCAGGTATTCAAGACCAGCCTGGGCACATGGTGAAACTACCTTGTGTACAAAAAAATACAAAAATTAGCTGGTCATGGTGGCACATGACTGCAGGGCCAGCTACTGTGGAGTCTGCAGTGGGAGGATGGCTTGAGCCTGGGAGGGCAAGGCTGCAGTGAGCTGTGGTCACGCCACTGTCCTCCAGCATGGGTGACGGAGTCAGATACTGTCTCAATAAAAGAATAATTATGGGAAAGTTTGGGAAGAGGAATAATGAAATCATTGATGTTTTATGAAAAGGTTATAGAGACGATGCCCGAAAGAAATAAACAGTTGGTAAACGGATAACTCATTTTGAATTGGGACAAGACAGTATTGAAGATGATGCAAGGAGCGGCAGGCAGATCATCCACATCAGTTTTTTGTTTTCTTTTGTTTGTTTTGAGACAGTGTCTCGATCTGTTCCCCAGGCTGGAGTGCAGTGGTGCAATATCAGCTCACTGCAACCTCTGCCTCCCAGATTGAAGTGATTGTCCTGTCTCTACCTCCCTAGCAGCTGGGACTACAGGTGTACGCCACCACACCTGGCTAATTTTTGTTTTTAGTAGAGATGGGGTTTTGCCATATTGGCCACACTAGTCTTGAACTCCTGACCTCGTGATTCACCTGCCTCAGCCTCCCAAAGTGCTCGCATTACAGGCATGAGCCACCGCGCCTGGCCCACATCAGTTTTACAGAAAAAAACCAAAAACCTTGTTTTTGCTGCAGTGAAGAGGACTGACAGATAACAGCAGAAATCGTATTCAGGAGTTCAAGAACAGGCTGGTTAACATGGTGAAACCCCGTCTCTACTAAAAATACAAAAATTAGCTGGGTATGGTGGCAGGCACCCGTAATCCCAGTTACTCAGAAGACTGAGGCAGGAGAATCGCTTGAACCCGGGAGGTGGAAGTTGCGGTGAGCCGAAATCGCACTACTTCACTCCATCTTGGGCGACAGAGTGAAATTCTGTCTCAAAAAAGAAGAAAGAAAAACTTCCAGCAAACATCATGTTATAATAATCCTTTGCCACAGGAGAGAATCAGGTATAAATTCCTACATGGGGAACAAAATGTGAGTGTCTACTCTGTCTTCAGATGCCTTCCCAGAGATGCCCCCAAATTTTCCTACAGCAGTGGGGATATAGGATGGACTGACCCTCCCCACCACACACCCCCCACCATCCCCACCGTGGTGAAAAACCCAAATAAAGCAGTTCCCATATCCCACCACAAACTGCAGGCTCCCAGTGAAAACTACCTTAGATTTTCGTGCAAATCCCATTCTTTTCGGGCCTTCTACCGGATGACAGGGGCCTAGAGAAGGCAGTACTAGGTGGAGTTACCTGGGTGCCCATTTGTTGGAATGTGATATTTTATGGCTACTCGCAAGGTCTGTTATCAGTTGTCTGTCTTGGGGAGAATGTGCAG
>NW_012115710.1:364678-367850 GCF_000951035.1 Colobus angolensis palliatus | reverse complement strand
CGTTCTTTTTTATGGCTGCATCGTCTGTGAGGTATAGGTACCACATTTTCTTTATCCAGTCCACCGGTGATGGGCATTTAAATTTCTTCATGTTTGCTATTGTGAATATTGCTGCAAAGAACATATATGCGCATGCGTGTTTACAGTAGAACAATTTATATTCCTTTAGGCATGTATCCAGTAATGAAATTGCTGGGTCGAATGATATATCTGTCTTTAGGTCTGTTTTGTGGAAGGCAGAGTGACAAGTTCAAAAATTTTTTAATTTAAACTAATGGCTTTATGTTCTTCCTATCAATGAAATGGTTTTTCTTTCTCTACTATCGTCGTGGAGATGATTTATCATTTGGGGGAAGACTTTTTGTTTGTTTTCCATTATATTTTCTCAACAATTAGTAAAGTAAAAAGTATATTTGGGGGGCCAGATGCGGTAGCTCACGCCTGTAATCCCAGCACTTTGGGAGGCCGAGGCAGGTGGATCACTTGAAGTCAGGAGTTTGAGACCAGCCTGCCCAACATGGTGAACCCGCCTACAATAATACAAAAATAAGCCGGGCATGGTGGCACGCGCATGTGATGGCAGGTACTCTGGAGGTTGAGGCAGGGAAATCGCTTGAACCCAGGAGGCAGAGGCTGCAATGAGCCCAGATCTCGCCACTGCACTCCAGCCTGGGCGACAGAGAAATACTCTGTCTCAAACCAAAGAAAAGAAAAAAAAGAAAGCAACAGATCTCTTCCACAAATGTGCTGGGACAACTAACTGGTTATCTACATGGAAAAGAATAATGTTGGATCCCTATCTCACATCATCAAAATTTTATTTTAAAACGTTAAAACAACATGAAAAAAAGAGAGACAAGGAAGGGAGCCCTGCAGGATGGGGTGTTACTTTGTCGCCCAGGCTGGCCTGGACCCCCAGGCCCAGCAATCCTCCCGCTGCTGCTTTTGAGTAGCTAGGACCTCAGGCTCCCGCCCCCGCGCCGGCATCTTTGCTGTGTTTATCCAGCAGGTCGTCCCTCGCCGGCCTGAGCACTCCGTCCTGCATTCCAAGCGGTGGCTTTAGGGAAATCTCTGAAGCAGAGTACAGGGTGGACTCTCCCTCCCGAGTGAATGGAGAATAGAAAGGGAGAGAATTTCTGTTCTGTATTGTGGGCCGTCAGCATGAAATCGTACGCTCCGCCCAAGCAGGGCTTTGCATTTTACATTCTAGTTTGCATCCCCGTTCCAGACGATTCCAGGGCTTTTGAATCATGCCTCAGCCTTCCTGGCCGGTCTCGCCTCCAAAACTCGAAAACAGAGGTACTGGGAACAAGGCTCCTCCCGCCCCGCGCTTTTTAAAGTCCTCACCCGAGAGGTGGATTCTCGCCCTCGTAGGCCCCTGGAGCGCAGCGCCGCTGCCCCAGTCCCGGGAAGGCCGCGTCCTCTGCCTTGTCCTGGGATCCTACAGACCCCACCCTTGTCTTAACGCGCCGTCGCCCCTTCACCTCCCTCCTTGTGCCGGGCCCTGCAGTTCCCCAGGTGTCCCCTCCACAGTCACCGCTTCCCCGGAGCCCGCGTTGGGGAGGTGCCCGGGGTCTGCCCTGTGACACGGGGTGTTCTTGCCTGCCCAGCTCCAGCCCCTGGAAAATGTGCTCACCCGGGATGCAGGCGTCTTACTCCAAACCCTCTTGTGATTGTGTGGGCCAAAGGGATCAGGAGACGGAGAGAGAGCAGTAGAAAACCTGAGACAGAGAAAAGAAGAATGAGAAAGACCTACAACAGATGGCAAAGTAGAGGATGGGTGAGAGATTTGCCAAGAGACAGCAAAAGTGAAAAGAAAGCGATAAGAAAGCAGGAGGAGAAAAGCTAGATGTACAGAGAGATGAAGGACAGCAAGGTAGGGAGAAGGGCAGCAAAGAGGGAGGCTCATCAGAGTGAGGGAGAGGAGGAGGGATTTGGAGCCAGGGCAGACAGAGCAGAGTGGTGCTGGTGGCAAGGAGAACAGAGGGAGAACCACAGCAGGGAGGACACCTGGAGATCTAGGCCGCCAGAGAGTTGGGGAAGAAGGGGGTGTGTAACAGGGAAGAGAGAATTTAACGGGGAGAGCAGAAGAGGCGTAGAGATGGTGTTGCACCGGCTCAGTGGATTTACATCTAAAAAGCTGAGCATTTCAACAAACACAGAGTGGGGTTTTTTGCTTTCAGAAGCAGAATAAAAGCAGTTAATCATATAATGATAGGTCACGTAATCTATAGCATAGCGTAACTTGTGTCCTTCCATAGCTGGTGGCCTTGTAGCTGCATTGAAAGGAAAACAAGAACAGCTAAATACACACATTTTTCTTTTTTTTTTCTTCTTCACTCTTGTTCTGGAAAGGGTGGGAGGGTGAGGGGAGCTGTCTGGAGCCCATTCCTTTGGCTTCAACTTCGCAAACAGCGTTATCTTATAACTGTCCTTGAAGTGAGCTTGCTAGGCAGAGGAAAACTGGTTCTTCTTTTCTTTTTAACCCTTGCCTTGCCCATTACTTTTCTTGGAGTGAAAGAATGCATATTTATTTTTTTAATTTCTGCCTCAGTTTCCTCCCTTAGATACTTTTTAATGAACAAGATTTTAATAAAAAGCATCACTGTTACTGGATTCTTCATGAAAGAGCAGGTTTTCTTCTTTAGGCACAGGCTGATGTTCACATAGAGCCATTAGCTGAGTGGTAGTCTGCCTGGTTACAATTGCTCCTGTAGTTGATTGAATGTTCTTAACAAGGAGAGGTAAGAGGCAAGGGAGTATTAAACAAATTCTTAGCATGGCTAGAACGACTCCTATTAAGGTTTTGAACCTACTGAAGGAGGAAAACCAGCCTCTAAAGAGGGACTCAGGAGTCTACTTTGTGTCAGTCTGGACTGGAGCATGGGCTGATGTTTTCATTCTGGCAGTTGTTTCTATAATAGCCTCCTATTGTCATCGATTTCCAGGCAGCAACTGGTTAGATTAAATTTTCTATATACTCCTCCTTCCTGGGCTAGGAGGTAGTCTAAAGCTAATCTATTTTAGTAGATGGCATTTCTCATTTTCATGGCTTGCTGGGCCAGTAAGTCGAATGCATTTGCTGTTTCGTTAGTGATGATTTCAAGTACTGCTCGCAACTTTGTGATGCAGTTAAGTGTGTAAATTGGGGTGCGGTAGCTTTATGACTTAT
>NW_012115710.1:354309-363488 GCF_000951035.1 Colobus angolensis palliatus | reverse complement strand
CCGGGAGGCGGAGCTTGCAGTGAGCTGAGATCCGGCCACTGCACTCCAGCCTGGGCGACAGAGCGAGACTCCGTCTCAAAAGAAAAAAAAAAAAATTTATTGTAGACAGGGTAGCTTAAAGTTTCTGTCTGTTGCAGTGGCAGTAAGAAGAAAGATGGTCTAATTATTTCAAGTACACAAGCCCTTGTCCACTTTCCTGGCAACTGTCGGTAGTCCCGAGGCCCACGGATCTAATAGAGATCGGAGGGTGCTTGCCAGGTATTTGGAGCTTCAAGCTGATACTAGATGCGGTTTAGAGAAGAGAAATGAGAGAATGGATTGGGATGAGGTGATCTGGAGTCATCTTTGCCTTGCCATGAAGTTTTCTTTAGTGTTTTATTATAATATTGCTGTCTTAAACAAGTTAATTCTTCTACTGAGTCCGTAAAAGCTTTTCCTTAATGAGCAACACAGTATCTCCTGATAATGGAAGTTTTTAAGAGCGAGGCGCTTGAACTTGTGGGCATCGGTTCGGGGGAAGAGTCAGTTAGAGTTAAATTATCTTGTGACGGCCGGGCGCGGTGGCTCAACCCTGTAATCCCAGCACTTTGGGAGGCCGAGACGGGCGGATCACGAGGTCAGGAGATCAAGACCATCTTGGCTAACACGATGAAACCCCGTCTCTACTAAAAAATACAAAAATCTAGCCGGGCGAGGTGGCGGGCGCCTGTAGTCCCAGCTACTCGGGAGGCTGAGGCAGGAGAATGGCGTGAGCCCGGGAGGCGGAGCTTGCAGTGAGCTGAGATCCGGCCACTGCACTCCAGCCTGGGCGACAGAGCGAGACTCCGTCTCAAAAGAAAAAAAAAAATTTATTGTAGACAGGGTAGCTTAAAGTTTCTGTCTGTTGCAGTGGGAGTAAGAAGAAAGATGGTCTAGTTGTTTCAAGTACACAAGCCCTTGTCCACTTTCCTGGCAACTGTCGGTAGTCCCGAGGCCCACAGATCTAATAGAGATCAGAGGGTGCTTGCCAGGTATTTGGAGCTTCAAGCTGATACTAGATGCGGTTTAGAGAAGAGAAATGAGAGAATGGATTGGGATGAGGTGATCTGGAGTCATCTTTGCCTTGCCATGAAGTTTTCTTTAGTGTTTTATTATAATATTGCTGTCTTAAACAAGTTAATTCTTCTACTGAGTCCGTAAAAGCTTTTCCTTAATGAGCAACACAGTATCTCCTGATAATGGAAGTTTTTAAGAGCGAGGCGCTTGAACTTGTGGGCATCGGTTCGGGGGAAGAGTCAGTTAGAGTTAAATTATCTTGTGACATTAACTCTTTTGCTTCTTAAGGCCACTGGTCTCATATGATGAGGAAACGCTTAAGCTGCTAGCAATGTTTTCAGCACCCGAGCAAACAGGTTTTTAGCTAAAGGAGGAGGCTCTGGTAACTTCTGGTCTACGTGCTTATGGAATGATTTAAAGACTCGGAATTGTTGCTGGTCTGGGTTCCTTTTTGATAACGTATCGGTAGGTTGCTGGGTAGGTGTGTGGAGACATGTGTGGGGTAACCCGCAGTCTGCATGGGTAAGTCTGGCTTTAGAATGGTGACATTTACAGGACGACAGGTTTTTGTTTCACAATCTGGTTTTGCCGGCATTTCGGTAAGCATAATTGGCCTTTGCTGTGTGCTGGGGTGCCACGATATGCAATACTGACCATCTTTTTCTGGGTCCCAGGGGGACAAGGTGGCATGCATAGGTATTTATAGTCATTTCTATAGTATCTCTGTACAGGTAGGTTACCACAGACGGGTGAGTCTAGGTCTGCTGCTGGACAAGCATCAAAATACAGAGAAGTAGGCCATCGATAAAAGGGAGGGACCTTGGTTTGGTTTAAGAGGGGAGTTTCTTTTGACCTTGCACGAATATTAAACTCTTCACCAGGTGAAAACATCGGGTTATAACATACATAAGGTTGGTTATTTCCAGGGTCACAAATTGAACAAATTGAGTAGGTGGGCTGATTTTAAGTACAAGTTCTTCAGTGAGTCCTTATACACTCCTAACCAGTATGGTACACTGGCTGGGCTGGACGGGTCTGGGTGTCCTAAGCAGTATGTGTACAGTGGGGACACCTTTCTATAGGTGCCTCTTCTAACATGGTTAAGAGGGGGTAACAACAGCAAAACAATGGACAGCGTATTCATATCCAGCGAGGTCAGAAGAGGACCTTCCCTGGGGGAGGAGGTTGGTCAGAACGACGGAACAGTCGGGAAACGGTTAGTATTACAAGGAAAACTACTAGTCTTAAGATTACTAACTACATTTACTTGCTTGACATGTCCTCAAGCTTCAGCTGTGCATAGTCTAGTCAGCTTCCGGTATGTGGCTAGAGCAGGGCTTGCTGTTTCTTCAAGCTTCAGCCATGTGTAGACTGGTCAGCCTCAGAAAGTGAGCAGAGCAGGCTGTCGTCCTCAGCAGCAGCTTCGTCTCGTCTCAGGACCAGCCGAGTTGGATGATCTGGGTCTTGCTGGCTGGTCCACTTGTCCTGAGCTGCCGGTTTCAGCTGACTGTGGTGCATCTAAGGCACAATTTGTCTACTCCCACTGCTGTTTAACTCACAGGAATTGTGCATGCTGGGTATGCAGTGGTAGCATAAGACTCAGTAGTAGAGGCTCAGCCTCTGCCTACTGGAACATCAATCAATTAATTAATATTTTGGGACAGAGCCTGGCTGTATTGCCAAGGATGGAGTGCAGTGGCATGATCTCCTCTAACTGCAGCCTCGACCTGTTGGGCTCCAGCGATCCTCCTACCTTGGCCTCCCAAGTAGCTGAGACCACAGCCGTGAGCCACCAATCCCAGCTAGTTGTTTGTTTGTGGTGTTTTGTTTTGTTTTGTTTTGTTTGTTTGTTTTTGTGGAAATGAGGTTTCACTATGTTTCCCAGGCCAGTCTCAAAGTCCTGGGCTCAAAGGACCTTTCTGCGTAGGCCCCTCAAAGTACTAGGATTACAGGGATGAGCCACCGCACCTGGCCTACATAGTACTTTTTAAAAGGGACATCAAAGTGTGGTGGCTCACACCAGTAATCCCAGCACCTTGGGAGACCCAGGTGAGTGGGTCACCTAAGGTCAGGAGTTCAAGACCAGTCTGGCCAATATGGTGAAAACCAGTCTCTACTAAAAATACGAAAGTTAGCCAGGTGTGGTGGTATGCACCTGTAGTCACAGCTACTCGGGAGGCCAAGGCATGAGAATCGCATGAACCTGGGAGGCAGAGGTTGCAGGGAGCCAAAATTGTGCCACTGCACAACAGCCTGGGTGGCAGAGTGAGTCTCCATCTCACAACAAAAAATAAAATAAAAAACAAAAAGAGACATCAGAAGTACTTGTGTTCTCATGTATGATATGTTTATTTTCTTTCTGTTTCCTCTTCATTTCTTTCTTTTCTTTTCTTTTTCCAATTTGAGTTTGAGATAAATCTTAGTTTTGTTTTTGTTTTCGTTTTTGTTTTTTTTTGGCAGAATCTCACTCAGTCACCCAGGCTGGAGTGCAGTGGCATGATCTCAGCTCACTGCAACCTCCACCTCCTGGGTTCAAGCGATTCTTTTGCCTCAACCTCCCGAGTAGGCGGGACTACAGGCGTGCACCAACATGCCCAGCTAATTTTTGTACTTTTAGTAGAGATGGGGTTTCACCATGTTGGCCAGGCTGGCCTTGAACTCCTGACCTCAGGTGATCCACTTGTCTCAGCCTCCCAAAATGCTGGGATTACAGGCATGAGCAACCACGCCCGGCCGAGATAAATCTTAGTTTTCAGAATTTCTTCGTTAATACATAAGCACTTCTGAAAGATGCCTTTGTCACATCCGATAATCAACTGACATCATTTTTTTCTGTACATGTATGTTTTCCAGTTATTTTCCTGTTGACCCCAGAATTTGTTAGAGTTTTTTTAAAAACAATTTCAAAATAGTTTCTTTTTGAAATCAGTTGCGTCCAGTTCAGATCGAGGTCTGCATGCTTTCCAGTCTTTATTATTTGTTGAAAACCTTTGGAACCTAATACAGAAGTTTGATTGTTTCCGTGTGTACCTGGTAATGATGTCAGTGACCTTTTATCTTAACATCAAAATGGAGTTCAACCAGTTAGTCTGTTTTTCAGTTTTCTTTTCTTCTGTCATTTGTTAAAATCTTGAGCTGTGAGCTATTAAGTGTATGTTTCCCTGAAGGCCCTCTGGTCCATTCTGGACTGATGTTGAAAGATGGGCTGGATTGGCATGAAACTCTGTTCCGAAAGCTCCCGTGTATTCTTTTTTCTTTTTTTTTTTTTTTTTCTGAGATGGAGTTTCGCTCTTGTCACCCAGACTGGAGTGCAATGGCGCTATCTCAGCTCACTGCAACCTCTGCCTCTGAGTTCAAGCTATTATCCTGCCTCAGCCTCCCAGGTAGATGGGATTACAGGTGCCTGCCTCCACGGCCGGCTAATTTGTTGTATTTTTAGTAGAGATGGGTTTCACCATGTTGGCAAGACTGGTTTCAAACTCCAGACCTCAGGTGATCCACCCACCTCGACCTCCCAAAGTGCTGGGATTGCAGGCGTGATCTATTGTGCCGGGTCACCCATGTATTCTTGTTTGAAAAAATTTGCTTATGTCTGTCTTCTACAGCTGACCTTGTTTTCACCATTTTCAAGGTCAATAGCTGTGTGTTCACACTTCTGCATTTTATAACTGTAAGTGTGATTTTCTTGTAAGGAAGAATTAAATGTCGGGAATCAATGGCATCAGAACCTTGCAAAAGAAGTTTCTTTAGCCCAGGTATGTGAAAGATGCTGCTCTAAGTTTCAAGGATAGGGGTGATAAAGACCAACCCTTCCCATTAGCCCTTCCAGGCCTTCATGCAAGAATTCAGGCACACCTCACTCATCTCAGACCTTCTCAGGGTAACTTGGAGAAAATGTCTCCTTCTCTGACCCCAGTGAGCCTCCCTGCAACTTGGAGATGAGGGGCTTGACCAGAAAAACTCAACCCGAGTGACCCTGGCCCCTGAAGTGATTGGCAAAATAGAGTGCGTGTCTGGGTGTGGCTTTTCTTCTGGGAGAGGGGAGTGGCCAGTTGTAATTAGAATTTTAAATAGGATGCAGTACCCCCAAAAATGAAAAAAAAAAAGGAAGCAGAATGGAAGAAACTGGTGTAGACTCAGACACAGAGACCGTCTTCGGGGCCTTTCTCTGTGTTAGGATATCACAGCGAAATATGAAGCGGTCATGTCCGTGCCTGGCAGGGAGCCCTCCACCGGCTTCCCGTGTTCCCCAGGACAAAAGCCCAGCTCCTCACTGTGGCTCCACAGCCCTGTGTCCAGGGCCCCTGCCAGTGTCCAGCCTCCTCCTGGGAGCTTGCCCTCATCTCCTGACTCCCTCTGCCCCAGTCACCTTTGCTTTTTTCCCAAATGTCAAAACCCTTCCTGTCTCTGGTCACTGTCCCTGCTCTTACCCTAGGTCCCTAAATGATCACAGCACTGTCCCTTTCCTCTTCGTTCAGGTCTAGGCTCAGAGCTGTCTCTCATGCCCTCCCTCGCCCATCTGAAGTTCCCTCTACCCATCAGGCTCTGTCACGTTACTCAGGTTTTATTATTTCTGCATCAATCATATCATAAATGCTTTTTTTTTTTTTTTTCTGGACAGAATCTCGCTCCATCGCCCAGGCTGTGAGTGCAGTCTCATGATCTTGGCTCACTGTGACCTCTGTGTCTGGGGTTCAAGTGATTCTTATGCCTCACCCTCACAAGTAGCTGAGATTGCAGGTGTGTGCCACCATACCCAGCTAATTATTGTATTTTTATTTTTATTTTGAGTCTCAATCTGTCACCCAGGCTGGAGTGCAGTGGCATGATCTTGGCTCACTGCAACCACCACCTCCCGGGTTCAAGCTATTCTCCTGCCTCAGCCTCCTGAGTAGCTGGGATTATAGACACCCACCAAGCCCAGTTACTTTTTATATTTTTAATAGAGACAAGGTTTCACCATGTTGGCCAGGCTGGTCTGGAACTCCTGACGTCAAGTAATTAACCTACCTTGGCCTTCCAGAGTGCTAGTATTAGAAGCATGAGCCACTGCACCTGGCCCAATTTTTTTATTTTTAGTAAAGACAGAGCTTCACCATGTTGGCCAGGCTGATCTCAAACTCCTGAGCTCAAGTGATCCTCCCACCTCAGCCTCTTAAGTAGCTGGGACCACAGACACACAGATGTGCGCCATCATGCCTGGCTAAGTTTTTGTATTTTTGGTAGCGATGGGGTTTCACCATGTTGCCCAGGCCGGTCTCAAACTCCTGAGCTCAAGGGATCTACTCACCTTAGCTTCCTACAGTGCTGAGATGACAGGCGTGAGTCAACTCACCAAGACTCTGCATGGGGTTTGGTCAGGGCTGGGTCTGTGCCCTGAAGGGGAGCTCATTCCAGCCCAGCTCCCCACTGCTGCAGCGTGTGTGTGGGCTTCTCAGGAGGGGACCGGGAGTTTTCCTGTAGGAGTTTATTGTCCCTGGTTCGGTGGGCAGCAGAGGGGACCGTATTTCCTCAGGGTGAGGTGTCCTTTGTATGTGTTCTTGTGTTACAGGAATGGGGTGTGTTGATTCTGAGCAATAAACAACATATTGTTAACATTCAGGATTGACTTCTAAAGACTCTTTCTTGGTCCGTGAGGAAGAAACCCAGGAGAGGAAGAGGAAAGCAGAGGAGGGATGGCTCCTCCTCAGGTGAGATGATATTCTCGGTGGACTGTTCTGTCTCCTTCCTTTCAGAAACACTGGGGCTTGGAGTTGAGAATCTTCTCTGAGTCTGAAGTGTCCTGCCTGACAGATTTGCTCACACTCACCCGTGCCTTCCCTCAGTCCCTCTCATCTCGCTTAGATTCCATCTCTCATGACCCAGTGACATGAACTTGGGAAGAGGCGGTACTGGGCATGGGCCTGGGAAGGGCTCACACCAGACATGGATGGAGACGGGGTGAGGGTCCCGTGGTGTGAGTGCTGTTGGGCAGCAGGGATTGTTCAGGGGCCACATCTGGATGCACTGTCAGCTCTCTGTGGACCAGGATGAGAGCAACTGCCAATGGAAGTCACGTCTTCATGTGCATAAAGTACGTGGTAAATTATAGAAAAGGAGCCCAGTATGAGGAAATATTTTCTGCCTGATTTTGTACTACATTTTTATGTAATTGAGTGAGTTACTGTGTTTCTGACTCCAAAAATCTTACTAATTAGAATGGAAAGTTTATACGCAGACATGAATGATAGAAGACGTTTTATTCCCTCATTATTTTAAGAATATGAAATTGGCCAGGTGCGGTGGCTCACGCAGGTAATCCCAGTACTTAGGGAGGCTGAGATGGGTGGATCACGAGGTCAAGAGTTCAAGACCAGCCTGGCCAAGACGGTGAAACCCTGTCTCTCCTAAAACTACAAAAATTAGCCAGGCACCGTAGCATGTGCCTGTAATCCCAACTACTTGGGAGGCTAAGGGAGAAGAAGCGCTTAAACCCGGGAGATGCAGGTTGCAGTAAGCTGAGATCATGCCACTGTGCTCCAGCCTGGGTAACAGAGCGAGACTCTGTCTCAAAAAAAAAAAAAAAAATTAGCCAGGTGTGGTGGTGTGCGTCTGTAACCCCAGCTACGCAGGAGGCTGAGGCAGGAGAATCACTTGAACCTGGGAGGCGGAAGTTGCAGTGAGCTGAGATTGCACCACTGCACTCTACCCTGGGTGACAGAGCAAGACTCCATCTCAAAAAAAATAAATTTATATTTATGTATTTACTTTAGGTTTGGGGCACATGTGAAGGTTTGTTACACAGGTAAACTAGTGCCATCGGGGTCTGTTGTACAGATTATTTCATCACTCTGGTGTTAAGCCCCGTACCCAATAGTTATTATTTATTTATTTATTTATTTATTTTTTTGAGACTAAGTTTTGCTCTTATTGCCCAGGCTAGAGTATAATGGCATGATCTCAGCTCACTGCAACCTCTGCCTCCCCGGTTCAAGTGATTCTGCTGCCTCAGCCTCCTGAGTTGCTGAAATTATGGGTGACTGCCACCACGTGTGGCTGATTTTTGTATTTTTAGTAGAGACAGGGTTTCACCATGTGGGCCAGGCTGGTCTTTAACTCCTGACCTCATATGATCCACCTGCCTCAGCCTCCCAAAGTGCTGAGATTACAGGTGTCAGCCTCCGTGCCCGGCCCCCAATAGTTATTTTTTCAACTTATCTCCTTCCTCTCACTCTCCACCCTTAAGTAGACCCCAGTGTCTACTGTTTTCTTCTTTGTGTTCCAGGAAATATTCTACTTTGACATTTGGTCCTACTGGTTGTGAAAATTTACACGTTCTCATGTTAGTAAACATGGCTACCTTGCTCTTTGCCATCTGCATTGGAAATTGACTGAATGACATGTGGGTCCTTTGCGATTTTTCCCAGTGTAAAGAGTGCCATAGTGGCTGCCTCTGCACACACCTGCATTACTACAGCTATCTGAAGCTTCCTCCAGGTCAGGCAGTTGAAAGGTGATTGCTTCCTCTAGGATGGGGCATCTCCTGTTTTCTTAGATCTGACAAGATTCCCCTCTGCCCCCAACTGCCGAAGTATCATTTTCCAGCAAGATGAGATTCCTCTTCAGTTAAACAAAACTTGCTACTTTTGATATTTTTAAAAACTTTATATATATAAACACCCACACACACAATATACACACACACATATACATATAGATACATACACACACACCCAAATGTATATATTTTGAACAACTTTTACAGTTTGAAAATCTGGGGAAAATGACAACCTTTTGTATTAACATCTAGTTTTTTGTGGGTCTGTAGGTTTCATTATTTTGTTAACATATATATATAAATAAAATGATTTTCATACTTTGAGTAATCTAGTTTTCATGTATTTTATTTTGAGACTGGATCTCACTGGGTTGCCCAGGCTGGAGCACAGTGGCATGATCTTAGCTCACTGTAACTTCCACCCTCAGGCTTAAGCCATCCTCCTACTTCAGGCTCCCAAGTAGCTGGAACCACAGGTGCCTGCCACCGTGCCCGGCTAATTATTATTATTATTTTTTTGAGATGGAGTTTCTGTTGCCCAGGCTGGAGTGCAGTGGCGTGATTTCGGATCACTGCAACCTCTGCCTCCCAGGATCAAGCAGTTGTG
>NW_012115710.1:350785-354259 GCF_000951035.1 Colobus angolensis palliatus | reverse complement strand
TTTTTTTGAGATGGAGTTTCTGTTGCCCAGGCTGGAGTGCAGTGGCGTGATTTCGGATCACTGCAACCTCTGCCTCCCAGGATCAAGCAGTTGTGCTGTGTCAGCCTCCCGGCTAGCTGGGATAACAGGCATGTGCCACCGTGCCCAGCCAGATTTTAGTTTCTGGTCTTTCACTGTGGACATTGTCATCTCTGAAGACATCACTCATACCCTGTCTCATCTAGATACTGAACGTCACTTGCATTGTCAATAAACGTTTCTGGGCTGGGTGTGGTGGATCACACCTGTAATCCTAGCACTTTGAGAGGCTGAGGCAGGAAGATCACGAGGTCAGGAGTTCAAGACCAGCCTGACTAACATGCTGAAACCCCGTCTCTACTAAAAATACGAAAATTAGCCGGGCATGGTGGCACCTGCCTGTAATCCCAGCTACTCAGGAGGCTAAGACAAGAGAATCACTTGAACTTGGGAGGTGGAAGTTGCAGTGTGCTGAGAACACACCACTGCACTCCAGCCTGGGCAACTCAGTGAGACTCCATCTCAAAAAAAAAAAAAAAAAAAAGAAGAAAACTATAATCAAACACAACTGGGAAGACATCATGTGGTGAGAAATCCCTTACTTGGATGTCAGAACATTCTCTACAATTAAATCCACACTTTCCCCTCTCTCCTCTTCTCATTTTCTATAAAGATAAGAACTCCTCCCATAACCATTTGCTTAAAATGAGTTTTCATTTCAGGGTCTGTTGACATTCAGGGATGTGGCCATAGAATTCTCTCAGGAGGAGTGGAAATGCCTGGACCCTGCTCAGAGGACTCTATACAGGGACGTGATGCTGGAGAATTACAGGAACCTGGTCTCCCTGGGTGAGGATAACTTCCCTCCAGAAGTGGGGATGTGCCTTTGGGTATCTTTGTATTTTCTCTCTTTTTTTTTTTTTAGATACAGTGTCTTTCTCTGTCCCCCAGGGCGGAGTGCAATAGTGTAATCAGGGCTCACTCCAATCTTGAATTCCTGGGCTCAAGTGATTGTCCCACGTCAGCCTCCCTCGGCAGCTGGTGCAGGTGCATGCCGCCATGCCGGGCTACTTTTTTAGTTTTATTTTTTTTAGACACAGGTTCTTCCTGTGTTGTTGAAGTTGGTCTTGATCTCCTGGGCTCAAGACACCCTCTTTGGTCTCCCAAGTAGCTGGGCTTACAGGCCCCAATCCCCATACCTAATTATTGGCTTTTATTTTTTTAATTTTTGCGTATGTGTGTCTTTACGGCTAATATGAGTTTTCCGTGGACAACATGTAATTGGTTCCTGTTGATTCAGCCAGTCTTTGCCTTCTGAGTGTGGAGTTAAATATTTACATTTGAAGTATTACTGATGGAGAAGACCTTACCGTTGTGTTTTTGTTACATATTATCTGTATTTCTTGTAGGTTTTTTTTTCTTCTTCATCTCTCATTTCCTACTTTTTGTGTTTAATTGCTTTTTCGTGTAGACCTGCTTTGACTCCCTTCTTAATTACTTTTTTTTGTTTGTTTTTTATGACGGAGTCTCACTCTGTTGCCCAGGCTACGGTGCAGTGGTGCAATCTTGGCTCACCGCAGCCAGCTACGCCTCTCGGGCTCAAACGATTCTTGTACCCCAGGGGCTCAAGTCTGTAATCCCAGCACTTTGGGAGGCCGAGGCAAGCAAATCACCTGAGGTCAGGAGTTCAAAACCAACCTGGCTAACATAACATAGTGAAACTCAGTCTACTGAAAGTATAAAAATTAGTTGGGTGTGGTGGTGCACAGCTATAATCCCAAGTAATCAAGAGGCTGAGGTAGGATAATCACTTGAACCCAGGAGGTGGAGACTGTAGTGAGCCAAGATTGCCCCACTGCACTCCAGTCTGGGCGACAAAGTGAGACTCTGGGCTGAGGCGGGAGAATCTCTTGAGGCAGGAGAATCCTGCCAGTACACTCCAGGCTGAGTGATAGGGGTGACTCAGTCTCAAAAACAAACAAACAAAGAAATAGCTTAAACTGGGAGGCTTCAGACACAGAAATTTATTTCTCATGAATTTGGAAAGTGGGAAATCCAAGAGCAAGATGCCAGCCAAATTGGTTCCTAGTGAGAGCCTTCTTCATGGTTTAGCCCAGCCATCTTCCTGCTGTGTTCTGACACGGTGGAAAGAGGAACAGGCAATGAGCTCTTTAATATCTCTTTTTATAAAAGCACGAGCCCTATTCACGAGTAGTCAACACCCATGACCAAATTCTCTCAAAGGCCCCATCTGCAGGAACATCCTATTGCAGAATAAGAACTCTGGGCATGGCTTTTGGCCAATAAGAACATTCAGACCAGGGAGCCTGCATCATATTTTGTTTTTATTGTGCAATTTGTTTTATACAATGTTTTCTCTGATCTCAGTTTATAAATTTTCCCAGTACACAGTCTATGTTTTATATTTTACGCATAGTGAACTAGGTAACTAGGGAAATGCATATATACAGAATTGTTGTATTGCCTGTTCCATAAATGTAGCTGTGACATCATAATTGCACCCTCCGACACTGTTAGTCAATTGTTTTTCTTTTTTTTTGAGATGAAGTCGCTCAGGCTGGAGTGCAGTGGCGCAATCTCAGCTCACTGCAACCTCCACCTCCCGGGTTCAAACGATTCTCCTGCCTCAGCCTTTCGAGTAGCTGGGATTACAGGCTGCCCACTACCAAGGCCAGCTAATTTTTTTGTATTTTTAGTAGAGTTGGGGTTTCACCACGTTGGCCAGGGTACTCTTGAACTCTGGCCTCATGATCTGCCCGCCTCTAAAAGTGCTGGGATTATAGGCATCTGCCACCGCTACAGGCCGTTAGTCACTTCTTATTCCTTATAATGCTGTGTATTGTTTTGACCTCATAAATCAGAAGGTAGTGATCTTAACAGGTATTTCAGTTGATATATTGTGTGCTGGTGGTAAGTAGAAGTTGTGGCTTTTTTCTTAACAGGGAATTGTTTAGAATTCTGCAGGTTGTATAAATGTACCTATTATTTGCTTGCTAGTTTTATGGGTTATAATATTTTACTAATTTTTATGATTGTACATAAGGTTTTTTGGTATGTGGTATGCAATATAACTGACATGAGTCCACTAGTTAGTGTCACAAAGTGCCCCCAGGCGCTGTGGCTCACGTCTGCAATCCCAGGACTTTTGGGAGGCTGAGGCAGGTGGAGCACTTCAGGTCAAAAGTTCGAGGCCAGCCTGGCCAACATGTTGAAACCTTATCTCTAGTAAAAATTCAAAAATTAGCCAAGCATGGTGGTGTGTGCCTGTAATCCCAGGTACTCAGGAGGCTGAGGCAGGAAAATGGCTTGAACCCGAAAGGCAGAGGTTGCCGTGAGCCAAGATTGGGCCATTGCACTCCAGCCTGTTGCAACAGAGCGAGACTATACCTCAAAAATATAAAAATACTAAAAATACTAAATTTTTTTTCTTTTTTT
>NW_012115710.1:341320-346046 GCF_000951035.1 Colobus angolensis palliatus | reverse complement strand
CAAAAAACTAGCCGGGCGAGGTGGCGGCGCCTGTAGTCCCAGCTACCCCGAGGCTGAGGCAGGAGAATGGCGTGAACCCGGGAGGCGGAGCTTGCAGTGAGCTGAGATCTGGCCACTGCACTCCAGCCCGGGCGACAGACCGAGACTCCGTCTCAAAAAAAATAAAAATAAATAAAATAAAATTGTTCATTGTTAGTGTATGGAAATTCAACTACTTTTTGGTGCTGATATTGTATTGTGCAGATACATTGCATGTGTTTGTTAGCTCCAGTAGTATTTTGATTGACTCTTTGTGATTTTCTACACAGAAGATCGTGTCATCTACAAACAAATATAATTTTACTTATTTCTGATTTGGATGAGTTTTATTTCTTTTGCTACTTAATTGCTCTGGCTAGGACAACCAGTATGTATTGAATAGAAGGGGTGAGCGCATTCTTGCATCATGTGAGATCCTACAGGAAAACATTCCATTTTCCCAGCTTGGTTATTTACTCGTTGGTCATTTCATGGATGGTCTTTCTATTGTTGAGGTAAATTTCCTTCTCTACCTATTTTGTATAGGATTTCTATGATTATTAGATTTTGAATTTTGTGAAATGCTTTTTTTCCATCTATTGAGATGATGTGGTTTTCATCTTTCGTTCTGTTCAAGTGGTATATCACATTGATTTGCTTGAATATGTTGAACCATCCTTCCATCCCAGAAATAAGTGGCACTTGAATATCTACAATCCTTTTTATAGCCTCTTGAATACAGTTTTCTAGTACAAGAGGTCTTCAAGAAGTTAATGGAAAAATACATAGTATGTGTATTATGATAAAATGGTACATAAATTTCACAGTTTTTGCAACAAAATAAACTGGTGCAAATCTGTTATAACATGTCGGAATAGGCTCTAGTTTAAGGCACTCAGATGGATAAGACATGAGTTTGAAAAGAGACTCTGTCAAAGCAATATAAATTCTGCTAAAATTGAAACAAGAAGAAACATCAAATTTACAATTTACAATGAGACCAGACGCAGTGGCTCAGTCCTGTAATCCCAGCACTTTCAGAGGCCAAAACAGGTGGGTCACTTGAGCCCAGGTGTTCAAGACCAGCCTGGGCAACATGGTGAAACATCCTTCTCTACAAAAAATGCAAAAATTAGCAGGGAATGGTGGCACATGTCTGCAGTATTTTTAGTAGAGATGGGGTTTCACCATATTGGCCAGGCTGGTCTTGAACTCCTGACCTCGTGATCCGCCTGCCTCAGCCTCCCAAAGTGCGGGGATTACAGGAGTGAGCCACTGCGCCCACCCATGTCAGTTTACAAAAAAAAATTTTCTTGTTTGTGCTGCAATGAAGAGAACTGACACCTAACCGCAGAAACAGTATTCAGGAGTCCAAGAACAGGCTGGTTAACGTGGTGAAACCCTATCTCTACTAAAAATACAAAAATTACCTGGGTGTGGTGGTGGACGCCTGTAATCCCAGTTACTCAGGAGGCTGAGGCTGGAGAATCGCTTGAACCCCAGAGGCGGACGTTGCAGTGAGCTGAGGTGGCACCATTGCACTCCAGCCTGGGCTACAAGAGCGAAACTTTGTCTCAAAATAAAAAAGTCAAGCCCCTTCTCTTCCTCTCTCCTCTGGTGGTGTGTGTACTTAACTCTGCTTCTTGCCAGATCTTCTTACAAGACTTTCAGGATTAAGTGATTCCTGGCCAAGAAACAAAAGCGAAATCGTTCCATTCCCCAGTGGATTCAGATCAAAACTGGTAATAAAATCAGGTACAACTCAAACAGGAGACATCAGAGAAGAACCAAGCTGGGTCTGTAAGGAATTGCACATGAGGTGGCACACATATTTATGCTGTCTGAGCATCACAATCATGTTACCATATCAAGCTGAAGATGTCACCACTGTCTGGAGAGTTGTACGTGTTTTATTGGGAATATATTATTTTCTCTCTGAATCTGTTATGAATGTGTTAGTTGGATGGGTTCAGTAATAAATACGTGAGACTTTTCATTTCAAAAAAACAGTCAAATGACGTCATTCCATAGAGTACCTTAATTTCTGTATTGCTTTCTTCTTTTTTTTTGAGATCGAGACTCCACTGGGTTCGGTGGACCACACCTGTGGTCCTGGCACTTTGGGAGGCTGAGGTGGGAGGATTGCTTGAGACCAGGAGTCTCCTGGGAATCTTCTCATCTCTTCTAACCCAATTCATGACAGACCCTTGGACTTTACTATTATAGAAAATCTATATAAAGCAGTATCAGTGTGTTAAAGCATTATGTCTGTCACAAGCTTGTGAAAGGAAAATAAAAATTACTAAGCCAAAGAGAAAAGTCAAACTGGGAACTGCGTCAGACAAACCTGCCTTCCATTTTATTCTTTTTTTTTTTTTTTTTTTTTTTTTGAGATGGAGCCTCACTTTGTCGCCCAGGCTGAAGTACAGTGGTGCAATCTCGGCTCACTGCAACCTCTACCTCTTGGGTTCAAACGATTCTTGTGCCTCAGCCTCCCGAGCAGCTGAGACTACAGCTGTGGGCCACCACGCCTGGCTAAATTTTGTAATCTTTTCTTATCTTCTCAGTACTATGATTGTTTGACAATATAGAATTTCCATTGATTTTGATTATTCTTACATGAGCTTGTTGTGAATTATTTATGAATATAGTATATTGTGTGGTCCTTTAGCATTTATTTGTATACAGTAAATATGCTGTAAATATGAAGAATATGTACTTTACATTGATGTGACAGTAATATGTTTGTTGCAAACTGTTAGACACTTTAGGGTCACAGTGGAAAAATACTCCTTACTTTAGGCTTACACATGTTTGTGCCCTGTCAGTGTTTTGTTATGATATTGGAAATACATTTCCATAAAAATAATTTGAAGCACATATAATGACCTTTATTTATTAAAGAATCTTACACTTTTGTGTTCTGAAAATTTGAAGATCTTGTTTGGGAAGTTTAAAACAAGTATTTTTTTGTGTGTCATATTTACACATTTCAGTATGATTTACCATCTGTACTTAATTGGAAACCTATTGGTGTTTATATTTTGTAGCTATCTCTTCCAAATGCACGATGAAAGATTTATCATCAACAGCGCAAGGCAATACAGAAGTGATCCACACAAGGACATTGGAAAGACATCACATTGGAGATTTTTGCTTCCAGGAAATTGGTAAAGATATTCATAACTTTGAGTTTCAGTGGCAAGAAGATGAAAGAACTGTCCATGAAGCACCCATGACAAAAATCAAAAAGTTGACAGGTAGTACAGACCGATATGATGAAAGGCATGCTGGAAACAAGCCTATTAAAGATCAGCTTGGATCAAGCTTTCATTTGCATCTGCCTGAACTGCGCATATTTCAGACGGAAGAGAAAATTGATAATCAAGTTGAGAAGCCTATCAACGATGCTTCCTCAGTTTCAACAGCCCAACGAATTTCTCGTAGGCCCCAAACTCATATTTCTAATAACTATAGGAATAATTTCCGGAATTCTTCATTACTCACACAGAAACAGGAAGTACACATGAGGGAAAAATCTTTCCAATGTAATGAGAGGGGCAAAGCCTTTAATTATAGCTCACTCTTAAGGAAACATCAGATAATCCATTTAGGAGAGATACAATATAAATGTGATGTGTGTGGCAAAGTCTTTAATAGGAAGCAATACCTTACATGCCATCGTAGACTTCATACTGGAGAGAAACCTTACAAATGTGAAGAATGTGACAAAACTTACAGTTTCAAAGCAAACCTTGAAAGACATCGGAAAATTCATACTGGAGAGAAACTGTACAAGTGTAATGATTGTGGCAAGACCTTCAGTCATATGTCATCCGTTGTATACCATCGTAGACTTCATAGTGGAGAGAAACCTTACAAATGTGAAGATTGTGATGAAACTTTCACTTTCAAATCAAACCTTGAAAGACATAGGAGAATTCACACCGGAGAGAAACCATACAAATGTAATGAATGTGGCAAGACCTTTAGTCGGAAGTCATACCTTACACGCCATCATAGACTCCATACTGGAGAGAAACCTTACAAGTGTAATGAATGTGGCAAGACCTTCAGTAAGGAGTTAACACTTACATGCCATCGTAGACGTCATACTGGAGAGAAACCTTACAAGTGTAAAGAGTGTGGCAAAGCCTTTTGTGGGCAGTCAGCGCTTATTTACCATCAAGCAATCCACGGTCTAGGGAAACTTTACAAATGTAACGATTGTCACCAAGTCTTCAGTAAGGCTACAACCATTGCAAATCATTGGAGAATCCATAATGAAGAGAGATCTTACAAGTGTAATAAATGTGGCAAATTTTTCAGACATCATTCATACCTTGCAGTTCATGGGCGAACTCATACTAGAGAGAAACCTTACAAATGTGAAGAATGTGATGAAGCTTTCAGATTCAAATCAAACCTTGAAAGTCATAGGAGAATTCATACTGGAGAGAAATCATACGAGTGTAATGAATGTGGCAAGGTTTTTAATAAGAAAGGAAACCTTACACGTCATCATAGACTTCATACTGGAGAGAAACCTTACAAGTGTAATGAATGTGGCAAGAAGTTTAGTCGAAATTCAGCTCTTGTAATTCATAAGGCAGTTCATACTGGAGAGAAACGTTACAAGTGTAATGAGTGTGGCAAGACGTTTGGTCGAAATTCAGTCCTTGTAATTCATAAGGCAATTCATACTGGA
>NW_012115710.1:334698-336035 GCF_000951035.1 Colobus angolensis palliatus | reverse complement strand
TGACCAACATTGTGAAACCCCATCTCTACTAAAAATACAAAAATTAGCTGGGCGTGGTGGCATGTGCCTGTAATTACCAGCTACTTGGGAGGCTGATGCTGGAGAATCGCTTAAACCAAGGAGTCAGAGGTTGCAGTGAGCCGAGATTCTGCCACTGCACTCCAGCCTGGCGACAGAGTGAGAATTCATCTCAAAAAAAAAAGTAAATAAATGTAATCTTAATCTCCAAATCTGCCATTTCAATTTATCAAATGCACAAGATTCCATGCCTTACAGATTTTTCTGTATATGTTCTATATTAACACCATTTACACACCTCACCGCAACACTTTTATTTAATCTATGCATTAGTTGATGACTATATGAACTGAAAATAGTGGTAATTTAATTTCTACCCACTCTCTTTTACAATACTCTAGTGTTTCACATTATATCGTTAGGACATGATATCAGACTGTTCCTGTGGTAGGTACCGTCGTACTTTCTTTCTTGGCATAAAAGGAAGTGAGTGTCTCTGTGGCTGTCCTGATATGGGGTCAGTCTTTTAAATCTAATTTAGTCATGAGGCAGATTCCTGTAATTTTATACTCCAATCAGTGTATCTACATTTTATCAAGGTCTTTAAAGATTATTGCTATCAGTCTATGGGGCAATATTTTACACATCAATGGAAACTGGTCAAAACCAAAATTATAAAATCTCACCTGTGTAAAAGATAAAGACAAGGTATTAAATAAAAATTAAATATGTATCTTCATTACTGGAAGAATTCCACTAACTAGCTTTGACAGTAGAGCATGGTGGTTAATGCGCTCTGAAATCAGCCCAGACAAGATCAATCTCCATTCCACCGCAAACACGGTGTGAATTTACACAAATCATGTCATCTCTCTGTGCTTGAGATCTCTTGGTCTTTATAATGGTGGTGCCTGGCTCATAGATTATGAAGACTATGGAGGTGAATACATGTCTGTTCTTCATAGCAAAGAGCAATTCATTGCAAATACTTAAAATGGGACACATCCAAATATGGCAAACTCTTCATGATAGAAAGGAACTTTATTAAGTATTTCTATTTATTTTTTGAGACAGGGTGTCACTTTGTCACCTAGGCTGGTGGGCAGTGGCACGATCTCGGCTCACTGCAGCCTCAATCTCCTGAGCTCAAGGGATCCCCCCACCTCAGCCCCCACCAAGTACTAGTTACCTTTTTTTTTTTTGAGACGGAGTCTCGCTCTATCGCCCAGGCTGGAGTGCAGTGGCCGGATCTCGGCTCACTGCAAGCTCCGCCTCCCGGGTTTACACCATTCTCCTGCCTCAGCCTCCCGAGTAGCTGG
>NW_012115710.1:334119-334375 GCF_000951035.1 Colobus angolensis palliatus | reverse complement strand
TGGAGAGAAACGTTACAAGTGTAATGAGTGTGGCAAGACCTTCTGTCAAAATGCAGCCCTTGTAATTCATAAGGCAATTCATACTGGAGAGAAACCTTACAAGTGTAATGAATGTGGCAAGGCTTTTAATCGAAAAGCAAACCTAGCAGGTCATCACAGGCTTCATACTGGAGAGAAACCTTACAAGTGTAATAAATGTGGCAAGGTTTTTAATCAACAAGCACACCTTGCACGTCATCATAGAATTCATACTGGA
>NW_012115710.1:332707-334069 GCF_000951035.1 Colobus angolensis palliatus | reverse complement strand
ACAAGTGTAATAAATGTGGCAAGGTTTTTAATCAACAAGCACACCTTGCACGTCATCATAGAATTCATACTGGAGAGAAACCTTACAAGTGTAATGAGTGTGGCAAGGTTTTTAATCGAAAAGCAAAGCTTGCACGTCATCATAGACTTCATACTGGAAAGATACCTTAGAAATGTGAAGCATGTGATGAAGTTTACAGTTGCAAATCAAGCCTCAAAACACAGGAGAATTCATACTGGAGAGAAACCATACAAATGTAAGAGTTTGTGACAAGGCTTTCAGGTGTGATTCACACCTGGCACAACATCCTAGAATTCACACTGGAGAGAAACAAGTGTAATGAGTGTGGCAAAGCCTTTAGTGGGCAGTCAACATTTATTCCTCATCAGGCAATCCATGGTATAGGGAAACTTTACTAATGTAATGATTGTCAGTAACAGTACAACCTTCAGTAACGCTACAACCATTGCAAATCACTGGAGAATCCATAATGGAGATCTTAAATGTGTAATAATTGCGGGAAATTTTTCAGACATCATTCATACCTTGCACTTCATTGGCAAACTCATGTTGGAGAGAAACCTTACAAATGTGATTGTGCCAAGGTCTTCAGTCAAGCTTCATCCTATGCAGAACAGGAGAATTCGTACAGGAGAGAAACCTCACAAGTGTGATGATTGTGGCAAAGCCTTTACTTCATGTTCACATCTCATTAGACATCAGAGAATGCATACTGGACAGAAATCTTACAAATGTCATGAGTGTGGCAAGGTCATCAGTCTGATTTCACTTCTTGTAGAATATCAGAATATTCATTTTTGAGGTAATTGTTCCAAGTGCAATGAGTATAGCAAATCATCAAGCATTAATTGACATTAAAGTGTTTATGTTAAGAGGATTGGGTCGGGCACGGTGGCTCACACCTGTAATCCCAGCAGTTTGGTAGGCCAAGGCCGATACATCACTTGAGGCCAGGAGTTTGAGATCAGCCTGACCAACGGACAGGAGCCATTTTCCCAGCCTGTTTTTTGTTTCTTTAACAAAAACTGATAGGGATTTTTCTGGGTATTGTGTTGAATCTAAATCACATTGGGTTATATAATTATTTAACAATATTACTTTTTCCAAACCAGCAATATGGGTTTTTTATATATATATATATGTTTTTAATCATTTTGATCTGTGTTTTTAGATTGCAAGGTACAGATTTCTCACCTTTTTACAGTTATTCCAATTTAAGTTCTCTAGCAAATGGAAGTGTTTATAATCTTCTTTTAAAATTGTTCATTGTGGCCGGGCGCGGTGGCTCAAGCCTGTAATCCCAGCACTTTGGGAGGCCGAGACGGGCGGATCACGAGGTCA
>NW_012115710.1:321130-326717 GCF_000951035.1 Colobus angolensis palliatus | reverse complement strand
TTTTTTTGTATTTTGTATTTTGTAGAGACAAGGTTTTGCCATGTTTCCCAGGCTGGTCTTGAACTCCTGGGCTCAAGTGATCAGCCTACTTGGGTCTCCCAAAGTGCTGGGATTACAGATGTGAGCCACCGTCCCTGGCCTAAAACTCTTTTACTCCTGTTGCATGCACCAGGAGTAAAAGAGTCACCAACTTACGTGGTTTCCGGGAAGAAGGGTCAGTAGGTGCAGGAGTGGGTGAAGGTGCTAAGGATGGTGGGGTGAAGTGTGGCTGCAAACAGGGAGAAAGACACAAGCTTCTGACCCTGAACAGTCACCAAATGCTGGATGCTGCAATGCTAAGATTTTAAGGATTTAATCATCAGGTTCTTTTTTTTTTTTTTTTTTTTTGAGATGGAGTCTTGCTCTATCACCCAGGCTGAAGTGTAGTGGTGCGATATCGGCTCACTGCAGCCTCCACCTGCTGGGTTCAAGTGATTCCCCTGCCTCAGCCTCCCAAGTAACTGGGACTACAGGAATGCACCACCATGCCCAGCTAATTTTTGTGTTTTTAGTAGAAATGGGGTTTCAGTATGTTGGCCAGGCTGGTCTCAAACTCCTGACCCCAGGTGATCTGCCCACCTTGGCCTCCCAAAGTTCTAAAATTATAGGCATAAGCCACATGCCCAGTCTCCCTCTACTTTTTTATTGATCAGCTCTCTTGTTGTTTTACCCATTACTGAAGTGGGATGTTGAAATCTCCTAGCATTACAATGGAGTATCTTGGCGAGGGGAGTGCAGCAGAGGGCAACAGGGTGATGGTGGGGAGAAGGTCAGCAGGGAAACATGTGAGCAAAGGAATCTGTATCATGAATAAGTTCAAGGAAAGGTACTGTGCCCGGATGTGCACATATGCTAGATTTAAGTTTCACTTTACACAAGTATCTTAGTGTAGCAAAGAGTAACAGCAGTATTGCTGCCAGCGTATCTCACCTCCAGCCACAGGGCAGTTTTCTCCTATCTCAGAATAGAACGAATGGTTGGCTTTACACTGAGCCATTCCATTCCCAGGGACGAGAAGGAGACAAAAACCTTTCTCTTATCTCAACTGCAAAGAGTCCTCCCTCTTTCACTCCTCCTCCTCAGCACAGACGCTTTACAGGTCTCGGGCTGGGGGATGTAGTCTTTCCTTTCCCATGAGGCCATATCTCACACTGTCTCAGTAGGGGAAACCTTGGACAATACCCAGGCTTTCTTGGGCAGAGGTCCCTGAGGCTTTCCGCAGTGCATTGTGTCCCTGGTTAATCGAGAATGGAGAATGGCGATGACTTTTACCAGGCATACTGCCTGCAAACATACTGTTAACAAGGCACATCCTGCACAGCCCTAAATCCATTAAACCTTGATTCAATACAGCACTTGTTTCTGTGAGCACAGGGTTGGGGCTAAAGTTACAGGTTAACAGCATCTCAAAGCAGAACAATTTTTCTTAGTACAGATCAAAATGGAGTTTCTTATGTCTTCCTTTTCTACATAGACACAGTAACAATCTGATCTCTCTTTTCCCCACGGACAGGCGAATCACTTGAACCCAGGAGGCGGAGGTTGTGGTGAGCCGAGATCACACCACTGCCCTCCAGCCTGGACAATAACAGTGAAACTCTGTCTCAAAAAAAAAAAAAAAGAGAAAGAGAGAGAGAGAGAAAAGCTATATACTCCCCTCACAAACTGGGAACCTCAAGATCTCCACCCTAAAATAGTTATTTTGCATTTCTCCCTGGCAATGTAAACTGGTCGCTTATCTGCACAGGTGTAGGACAGAACTCATCCCTCTGCACACCTGAGACAAATGCCTCTCTGATTGCTTCCCCTGCCCTATTTATGTAAAAATGCAGTCACTGAGGCAGTCGCGTGGGAATTTTAACATCCCCAAGCACCAAGATTTCTGGTGTAGCGGGACTCGGGGCTGGGATGCTGCGAAAGGCAGGTTTGAAGCAGAAAGACAAAAGAACACTCACCTGAGTCAACCCCGGGCGCTGCAGAACAACCGTGGGCCCTGGACCCTTGGGAGGGAACGGGAGGGGAAAAGGTCGCCGAGGGGGCGGGGCCAGAACAGGTGCTGGGTCGGGGAGAGAGGGTGGAGGCCGCTTTGGAAACCCGGCCTGGTTAGACAGTGGGGGTGGGGCCTGGAATGGGACTGGGCGGGGCAAGAGGGAGGAGGTTGCCTGGGGGCCGGGCTGGACAGCAGGGAAAGGCGGGACCAGAGAGTTATCGTCATCTTGGGGGTGGGGTCTGGAAGGGGTTTGGCCCTGAAGGGCGGGGCCTGGAGGGGGCGGCGCCTGGAGGGGGCGGGTCCGGGTTCTTTCCTCAGCTGGGCCATGGATGTCGCCTAGGCTCATCCTCTTGCCCCGCCAGGACTGGATCCTTCGGGTTCTGATTGGTGGACTGTTTCTGATGTGCCATGATATTACCCCTAATATCACAGGGATGCTTCCTGTCTCTTTTAAGTTCGTATTTCGAACAATCGAAGGTAAAACAACGTATTGTAGTGGGCCACCTGTACTGAACGTTGAATCGTTTTTCCTCTTGAGTTGAAAACAGTTTTAATGCAAAGAACCATTTTGGAGCAGGTAGAGTCACGCGTCCTGCAGGCGAGGCAAGCTCCCCTCAGTCTGGGGCAGGGCAGGGGAGAGGGGCAGGGACCTCGGTAAAGGGGTGGAGTGGGGCGCTGGTTGCAGCGAGGACTGACAATTAGAGCGGCTTATTGAACTAAGCAAGGTCCTGGGTTGTTTGAGTGGATAATGGAAACTGAAAGGTGACATGCAAAACTGCCTATTACACCCAGGAGTGGAGGATAATTTCATATTTCATGGAAATAAAGTCAGGGCCTGGAGCGGTGGCTCACACCTGTAATCCCAGCACTTTGAGAGGCCGAGGCGGGAGGATCACTTGAGCCCAGGATTTCGAGATCAGCCTGGGCAACGTAGGGAGATGTCGTCTCTACTAAAAATTAAAAAAAAAAATCAGCCAGGTGTGGTGGTGCACGCCTGTGGTCCCAGCTGCTGGGGTGCTGAGGTGAGAGGATCACTTGAGCTAGGGAGTTGGAGGCTGTAGTGAGCCCTGATCTCACCACCACACTCTAGCTGGGTGTCAGAGCTAGACCCTGTCTCAAACAAACAAGCAAATAAATGAGAGGTGTCATTCCTCCTTTGAAAATAAGATATTTGCTTTCCTTTCATCTCTTTTCCTAGGACACTTCTTTAGAAAATTTGTAAATGGATTTTCTCTGTCTTCTGAGGTTTTGTTGTTTTGTTTTTGTTTGTTGTTTGTTTTGTAGATGGAGTTTTGCTCTTGTTGCTTAGGCTAGAGTGCAATTGCGTGATCTCGGCTCACCGCAGCCTTCAACTTCCAGGTACAAGCCTGGTTTTGAACTCCTGACCTCAAGTGATTCGCCCACCTTGGCTTCTCAAAGTGCTGGGATTACAGGTGAGAGCCACCACACCTGGTCTGAAGTGGTATTTTTTTAGAAGCTACCTAAACCTTTTTTCAGCTTGATGACCCAGGGATGTATTTCTGAAGGACTTTGGAGCTTTCTTTGAAAGGCAAAATACAAGGGAGATAGTACCTGTATCTCAGTAGGAAATTAAATAATTCAAGCATCAAATAATTCCAGTTTAAAGCTATGGCCTTTAAATAATTCTGAGGCTTTGAAGAGAGAGGCCATTTCTCTTACTGTCTCCTGTCTCTGAAGAGGAGGAAGTAAAAGCTGAAAAAAAACAGGAATAAAGTCAGTGACAAGACCAGCCGGTGCCACTGATGACCAGGACTGAGGTTAAAAGATTAAACCCCCCCCTACTCTAACCACATGTGCTCTCAATCTATCACGACCCTTTCACGTGGAACCTCTTAGAGTTGTAAGCCCTTAAAAGGGCCAGGAACTCTTTCTTCAGGGAGCTCAGTTCTTGAAATGCGAGTCTGCTGATGCTCCTGGCCAAATAAAGCCACTTCCTTCTTTAACCGGTTTCCAAGGGCTTTTGTCCATGGCTGATCCTGCTACACCCTGAGAGGAATATGTTCATGCAACTTGAGTCCAGTGGAATACAGGCGTAACTTCTACGAGTTTTCCCGGACAAGTGTGGTGGCTCACACCTGTAATCCCACCACTCTGGGAGGTCTAGACGGACAGATCACTGAGGTCAGGAGTTCAAAACTAGCCTGGCCAACATGGTGAAACCCCCTCTCTACTAAAAATACAAAACAAAAAGCCGGGCGTGGTGGCTCACACCTGTAATCCCAGCACTTTGGAAGGCTGAAGCAGGTGGATCACAAGGTCAGGAGTTTGACACCACCCTGCCCAACATGGTGAAACCCCATCTCTACTAAAGACACAAAAGTTGGCTAGGCTCCCAGCTACTCAAGAGACTAAGCCAGGAGAATCACTTGAACCCGGGAGGCGGAGGTTGCAGTAAGCAGTTGAGATCGTGTCACTGCACTCCAGCCTAGGCAACAGAGCGAGACTATCTCAAACAAACAAACAAAAAAACAATGGTGGTGTGTACCTGTAATCCCAGCTACTTGGGAGGCTGAGGCAGGAGAACTGCTTGAATCCGAGAGGTAGCGGTTGCAGTGAGCCAAGATCGCCCCACTGCACCCCAACCTGGGCGAGTCTTGCTCTTATTTGCAGGAAAAGAGTTTTATTAAATAAAATAATAAAGTAAAGTAATAAAGTAAATAATTAGGAAGACTAAGCAGCCCCAAAGATAAGACCTCCTGGGATCATTGTCCTTTCTTATGGAGTGATAAAATAACCTTCCTTGAAGTGTATCAATCCGTCACCAATCAACTTGCTGCAACCTATGCACTGGTCTTGAATGGAAAATATGGTGCTTCTGCTAAAGCTTCTTTGTCTTTGCCTGTATGTGAAACCTTAATGTCTCCACTTTGGAACGCTGATCCCATTCATTAGGAGTTGATGTTTCCAGGTGGCTATCCTCATGCTTTGTGTTCAGGTAAGCTGTATACTTAATCATAAATTCTAAATTTTATTATTTACTGCTGACATCAGTTTCTGTCGAATTTTAGGAGCCTCACTAGAGACGGCCTAACCCTAACCCTAACCCTAACCTGTCGCCATGTTGTAAAACTCACACTTGTCAAAGAAACATGGGTTAGGGTTTCTCCCCCTCCTCGGCATGAAGCTCATTAGCTGACACAGATGGTCACCTCCATTACCAAGTAGAGCCAGGATGAACTATGTGTGACCAAGGGTGTTGTCAAGCCCTCTTTCCTGAGGACTGATTAGTGTTTATCTTGAAAACATGTACTTAATGGGTTGTATAGAACAGTGAAGTTTCTCTTTTTTCAACCTCTCAGCTGTTTGCTTCTATTTCCCATCACATTCTGGTCTAAGGCTTATTTATTAATAACTTTTTTATTTCTTTCTCTATTATCGTCGTGCAGATGTTTTGTCATTTGGGGGAAGATTTTGTTTTGTTTTGTTTTCAATTATATTTTCTCAACAATTAGAAAGTGAAGTAAAAGGTATTTGTTGAACCAGGTGCTGTGGCTCCCGCCTGTAATCCCAGCACTTTGGGAGGCCGAGGCAGGCGGA
>NW_012115710.1:320621-321080 GCF_000951035.1 Colobus angolensis palliatus | reverse complement strand
GCCTACTTGGGTCTCCCAAAGTGCTGGGATTACAGGCTTGAGCCACCGCTCCCGGCCTAGTTACCTTTTAAATGTCGATCAAGCATCACATTCCCTGCAGGATCCTGTGCCTCTGAGTAGCAGCCTGTGGGAACTGACAGAACGGCTGCTGGGATGGGGCAATGGGAATGATCTTCTTATGGCAGACTGTACTTGGAATCCTGGGGAATTTCTCTTATTTACCATTATCTGTTCTTTTACGTCACTGGGTGTAGGTTAAGGTCCACAGATTTGATTATCAAACACCTAATTGTAGCCAACACCTTATTCCTTCTCCCTAGAGGAGTCCCACAGACAATGGCAGCTTTTGGGTTTAGACATTTCCTGAATGATTCTGGATGTAAACTTCCTTTGTGTGTCCACCGAGCGGGCAGGGGAGTGTCCATTGGCAGCACCTGCCTCCTGAGTGTCTTCCAGGCC
>NW_012115710.1:309508-312590 GCF_000951035.1 Colobus angolensis palliatus | reverse complement strand
GAGACCAGCCTGGCCAACATGGTGAAACCCGTCTACAAAAATTAGCCGGGCATGGTGGCACGCGCCTGTAATGGCAGGTACTCCGCAGCTGAGGCAGGGGAATCGCCTGAAACCAGGAGGCAGAGGCTGTAGTGAGCCGAGATCCCGTCACTGCCCTCTAGCCTGGGCTACAGAGAAATACTCTGCCTCAAAACAAAAGAAATAAGTAAATAAAAAAAGTAATAAATCTCTTCCACAAATGTGCTGAGACAACTAACTGGATATCCACATGGAAAAGAATAATGTTGGATCCCTATCTCACGCAATCAAAATTGTATTTTTGTTATAAAAAAAAAGGAAAAAAAGAGAGATAGGAGGAAGGGAGCCCTGCGGGAGCCGGTGTTACTTTGTCGCCCAGGCTGGCCTGGACCCCAGGCTCAGCGATCCTCCCACCGCTGCTTCCTGAGTAGCTGGGACCTCAGGCTCCCGCCCCCGCGCCCGCATCCCTGCTGTGTTTATCCAGCAGGTGGTCACCTCACTCCTCGCCGGCCTGAGCACTCCGTCCCGCATCCCAGGCGGTGGCTTTAGGGAAGTCTCTGAAGCTGAGCACAGGGTGGATTTTCCCCCCACCGAGTGAATGGAGAATAGAAAGAGAGAGAATTTCTATTCTGTTCTGTGGGCCGTCAGCATGAAATTGTACCTTCGTCCCAGCAGAGATGGGCATTTCACATTCTAGTTTACATGCCATTCCAGACAATTCCAGGGCTTTTGAATCATGCCTCAGCCTTTCTGGAGGGTCTGGACTCCAAAACCCTAAAAGGCGCTGGAGCCAGGGTGAGGAACTCACGGGTCCCGCCCGGCCCCGCCCTCTGCTGGCTCTAAAGAGCAAAGTCCCTCCGCCTCGCGCCCCGCCCCTACCTCGTCTAGGCCCCGCCCACCTCCTCGCGGGTCCCACCCAGGCCTGGCTTTTGTCCTGCGCGCAGATTCCCGAAAACCCGGAAGCGGATCGCGTGGAGTGACGGTCCCATCGCAGCGCGTGAGTTTCGCTCTGTGTTGTATTAAGTCTGCGCTTCCCAGGTCCCTGGCGCTTCTGTATCTGGGGTGTGGGGTCCCGACAAACCTGGAGATTTTCAGCCATCTTCCTTCACCTAGAGCAAATTGAGAGACCCCGTGAGAGTCCGGCGGTCGCTTCCTTTGGGGTTTAAGGTCGCCCTGAGGCTGGCCCCGTCCCGGGTCTTGCTGCTTTAGGGCAGTGTATACACTTTCTATCGCGCAGTTTTTCTGCTCTAAACCTTTTTCTGACTCCTCCCGCCCCGCGCTTTTTAAAGTCCTCACGCCATAGGTGGATTCTCACCCTCTTCCGCCCATGGAGCGTAGAACCGCGGCCCCAGTCCCGGGAAGGCCGCCTCCTCTGTCTGGTCCTGGGATCCTGCAGACCCCACCCTTGTCTTAAGGCGCCCTCGTCCCCCCACCTCCCTCCTACTGCCGGGGCCCTGATGCGCCCTAGGTCTCCCCTCCGCAGTCACGGCTTCCCCGGAGCTCACGTTGGGGAGGTGGCTGGGGCCTGTCCTGTTAAAGGGGGCCAGCCCTTCCACACCTGTGGGTATTTCTCGTCAGGTGGGACCAGAGCCTGAGAAAAGAAGTAAGACACAGAGACAAAGTATAGAGAAAGTGGGCCCAGGGGACCGGCGCTCAGTATAGGGAGGACCCGCACCGGTGCCAGCCTCTGAGTTCCCTGAGTATTTATTGATCATTATTTTTACTATCTTAGGGGTGTGTATCAGGGCAACAGGTGGGGAGAAGGTCAGCAGGGAAACATGTGAGCAAAGGAATCTATCATGAATAAGTTCAAGGAAAGGTACTGTGCCCGGATGTGCACGCAGGCTAGCGTTATGTTTCTCTTGACCCAGACATCAGTGTAGCAAGGAGCAACAGAGCAGTATTGCTGCCAGCATATCTCACCTCCAGCCACGGGGCGGTTTTCTCCTATCTGAAAATAGAAGGAATGGGAATGGTCAGCTTTACACCGAGACATTCCATTCCCAGGGACGAGCAGGAGACAGCCTTCCTCTTATCTCAGCTGCAAAGAGGCTCCCTCTTTCACTAATCCTCCTCAGCAAAGACCCGTTATGGGTGTCAGGCTGGGGGATGTAAGGTCTTTCCATTCCCATGAGGCCATATCTCAGGCTGTCTCAGTGGGGGGAAACCGTGGACAATACCCAGGCTTTCTTGGGCAGAGGCTTTCCGCGGTGCATTGTGTTCCTGGTTAATTGAGAATGGAGAATGGCGGTGACTTTTACCAAGCATACTGCTTGCAAACATACTGTTAACAAGGCACATCCTGCACAGCCCTAAATCCATTAAACTTTGATTCATGACAGCACATGTTTCTGTGAGCACAGGGTTGGGTCTAAAGTTACAGGTTAACGGCATCTCAAAGCAGAAACAATTTTTCTTAGTACAGATGAAAATGGAGTGTCTTATGTCTTCCTTTTCTACACAGACACAGTAACAATCTGACCTCTATTTCTTTTCCCCACATCCTGTGACACAGGGTGTTTGTTCCTCCCTGCCCAGCTCCAGCCCCTTGAAAATGCGCTCCCCTGGTATGCAGGCATCTTACTCCAAACTCTCCTTTGATTGTGTGGGCCAAAGGGATCAGGAGACAGAGACCAGTAGAAAACCTGAGACAGAAAAGAATGAGAAAGACTGAGATGGCAAAGTAGAGAATGGGTTAGGGATTTGCCAAGAGATAGCAAAAGTGAAAAATAATAATAATAATAAAGCAGGAGGAGAAAAGCAACTGAAGAAATGCAGAGAAAAGCTAGAAGAACACACAGATGGCCGGGCGCGGTGGCTCACGCCTGTAATCCCAGCACTTTGGAGGGCTGAGGCAGGTGGATCACTTGAGGTCAGGAGTTTGAGACCAACCTGGGCAACATGGTGAAACCCTGTCTCTACTAAAAATACAAAAATTAGCCAGATGTGATGGCGGGTGCCTGTAATCCCAGTTACTTGGGGAGGCTGAGGCAGGAGAATTGCTTGAACCCAGGAGGCAGAGGTTGCAGTGAGCCTAGAGCATGCCACTGCACTCCAGCCTGGG
>NW_012115710.1:307232-308717 GCF_000951035.1 Colobus angolensis palliatus | reverse complement strand
CTTTTCACTCTTGTTCTAAAGGGGAGCTGTCTGGAGCCCATTCCTTTGGCTTCGACTTCTCAAAGGGCGTTATGTTATAACTGTCCTTGAAGTGAGCTTGCTAGGCAGAAGAAAATTTGTTCTTTTCTTTTTAACCCTTGCCTTGCCTGTTCCTTTTCCTGGAGTGAATGAATGCATATTTATTTTTTAAATTTCTGCCTCAGTTTTCTCCCTTTGGTGCTTGTTATAAACAAGATTTTAATAGAAAGCATCACTGTTACTGGATTCTTCATGAAAGAGCAGGTTTTCTTCTTTAGGCACAGGCTGATACTCACATAGAGCTATTAGCTGAGTGGTAGTCTGCCTGGTTGCAATTGCTTCTATCGTTGATTGAATGTTCTTAACAAGGAGAGGTAAGAGGCAAGGGAGTATTAAACAAATTCTTAGCATGGCTAGAACTACTCCTATTAAGGTTTTGAACCTACTGAAGGAGGAAAACCAGCCTCTAAAGAGGGACTCAGGAGTCTACTTTGTCTCAGTCTGGACTGGAACATGGGCTAATTTTTTCATTCTGGCAGTTGTTTCTATAATAGCCTCCTATTGTCATCGATTTCCAGGCAGCAATTAGATTAAACTTTCTACATACTCCTCCTTCCTGGGCTAGGAGGTAATCTAAAGCTAATCTATTTTGGTAGATGGCATTTCTCATTTTCATGGCTTGCTGGGCCAGTAAGTCGAATGCATTTGCTGTTTCATTAGTGATGATTTCAAGTACTGCTTGCGACTTTGTGATGCGGTTAAGTGTGTAAATTGGGGTGTAGTAGCTTTATGACTTAACCTTGTGCCCAGGTAGCTGGCCTAGAGTACTGAATTAGTCTTTCAGGGGGCCAATCTGTGTCTTTCTAATCTTCTATTTCATGACTTTTCTTATGTCTATATCTCTTTTGTTTTTTTCTTTGATTTTTTTGTAGACAGGATACCTTCAAGGTTCTCCCTGTTGCAGTAGGAGTGAGAAGAAACATGGTCTAATTGTTTCAAGTACACAAACCCTTGTCCTTTTTCATGGCAATTGTTGGTAGGCCCGTGGCCCACAGATCTAATAGAGACCAGAGGGTGCTTGCCAGGTATTTGGAGCTTCAAGCTGATACTAGATGCGGTTTAGAGAAGAGAAATGGGAGAATGGATTTGGATGAGGTGATCTGGAGTCATCTTTGCCTTGCCACAAAGTTTTCTTTAGTGTTTTATTATAATATTGCTGTCTTAAATAAGTTAATTCTTCTACTGAGGCCGTAAAAGCTTTTCCTTAGCGAGCAACACAGTATCTCCTGATAATGGAAGTTTTTAAGAGCGAGGCGCTTGAACTTGCAGGCATCGGTTCGGGTAAAGAGTCAGTTAGGGTTAAATTATCTTGTGACGGCCGGGCGCGGTGGCTCAACCCTGTAATCCCAGCACTTTGGGAGGCCGAGACGGGCGGATCACGAGGTCAGGAGATCGAGACCATCCTGG
>NW_012115710.1:303954-306857 GCF_000951035.1 Colobus angolensis palliatus | reverse complement strand
GATAACGTATAGGTAGGTTGCTGGGTAGGTGTGTGGAGACATGTGTGGGGTAACCCGCAGTCTGCATGGGTAAGTCTGGCTTTAGAATGGTGACATTTACAGGACGACAGGTTTTTGTTTCACCATCTGGTTTTGCCGGCATTTCGGTAAGCATAATTGGCCTTTGCTGTGTGCTGGGGTGCCACGATATGCAATACTCACCATCTTTTTCTGGGTCCCAGGGGGACAAGGTGGCATGCATAGGTATTTGTAGTCATTTCTATAGTATCTCTGTACAGGTAGGTTACCACAGACGGGTGAGTCTGGGTCTGCTGCTGGCCATCGGTAAAAGGTGGGGACCTTGGTTTGGTTTAAGAGGGGACTTTCTTTTGACCTTGCATGAATTTTAAACTATTCACCAAGTGAAAATTTGGGGTTATAACATACATAAGGTTGGTTATTTCCTGGGTCACAAATTGAGTAGATGGTCTGATTATAGGTACAAGACTGTTTTTTTTTGTTGTTGTTGTTTTTTTGAGATGAAGTTTCACTCTTGTTGCCCAGGCTGGAGTGCAATGGCATGATCATGGCTCACCACAACCTCCACCTCCTGCGCTCAAGCGATTCTCCTGCCTCATCCTCCTGAATAGCTGTGATTACAGGCATGCACCACCATGCCTGGTTAATTTTGTCTTTTTATTCGAGATGGGGTTTCTCTGTGTTAGTGAGGCTGGTCTCGAACTCCCATCCTCAAGTGATCCACCCACCTCGGCCTCCCAAAGTGCTGGAATTACAGGCATGAGCCCCCATGCCTGGCCTTTATAAGTACAAGTTTTTAAGCAAGTGCTTATACACTCCTAATAACTATGGAACAATAGAGTCTTAGTTATTCTCTTCCCTGACCAGGTAGTATGTGTACAGTGGGGACACGTTTCTATAGGTGCTTCTTCTAACGTGGTTAAGGGGAGTAACAACAGCAAAACAATGTACAGCATATTCATATCTAGCAAGGACAGAAGAGGGCCTTGCCTGGGGGAGCAGGTTGAGCACAACGGCAGAACAATAATAAAACAGTATTACAAGGAAAACTACTAGTCTTAAGATTTCTAACCACATTTACTTGCATGATGAGTCCTCAAGCTTTGGCTGTGCATAGACTGGTCAGCTTCCAGTGTGACTAGAGCAGGGCTTGTTGTCCCCTCCAGCTTCAGCCATGCATAGACTGGTCAGCCTCCGGAGTGACCAGAGCAGGGCTGTCGTCCTCAGCAGCAGCTGGGTCTCTTCTCAGAATCAGCTGAGTTGGATGATCTGGGTCTTGCTGGCTGGTCCACCTGTCCTGAGCTGCCGGTTTCAGCTGACTGTGGTGGATCTAAGGCACGATTCCTGCAGGTTTAACAGCAGTGGGTGTGGACAAGATGACAGTATAGGGCCCATCCTATATGGGTCCTAGAGAAGCTGGATTCTACTTTTTAACATAAACAGAGTCTCCAGGTTTAAAGGGGTGTACTGGATCTGTCAGACTTATGGGCATTCTTCTTCGTATTCAGTTATGGACTTTTTGCATGGCTATTCTCAAAGCCTACATTTGCTTTCTTAAAGTTAATTCCTCTAGTTCTTGGAGATCACTTTTTTTTTTTGAGACGGAGTCTTGCTCTGTCACCCGGGCTGGAGTGCAGTGGCCGGATCTCAGCTCACTGCAAGCTCCGCCTCCCGGGTTTACGCCATTCTCCTGCCTCAGCCTCCCAAGTAGCTGGGACTACAGGCGCCCGCCACCTCGCCCGGCTAGTTTTTTGTATTTTTTAGTAGAGACGGGGTTTCACCGTAGCCAGGATGGTCTCGATCTCCTGACCTCGTGATCCGCCCGTCTCGGCCTCCCAAAGTGCTGGGATTACAGGCTTGAGCCACCAAGCCCGGCCGGAGATCACTTTTAATTTGACTTATGTTTGGAGGAGGCCGACTGAACAAACTTTCGTAGGGTGAATACGTAGTTTGTTTGGTGGGGGTGCACCTGACTCGGAGGAGGACCGTAGGAAACACCTGATCTTATCTCAGATGAGTTTCTTGGCAAGATTTCTTCAGTAGCAGCTTAGTGTCCAGTTCATGCATTTTACTTTTCTTGAACTTTCCGGCCAATAGGCTAGGCATAACTTCTATTTTATTTTTAACAGTCTTGTTAAATCTTGCACTATTTCAGCTACAAATGCCAGCCCGTTGTCTGACTTTAATGTTAGAGGCAGTGCAAACCTGGGGATAATGTCTTTTATCAGTATTTTAGTCAATTCTGCTTTTTCTGTCCTGCTGGGAAAAGCCTTAACCTATCTTGAAAAGATGCAAATAAGCGCTAGCATATGCCCATAGCCTCTGGCACGGAGCAGTTCAGTAAAGTTGATAACCACGTTTTCGCAAGGCCTGGCTCCTGCTTCTTGAATTCTCGGGGGCCGGTGGGCCCCTGTCACAGGTTATTCTGAGCACAGGTTAAGCATTGTTTACAAACGGCTCAAATGACAGCACAGAGCCACGGCACATAGAAACGGCACTTTCGTGGCCAGGCGCAGTGGCTTATGCCTGTAATCCTACCACTTTGGGAGGCCAGCCAGGGTGGGCGGATCACGAGGTCCGGAGTTCAAGGCCAGTGTGACCAACATGTTAACACCCGGTCTGTACTGAAAAAACAAAAAAAATTGCCGGTCGTGGTGGCAGGCGCCTGTAATAGCAGCTACTAGGGAGGCTGAGGCAGAAGAAACGCTTGAACCCAGGAAGCAGAGGTTGCAGTGTGTCAAGATTGCGCCACTGCACTCCAGCCTGGGTGACGGAGCGAGACTCCGTCTCAAAAAAAAAAAAAAAAAAAAAGAAATGGCACTTTGATAACGTTTCAAATGCTGTTTTTCTTATATGAGTTTCTGATGATTTGCTTCACAAACTTA
>NW_012115710.1:283308-303197 GCF_000951035.1 Colobus angolensis palliatus | reverse complement strand
CAGGATGGTCTCGATCTCCTGACCTCGTGATCCGCCCGTCTCGGCCTCCCAAAGTGCTGGGATTACAGGCTTGAGCCACCGCGCCCGGCTGTACTTTATTTCTTTTCTCTGGCTGTTAATTAATCCTCTAGCTGTTTCCTCTCTCTCTTAATATATAGTTCCATGTACATGCAATGTAGTAAAAGCATACTGAGAATTAGTGTAAATATTGACTTTCTTGTCTTTTCTAGCAACAGTGCTCTTGTCGGGGCTGTTAATTCTGCCTTTTGAGCTGATGTTCCAGTAGACAGAGGCTGAGCCTCTAACGCTGAGTCTAATGTTACCACTGCATACCTGGCACGCCCAACGTCTTCTAGCACAGAACTGCTTCCACCTGTGAAGTACTTGACATCCGGGTCTCCGAGGGGTCTGTCTGTCAGATCTTTCTCACTGGGGAATACCTCATCTTCTGTTTCAGCACAGTGATACGGGGAGCTCCCGGTTTGACTGGGAGCAGAGTAGCCAGGTTTAGGGTGTTGACTGTTCTAAAGTTATGTAACGGTTTTCACATGGAAGCCCTTGGTACCGAGTCGTCCTCGGGTTTGATAACTAATGATGCCTTCTTTGATCCATCACAGTTACGGCTTTAATCCATCACAGTTACGGCTGAATGTGGCACCTGGATGCTTTTGCCGTCCTGGAGTGAATTTGCTATCTTCTTGTGTTAACAAGATGGTGGCAGCTGGCCGGGCGCGGTGGCTCAAGCCTGTAATCCCAGCACTTTGGGAGGCCGAGACGGGCGGATCACGAGGTCAGGAGATCGAGACCATCCTGGCTATCACGGTGAAACCCCGTCTCTACTAAAAATACACAAACTAGCCGGGCGAGGTGGCGGGAGCCTGTAGTCCCAGCTACTCCGGAGGCTGAGGCAGGAGAATGGCGTAAACCCGGGAGGCGGAGCTTGCAGTGAGCTGAGATCGGGCCACTGCACTCCAGTCCGGGCGACAGAGCGAGACTCCGCCTCAAAAAAAAAAAAAAAAAGATGGTGGCAGCTAATGCCTTAAGGCAAAGAGGCCATCTTAACACCACGGAGTCTAGTTGTTTGGATATAAATATGCCACTGGGCGATGCCATGATCCTATAAGTTGAGTCAGAGCCCCTATAGCCATTCTTCTTCGTTCATGAACATATAGAAAGAAAAGCTTACTTATGTCTGGTAGTGTCAAGGCTGAGGCCTTAGTTAAAGTTTCCTTGATCTGTTTGAAGGCTATTTCTTGATTAGTTTTTCAAAGGAAGGTCTCCTTTTCTCCTCCTTTTGTGGCTTCATATTAACGATCATATTAGCCATCAGTGGAAACTTTGGAATCCAGATGTGGCAAAATCTGGCTGTCTCTGCAAATTCCTATTTGATGTAGGGTGGTCAGGGTTGGAAGCACGCAAACGGCTTGCTTCCACTCATAGTCAAGCCAGTGTTCCTCGTGGCTCACTATGACACCTAGATATGTAACCTCTTCATGGCAAATTTGGGCTTTCCTTTTTGATATTTTGTAACTTGCTTTCTATAGGAGATGGAGGAGATCCTGGGTTCCCCATAACAGCCCTCTGAGGTTGGGGCCAGCAAAAGAAGCTCATCTACATACTGCAACAAAGCGCAGTTGTTATTTGGTGGGGTATAGGCCATGAGGTATGAGGCCAATGTTTCTCTAAAGATTGTGGGAGAGAACCGGGCATGGTGGCTCGCACCGGTAATGCCAACACTTTGGGCGGCTGAGGCGGGTGGATCACGAGGTCAGGAGTCCAAGACTAGATTGGCCAAGATAGTGAAACCCTGTCTCTACTAAAAATACAATAACTGGCCTGGTGCAGTGGCTGGCACCTGCAATCCTAGCTACTCGGGAGGCTGAGGCAGGAGAATTGCTTGAACCCGGGGGGCAGAGGTTGCAGTGAGCTGAGATCGCACCACTGCACTCCAGCCTGGGTTGACAGAGCAAGACTCCATCTCAAAAAAAAAAAAGATTGTGGGAAAGTTTTTAAACCTCTGTGGGAGTCTAGTCCAGGTGAACTGTGACGCTTCTTTGTCTTATGAAATCATCGGCTGACTAACTGCTGCCAGGCAGATACAAAACAAAACATCCTTTAAGTCTAAGACTGTAAACTAGCTCTTGCTGGAATAAGTCCAGTCAAAGTGTACGGGTTAGGTACCACTGGATGGATAGTTACCATGGCCTGGTTTACAACATGCAAATCTTGCACCGGCCTATATTCATTAGACCCTGGCCCTGGCAATGGCTTCTGAACTGGCAAAAGTGGGGTGTTCTAAGGCGACTGGCATTGGACTAGAATCTTACATTTATAGAGCCGTTCTAAATGTTTGCAGATGCCCTGTGTGGACTTTTGGGGAACTGGGTACTGATGAGCCCGAACAGGAGTTGCTCCTAGTTTTAATTCTGCTACTACTGGTGCATGATTTACAGCTAACCCAGGTGGGGTGTCCTCAGCCTGTACTCCAGGAATTTCTTTAACTAACCGAAATAATATTTTTTCTTCTTCTTGAGTGTGAGGTTGCATTGGTGCCTGAAAAGGGGGCCGGGTGCAGTGGCTCACTCCTGTAATCCCACCATTTTCAGAGACTGGGGCAAGGGGATTGCTTGAGTCTAGGAGTTCGAGACCAGCCTGGGCGACATAGTGAGACCCCCGTCTCGGCCAAAAATAAATAAACAAATAAATTTAACCAGGCATGATGGTGCACCCTGTACTCCCAACTACTCTGGAGGCCGAGGCAGGAGGATCACTTGAGCCTAGGAAGTCCAGGCTGCTGTCAGCTGAGATCATGCCACTGCACTCCAGCCTGGTCAACAGAGCGAGACCTTGTCTCAAAAGAATAAAGGGATGGGGGACTTTGGGTTCAGATGAGTGGGTGAGTTCATTGGATATGATTACCTGTGACATGTTGACTTCTGTGTATATAATCTAATAACTTAAAATCTGTTTAAATTATACAGATGAGATTGAGAATTTTAAAATTGCTATCTATAAGGCATGTACATTCTATAAATCTTGGCATAGAGGTCAGCTTCCACTTGGAATCCCTATTCAGCCAGAGGGCAGTGACTTACTCAGTTGTGAATTACTCTATTCCCTTTTCGCAGGGTGGGGTAGGAAGTGGTGCAGTGATGTGGGGAAAAAAAATCCGTTTCTGTTATTATAATTATAATACAATTATTATGCAATAATTACATAATACAATTATGTAATTATTACATAACAATATGTAATAATTACATAATACAATTGTTATGTAATAATTACATAATACAATTGTTATGTAATAACTACATAATACAATTGTTATATAATAACTACATAATACAGTTGTTATATAATAATTATGCAATTAATTAGCATTAAATTAATTAATAATTAATATTTTGGGACAGGGCCTGGCTCTATCGCCCAGGATGAAGTGCAGCGTGATCTCTTCTAACTGCAGCCTCTACCTCCTGGGCTCAAGCGATCCTCCTACCTCAGCTTCCTGAGTAGCTGGGACCACAGACATGAGCCACCAAGTCGGGCAAGTTTTCAATTTTTTTTTTCTGTAGAAATGGATTTCACTATGTTTCCCAAGCTGGTCTCAAAATCCTGAGCTCAAAGGATCTTCCTGCCTTCGCCTCCCAAAGTACTGGGATTACAGACCTGAGCCACCGCACCTGGCCTACATAGAACTTTTTACAAGGGACATCAAAATGTGGTGGCTCCTGCCAGTAACCCCAGCACTTTGAGAGACAGAGGTGAGTGGGTCACCTGAGGTCAGGAGTTCAAGACCAGCTTGGCCAACATGGTGAAACCCAGTCTCTACTAAAAATACAAAAAGGCGTGCTGGTGTACACCTGTCGTCACAGTTACTGGGGAGGCTAAGGCACAAGAATCACTTAAACCTGGGAGGTAGAGGCTGCAATGAGCCGAAATTGTGCTAGTGCACTGCAGCCTGGGTGGCAGAGCAAGTCTTCATCTCACAAAAGCAAACAAGCAAATAGAAAATAAAATAAAAAACAAAAGGGACATCAAACGTCCATTTGTTCTCATGTGTAATAGATTTACTTTATTTTCTTTGTTGCCTCTTCATTTCTTTCTTTACTCTTTTTTTTTTTTTTTGGCAGAATCTTGCGCAGTCACCCAGGCTGGAGTGTAGTGGCATAATCTCAGTTCACTGCAAACTCCGCCTCCTGGCTTCAAGCGATTCTTTTGCCTCAACCTCCCGAGTGTGTGGGACTACAGGCCCGTACCACCACAACCAGCTAATTTTTGTACTTTTAGCAGAGATGGGATTTCACCATGTTGGCCAGGCTGGCCTCGAGCTCCTGACCTCAGGTGATCCACTCACCTTGGCTCCCCCAAAGTGCTGGGATTACAGTCGTGAGCGACCACACCCAGCTAAGATAAATCTTAGTTTTCGAAATTTCTCTTTTAATACATAATCATGGGAGAGGAGGCTGCAATGCCAAATGGAGGAGGCAGGAACCGGAGCACACGCGTAGCTGGGTGGGCACCATGGCTGGGGTCTCCACCATTGAGGCAGTGAAGCGCAAGATCCAGGTTCTGCAGCAGCAGGTGGATGATGCAGAGGAGCAAGCTGAGCGCCTCCAGCAAGAAGCTGAGGGAGAAAGGCGGGCCCGGGAACAGGCTGAGGCTGAGGTGGCCTCCTTGAACGGTAGGATCCAGCTTATTGAAGAGGAGCTGGATGGTGCTGAGGAGTGCCTGGCCACAGCCCTGCAAAAGCTGGAAGAAGTGGAAAAAACTGCTGAGAAGAGTGAGAGAGGTATAAAGGTTATTGAAAACTGGGCCTTACAAATTGAAGAAAAGATGGAACTCCAGGAAATCCAACTCAAAGAAGCTAAGCACATTGCAGAAGAGGCAGATAGAAAGTACAAAGAGGTGACTCGTAAGCTGGTGGTCATTGAAGGAGACATGGAAGGCACAGAAGAACAGGCTGAGCTGGCTGAGTCCTGTTGCCGAGAGATGGATGAGCAGATCAGACTGATGGACCAGAACCTGAAGTGTCTGAGTGCAGCTGAAGAAAAGTACTCTCAAAAAGAAGACAAATGTGAGGAAGAGGTGAAGATTCTTAGTGATAATCTCAAGGAGGCAGAGACCTGTGCTGAGTTTGATGAGAGATCAGTAGCCAAGCTCAAAAAGACAATTGATGACTTGGAAGATAAAGTGAAATGCACCAAAGAGGAACACCTCTGTACACAAAGGATGCGGGACCAGACTCTGCTTGACCTGAATGAGATGTAGAATGTCCCGGTCCCCCCCGCTGCTCCTCCTCCCTCTGACCCTGACTCCGCCTGAGGCCAGCCTGCCCGAAGCTGACCTTTACCTGAGGGCTAATCTTTAACTGGAAGGCTGCTTTCTCTTTGCACCGCCCCCTCCTCCCCTGCATCTTTTTCGCCAAACTTTCTCTGCCTCTTCCCGGAGATTCCAGCTGGGCTAGAGGCTGAGCACCTTTGGAAACAACATTTAAGGGAATGTGAGCATAATGCATAATGTCTGTAAAAAGCATGTTGTGATTAAAAAAAATAAATAGGCTGGGCGCGGTGGCTCAAGCCTGTAATCCCAGCACTTTGGGAGGCCGAGATGGGCGGATCACGAGGTCAGGAGATCGAGACCATCCTGGCTAACATGGTGAAACCCCATCTCTACTGAAAATACAAAAAACTAGCCGGGCGAGGTGGCGGGCGCCTATAGTCCCAGCTACTCTGGAGGCTGAGGCAGGAGAATGGCGTAAACCCGGGAGGCGGAGCTTGCAGTGAGCTGAGATCCGGCCACTGCACTCCAGCCCGGGCGACAGAGCAAGACTCCGTCTCAAAAAAAATAAATAAATAAAAATAAATAAATAAATAATCACTTCTGGAAGACTGCTTTGTCACATCCTATAATCAGTTCACATCGTTTTTTTTCTGTACATTTTCCAATTATTTTCCTGTTGACCCCAGAATTTGTTAGATTTTTTAAAAAACAATTTCAAAATAGTTTGTTTGAAACTAGTTGCGTCCGGTTGAGATCAAGGTCTGTATGCTTTCCAGTCTTTATTATTTATTGGAAATCTTTGGTACCTAATACAGAAGGTTGATTGTGTCCGTGTGTACCTGGTAATGATGTCAGTGACCTTTTACCTTAACGTCAAAATGCAGTTTAACCAGTTAGTCTATTTTTCCGTTTTCTTTCCTTATGTCATCTGTGAACATCTTGAGCTGTGAGCTATTAAGTGCATGCTTCCCTCAAGGCCCTCTGGTCCCTTCTGGACTAATGTCGAAAGATGGTCTGGATTGGCATGGAACTGTTGGGGTGGCCACACCCAACACCAGGCCGTGGGGGCTACGAAGTCCAGCAGAGTCAAAGGAATGAGAAAAGACAAGTTAAGGATGCATAAGGTGGGTCCAGGGGGCCAATGCTAGTATGGAGGCTGCAAAAGACCCGAGCTCTGGAAGCCCACACAATTTATTGGTGGTCAAACAAAGAAGCAGGTGGTGCGACTGTGGGGGTTGAAAGGAAGTGGTGCATCAAGCACATGATCTATAGGTGTGTGGTTTAACATTTATATGGAACATGTTCTGCTACTTGAGATCATGGGGAACATGTTCTTCTAATTTAAGATATAATCATTTTATGAGCCTGGGAGTGGCAGAAGCAAGGAACCAGCAAGTCTGGGCACATTCCAGAGGCCACAAGGGGTTTTATGCCCTGAGCCCTGGATTCCATCCAAGCCATCAGGCATTTTATGCCCTGGGCTTAGATTGTGGTGCAGCAGGGCAGCCTCCCACCCTTTGGCACAGAGCTTGGAGTTCCAAAGGCCACAAGGGGTTTTAACCCTGGGTCCCAGCATGTTCCAAGACTCTTTTTATATTATATCAGACTAGCAAGCCCTGCCTCAGGTTTTCCCCAACATGGAATGCTATTCTAAAAACACCCATGTATTTTTTTTTTTTGAGATGGTGTTTCACTCTTGTTGTTCAGGCTAGAGTGCAATGATGCGATCTAGGCTCACTACAGCCTCTGCCGCCTGGGTTCAAGTGATTCTCCTGCCTCAGCTTCCCGAGTACCTGGGATTACAGGCACCCACCACCACACCTGGCTAAATTTTTGGATTTTTAGTGGAGACGGGGTTTCACCGTGTTGGCCAGGCTCGTCTCAAACTCCCGACCTTGGGTGATCCACCTGCCTCTACCTCCCACACTGCTGAGATTATAGGCATGATCCATTGCACCCGGCCACCCATGTTTTCTTGATTGAAAAAATTTGCTTACGTCTTAGTTCTACAGCTGGCCTTCTTTTCACAGTTTTCAAGGTCAGTAGCTGTGTGTTCACGCTTCTGCATTTTATAACTGTAAGTGTGATTTTCTTGTAAGGAAGAATTAAATGTCGGGAATCAATGGCATCAGGACCTTGCAAAAGAAGTTTCTTTAGCCCAGGCATGTGAAAGATGCTTCTCTAACTTTCAAGGATGGGGTGTTAAAGACCAACCCTTCCCATTAGCCCTTCCAGGCCCCTATGTAAGAATTTAGGCACACCTCACTCATCTCAGACCTTCTCAGGGTAACTTGGTGAAAATTTCTCTTTCTCTGAGCCCCAGGGAGCCTCCCTGCAACTTGGAGATAAGGGGCTAGACCAGAAAAGCTCAACCCGAGTGACCCTGGCCCCTGAAATGAGTGGCAAAATAGAGTGTGTGTCTGCGTGTGGCTTTTCTTCTGGGAGAGGGGAGTGTCCAGTTGTAATGAGAATTTTTAATGGGATGCAGTACCCTAAAAATGACAAATAAATAAAACACAAAAGAATGGAAGAAACAGAGGTATAGACTCAAACACAGAGACCATCTTCCGGGCCTTTCTCTGTGTTAGGATATCACAGCAAAATCTAAAGCAGTCATGTCAGTCCCTGGCAGGGAACCCTCCACCGCCTTCCCGTGTTTCCCAGGACAAAAGCTCAACTCCTCACTGTGGCTCCACAGCCCTGTGTCCAGGGCCCCTGCCAGTGTCCAACCTCCTGCTGGGAGCTTGCCCTCATCTCCTGACTCCCTCTGCCCCGGTCACATTTGCTTTCCTCTTTTCCCAAACTCCGAAACCCTTCCTGTCTTAGGTCATTGTCCGTGCTCTTACCCTGTGTCCCTAAATGATCACGGCACTGTCCCTTTCCTCCTCGTTCAGGTCTAGGCTCAGAGCTGTCTCCCATGCCCCCCACCCCCATCTGGAGTTCCCTTTGCCCTTCAGTCTCTATCACGTTTCAGGTTTTATTATCTCTGCATCAGTCACATCAGAAACACTTTTTTTTTTTGAGACAGGATCTCACTCTATTGCCCAGGCCGTGAGTGCAGTCTGATGATCTTGGCTCACTGTGACCTCTGTTTCCTGGGTTCAAGTGATTCTTGTGCCTCAGCAACCCATGTAGCTGAGATTGCAGGTGTGTGCCACCACACCCAGCTAATTATTGTATTTTTATTTTTATTTTATTTTATTTTATTTTATTTTTTTATTTTTATTTTTTTGAGACGGAGTCTCGCTCTGTTGCCCAGGCTGGAGTGCAGTGGCCGGATCTCAGCTCACTGCAAGCTCCGCCTCCCGGGTTCACGCCATTCTCCTGCCTCAGCCTCCCAAGTGGCTGGGATTACAGGCGCCCGCCACCTCGCCCGGCTAGTTTTTTTTGTATTTTTTTTAGTAGAGACGGGGTTTCACCGTGTTCGCCAGGATGGTCTCGATCTCCTGACCTCATGATCCGCCCGTCTCGGCCTCCCAAAGTGCTGGGATTGCAGGCTTGAGCCACCGCGCCCGGCCTTATTTTATTTTATTTTATTTTTGGGTCTCACACTGTCACCCAGGCTGAAGTGCAGTGGCATGATCTTGTCTCACTGCAACCACCACCTCCTGGGTTGAAGTGATTCTCCTGCCTCAGCCTCCTGAGTAGCTGGGATTATAGACACCCACCAAGCCCAGTTACTTTTTGTATTTTTAGTACAGATGGGGTTTCACCACGTTAGCCAGGCTGATCTCTGACTTCTGATCTCAAGTAATCCACCTTCCTTGGCCTTCCAGAGTGCTAGTATTACAGGCATAAGCCACCGTGCCTGGCTCAATTTTTGTATTTTTAGTAGAGACAGGATTTCACCGTGTTGGCCAGTGTGGTCTTGAACTCCTGAGCTCAAGCGATCCTCACACCTCAGCCTCCTAAATAGGTGGGACCACAGACACAGGCGAGCACAACCAGACCTGGCTAAATTTTAGTATTTTTGGTAGAGATGGGGTTTCACCACGTTGCCCAGGCTGGTCTCAAACTCCTGAGCTCAAGAGATCTACGCACTTCGGCCTCCCAGAGTGCTGGGAGGATAGGTGTGAACCACCACACCCAGCACCTGCATGGGGTTGGTCAGGTCTGGTCTGTGCCCTGAAGGGGAGCTCATTCCAACCCAGCTCCCCACTGCTACAGCGCATGTGTGGGCTTCTCCAGAAGTGGAGCAGGAGTTTTCCTGTAAGAGTTTATTGTCCCTGGTGCGGTGGGCAGCAGAGAGGACCATATTTCCCAGGGTGGGGTCTCCTTTGTATGTGTTATTGTGTTACAGGGAGGGGGTGTGTTGATTCTGAGCAATAAACAGCATATTTTTAACATTCAGGACTGACTGCTAAACACTCTTGGTACATGAGGAAGAAACTTGGAAGAAGAAGAGGAAAGCAAAGGAGTCAGGGATGGCTCCTCCTCAGGTGAGATGATATTCTCGGTGGATTGTTCTGTCTCCTTCCTTTCAGAAACGCTGGGCCTTAGAGTTGCGAATCTTCTCTGAGTCTGAAGCGTCCTGCCTGACAGGTTTGCTCACACTCACCCGTGCCTTCCCTCAGTCCCTCTCATCTCGCTTAGATTCCATCTCTCATGACCCAGTGACATGAACTTGGGAAGAGGCTGCACTGGGCATGGGCCTGGGAAGGGCTCACACCAGACATGGATGGAGACGGGGTGAGGGTCCCGTGGTGTGAGTGCTGTTGGGCAGCAGGGATTGTTCAGGGGCCACATCTGGATGCACTGTCAGCTCTCTGTGGACCAGGAGTAGAGCAGCTGCCAATGGAAGTCATGTATTCATGCGCACAGAGTACCTGGTACATTCTAGAAAAGGCGACCATTATGGGGAAATCTTTTCTCCCTGATTTTGTACTACATTTTTAGGTAATTGAGTGAGTTACTGTGTTTCTGACTTCAAAAATCTTACTAATTAGAATGGAAAGTTCATACACAGACATGAATGATACAAGGTGTTTTTCTCCATCATTAAGAACAGGAAATCTACCTAAATAATAGCAGGAGATTCATTAAACCATTCTTAGTGCATTAAGCTCATGGAGTCTGTGGTGTTACTGTGGAGAGGCTTGTGAAACTGGTGTTTTCATTAAACATGGTTATAACTTCTTTATCATTATTATTATATTGTGATGATATTATTATATTTTAAATATATGTAGTCTTGCTCTGTCACCCAGGCTGAAGTGCAGTGGCATGATCTTGGCTCACGGCAACCTCCACCTTCCGGGTTCAAGAGATTCTCCTGCCTCAGCCTCCCAATTAGCTGGGATTATAGGCACGTGTCACCATGCCTAGCTAATTTTGTTGTATTTTTATTAGTGATGGGTGTCACCATGTTGGCCAGGCTGGTCTCAAACTCCTGACCTCAGGTGATCTGCCCACCTCAGCCTCCCAGAGTGCTAAGATTACAGGCACGAGCCACTGTGCCCAGCCCCACCAATTATTATTAAATATATATTTTTATATTTAAACATCACATGATGAATATATTTGTTTAGTGGTAAAACTCCAAGCAAAGCTGCAGCTTAGACCCTTGGCCATAAAGCATCTCCGTTCCCAGTCACGTCCTCCACCCTTCTTCCAGCCTCACTGGGGAACTGCTACTGCCAGTTCTGTGCCAGGTGTCAGAGCTAGTCTTGTACATGTGTATTTCTGCATTGTTATGAGACTCAGAAAATAATTCTGCAGTAAATTAAAAAAAAAATACTTTTTTACAAAAATTAGCCGGGCGTGGTGGCACATGCCTGTAATCCTAGCTACTCAGGAAGCTGAGGCAGGAGAATCACTTGAACCTGGGAAGTAGAGGTTGCAGTGAGCTGAGATTGTGGCACTGCACTGCAGCCTGGGCACAGAGCAAGACTCCGTCTCAAAAAAAGAGAAAAAAAGTTTTTATATTTCTGTTTTCACTTTAGGTTTGGGGCTACATGTGAAGGTTTGTCACACAGGTAAACTAATGTCATCGGAGTTTGTTGTACAGATTATTTCATCACTCTGGTGTTAAGCCCCGTACCCAATAGTTATTTTTAATTAATTTATTTTTTTGAGACTGAGTTTTGCTCTTATTGCCCAGGCTGGAGTATAATGGCATGATCTCAGCTCACTGTAACCTCCGCCTCCCCGGCTTCAAGCGATTCTCCTGCCTCAGCCTCCCGAGTAGCTGAAATTACAGGAGCCTGCTACCACGCCTTGCTAGTTTTTGTATTTCTAGTAGAGACAAGGCTTCACCATGTTGGCCAGGCTGATCTTGAACTCCTGACCTCAAGTGATCCACCCGCCTCGGCCTCCCAAATTGCTGGGATTACAGGCATGAGCTTCTGCATCCAACCCCAATATTTATTTTTTCTGCTTCCCACCCTCCACGCTCAAGTAGACCCCAGTGTCTGTTGCTTTCTTCTTTGTGTTCCAGTAAATATTTTACTTTGATATTTGATCCTGCTGGTTGTGAATTTACATGTTGTCATGTTAGTAAACACGGCTACCTTGCTCTTTGCCATCTGCATTGGAAACTGGCTGAATGACAACATGTGGGTCCTTTGAGATTTTTCCCTGTATAAAGAGTGCCATAGTGGCTGCCTCTGCGCACGCCTGCATTACTACATATATCTGAAGATTCCTCCAGGTTGGGCAGGTGAAAGGTGATTGCTTCCTCTATGATGAGGCATTTCCTGTTTTCTTAGATCCAACAAGATCCCCCTGCCCCCAACTGCCAAAGTATCCTTTTCCAGCAAGATGAGATTCCTTTTCAGTTAAACAAAACTTGCTACTTTTTATATTTTTAAACACTTTATATATATATACACATACCCACACACATTACACACACACACATATACATACACACACACACAAAGGTATATATTTTGAACAATTTTACAGTTTGAAAATCTGGGGAAAATGACAACCCTTTGTATTAACATCTAGTTTTTTGTGTGTGTAGGTTTCATTATTTTGTTGATGTATATATATATATATATAATGGATTTTCATCCTTTGAGTAATCTAGTTTTCATGTATTTTATTTTATTTTGAGACTGGGTCTCACTGTGTTGCCCAGGCTGGAGCACAGTGGCACGATCTTAGCTCACTGCAACTTCCACCCTCAGGCTCAAGCCATCCTCCTGCCTCAGGCTCCCAAGTAGCTGGAACCACAGGTGCCTACCACCATGCCCGGCTGATTTTTTTTTTGTTTTGAGATGGGGTCTCTGTTGCCCAGGCTGGAGTGCAGTGGCACGATTTCGGATCACTGCAACCTCTGCCTCCCAGGATCAAGCAATTCTACTGCGTCAGCCTCCCGGGTAGCTGGGATAACAGGCATGTGCCACCATGCCCAGACGGATTTTAGTTCCTGATGTTTCGCTATGGACGCTGTCATCTCTGAAGACATCACTCATACTCTGTCTCATCTAGATACTGAATGTCACTTGGTATGTCAATAAAAGTTTCTGGGCCGGGCACGGTGGATCACGCCTGTAATTCCAGCACTTTGAGAGTCTGCGGCAGGCGGATCACAAGGTCAGGAGTTTGAGGCCAATGTTGTGAAACCCCGTTTCTACTAAGAATAGAAAAGTTAACTGGTCGTGGTGGTGCACACCTGTAATTTCAGCCGCTCAGGAGGCTGAGGCAGGAGAATCGCTTGATCCTGGGAGGTGGAGGTTGCGGCGCACCGAGAACACGCCACTGCACTCCAGCCTGGGCGACTCAGTGAGACTCCACCTCAAAAAAAAAAAAAGTACAATAAAACCCAACTGGGAAAACAAAACGTGGTGGAAAATCCCTCACTCAGATTTGTCAGAACATTCACTGCAATTAATCCACGCTTTCCCCTCTCTCTTCTTCTCATTTTCTGTAAAGATAAGAACTCCTCCCATAACCATTTGCTTAAAATGTGTTTTCATTTCAGGGGCTGTTGACATTCAGGGATGTGGCCATAGAATTCTCTCAGGAGGAGTGGAAATGCCTGGACTCTGCTCAGAGGACTCTATACAGAGAGGTGATGGTGGAGAATTATAGGAACCTGGTCTCCCTGGGTGAGGATAACTTCCCTCCAGAAGTGGGGATGTGCCCTTGTGTATCTTTGTATTTTCTCTTTTTTTTAGATACAGTGTCTCGCTCTGTCCCCAGGGTGGAGTGCAGTGGTGTGATCAGGGCTCACTGCAATCTTGAATTCCTGGGCTCAGGTGATTGTCCCACCCCAGCCTCCCCTGGTACAGGTGCATGCCGCCATGCCGGCTACTTTTTTAGTTTAGTTTTTTTTTTTTTTTTACAGACAGGTGCTTGCTGTGTTGTTGAAGTTGGTCTTGATCTCCTGGGCTCAAGAGATCTTCCTCGGCCTCCCGAGTAGCTGGGCTTACAGGCGCCAACCCCCATAACTGATTATTGGCTTTTATTTCTAAAATTTTTGCATATGTGTGTCCTTAAGGCCAATATGAGTCTTCTGCAGAGAACACGTAGTTGGTTCCTGTTGATTGAGCCAGTCTTTGCCTTCTGAGTGCAGAGTTAAATATTTGCATTTGAAGTATTCCTGATGGAGAAGACCTTACCGTTGCCTTTCTGTTACTTATTATCTGTATTTCTTGTAGGTGTTTTTTGTTCTTCATTTCTCATTTACTACTCTTTGTGTTTAATTGCTTTTTTGTGTAGACATGTTTGGCTCCCTTCTTATTTACCTTTTTGTTTGTTTGTTTATGACAGAGTCTCACTCTGTCGCCCAGGCTACAGGGCAGTGGCGCCATCTTGGGTCACTGCAACTGGCTCCGCCTCTCCAGCTCAACCGATCCTTGTGCACCAGTGGCTCACGCCTGTAATCCCAGCACTTTGGGAGGCCGAGGCGCGCAAATCACCGGAGGTCAGAAGTTCAAAACCAGCCTGGCTAACATGACGAAACTCTGTCTCTACTAAAATACAAAAATTAGCAGGACACAGTGGTAGGCACCTGTAATCCTGCTACTCAAGAGGCTGACGCAGGAGAGTCGCTTGAACCTGGGAGGCGGAGGTTGCAGCGAGCTGAGATTGTGCCACTGCACTCCAACCTGGGCGACGGAACGAGACTGTGTCTCAAAAAAAAAAAAAAAAAAAATTCCATAACCTACAAAAACTACTGTTTCTCCACCAGAACTCTTTGCTTATGTCAGAATTATTTCTGTGTATGTTGCATTTTCATCAACATATACATATATTGTGTTTTCATGCTTTTTTCTTCTAAATAACAGGGAAAAAAGTTGAATGATGAAGAAAAGGTGTACTTATAACAGTGTCTGTATCTGTCCTTTTATTTGCCTATTGATTGATTGATTGATTGATTGATTGATGAGATGAAGTTTTGTTCTTGTTGCCCATGCTGCAGTGCAATGGCACACTCTCGGGTCACTCCAACCTCCGACTCCTGGGTTCAAGTGATTCTCCTGCCTCAGTTTCCCGAGTAGCTGGGATTACAGGCGTGTGCCACCACGCCTGGCTAATTTTGTATTTTAATAAACACAGTTTCTCCTTTTCCATCTGACTGATCTCAAACTTCTGCTCTCAGTTGGTCTGTCAACCTCAGCCTCCAAAACTACTGCGATTACAGGTGTGAACCACCACGCCCAGCCTATCTGTCTTTTAATTTACCTTTACTGCAGAACTTTATATATATTTGTGGGTTGGAGTGACTCTTTAGACTTCTTTCATTTCTTTCTTTCTTTCTTTTTCTTTTTCTTTTTTTTTTTTTGAGATGGAGTCTCAGTCTGTTGCCCAGTCTGGAGTGCAGTGGCGCAATCTTGGCTAACTGCAACCTCTGCTTCCCAGGTTCAAGTGATTCTCCTGCCTCAGTCCCCCAAGTAGATGGGACTACAGGCACGTGTCACCACACCTGGCTAATTTTTTTTTTTTTTTTTTTTTTAGTAGAGATGGGGGTTTCACCATGCTGGCCAGGTTGGTCTCAAACTCTACTGACCTCGTGATCCTCCTGCCTCAGCCTCCCAAAGTGCTGGGATTACAGACGTAAATCACCGTGCCCAGCTGGCCTCAAAGTTTTTAAAACATGTTATTGCTATTAGATGGCTTCAAGTATTGCAAGATTTATAGTACAGGCTCTAAACTTCCTTTGCTTAATAAGATTTGTCAACCTTCAGTGATGTTGATGATGAGATGCTTCCTTTCGTGTCCCAGCCATTTCACTGTCCTCTCAGAAATACCTTCGACTGACCAGCCAAGGTGGGTCATGCCTCTAATCCCAGCAGTTTGGGATGCCGAGGTGGGCAAATCGCTTGAAGTCAGGAGTTTGAGACCAGTCTGGCCAACATGGTGAAATCTCGAATCTACTAAATACAAAACATTGGCCAGGTATAGTGGTTCACACCTGTAATCCCAGCAGTTTGGGAGGCCAAGATGGGCAGATCACCTGAGTTCAGGAGTTTGAGACCAGCCTGGCCAACATGGTGAAACCCCATCTCTACTAAAAATAAAAAAAATTAGCTGGGCATGGTGGCACACAGCTCTTATCCCAAGTATTGGAGAGGCTGAGGCAGGAGAATCACTTGAATCCGGCAGGTGGGGTTGCAGTGAGCCAAGATTGCCCCACTGCGCTCCAGTCCAGGCGACAAAGTAAGACTCTGGGCTAAGGCGGGAGAATCTCTACACTCCAGCCTGGGTGGTAGAGTGTGACTCGGTCTCAAAAACAAACAAAAAAAGAAATAAACTGGGAGGCTTCAGACACAGGAAATTATTTCTCATGAATTTGGAAAGTGGGAAATCCAAGAGCAAGGTGCCAGCCAAATTGTTCCTGGTGAGAGCCTTCATCATGGTTTAGCCCAGCCATCTTCCTGCCGTGTCCTGACATGGTGGAAAGAGGAACAGGAAATGAGCCCTTTAATATCTCTTTTTATAAAAGCACTGGTCCTACTCATGAGTAGTCAACACTCATGACCAAATTGTCTCAGAGGCCCCATCTGCAGGAACATCCTGTTGGAGAATAAGAACTCTGAACATGGCTTTTGGCCAATAAGAACATTCAGACCAGGGAGCCTGCATCATATTGTTTGTTTTTATTGTGCATCCTGTTATATGCAATGTTTTCTCTGATCTCAGGTTATAAGTTTTCCCAGTGCACATTCTATGTTTTGTATTTTATGCTAGTGAACTAGGTAACTAAGGGCAATGCATGTATTTAGAATTGCTGTATTTCCTGGCTGTTTCATAATTGTAGCTGTGACATCATAATTGCACCCTCTGGCACTGTTAGTCAATTCTTTTTTTTTCTTTTTTTTTTGAGATGAAGTCTAACCCTTTCACTCAGGCTGGAGGGCAATGTTGCAATCTTGGCTCACTACAACCTTGGTCTGCTACGTTCAAACGGTGCTCCTGCCTCAGCCTCCCAAGTAGCTGAGATTACAGGTGCACACCACCATGCCCAGCTAATGTTTTTGTATTTTTAATAGAGTTAGGGATTCACCATGTTGGCCAGGCTACTCTCGAAATCCTGACCTCATGATCTGCCTGCCTCGACCTCACAAAGTGCTGGGATTACAGGCGTGAGCCACCGTGCTCTACCATTAGTTAATTCCTGTTCCTTATAATGCTGTGTATTTTTTTGACCTCATACATCAGAAGGTAGTGATCTTAACATATATTTCAGTTCTTTTTTTTTTTTGAGACAGAGTCTCGCTCTGTCATCCAGGCTGGAGTGCAGTGGCCGAATCTCAGCTCACTGCAAGCTCCGCCTCCCGGGTTTACACCATTCTCCTGCCTCAGCCTCCGGAGTAGCTGGGACTACAGGCGCCTGCCACCTTGCCCGGCTAGTTTTTTGTATTTTTTAGTAGAGACGAGGTTTCACCGTGTTAGCCAGGATGGTCTTGATCTCCTGACCTTGTGATCCGCCTGTCTTGGCCTCCCAAAGTGCTGGGATTACAGGCTTGAGTTGAGCCACCGCGCCCGGCTGTATTTCAGTTCTTATATTGTGTGCTGGTGGTAAATAGAAGTTGTGGCTTTTTTCTTAACAGGGAGTTGTTTAGAATTCTACAGGTTGTATAAATGTACTTGTTATTTGCTTGCTAGTTTTATGGGTTTCAATATTTTACTAACTAATTTTTATGATTGTACATAAGGCTTTTCGGTATGTGGTATGCAACATAACTGACACAGTCCACTAGTTAATGTCACTTTTCTTTTTTTTTTTTATTTTTGAGATGGAGTTTCACTCTTGTTGCCCAGGCTGGAGTGCAATGGCGTGATCGTGGCTCCCTGCAACCTCCACCTCCTGCGTTCAAGTGATTTTGCTGCCTTAGCCTTCCCAAGTAGCGGGGATTACAGGCATGAGCCACCACACCCAGCTAATTTTGTATTCTTAGTAGAGATGGGGTTTCTCCATGTTTGTCAGGCTGGTCTCAAAGTCCTGACCTCAGGTGATCCACCTGCCTCGGCCTCCCAAAGTGCTAGGATTATAGGTGTGAGCCACCACGCCCGGCATTAATGTCACATTAACTAGGGCACTGTGACTCACACCTATAATCCCAGGACTTTGGGAAGCTGAGGTGGGTGGATCATTGAGGTAAAAAGTTCGAGGCCAGCCTGGCCAAAATGGTGAAACCCTATATCTACTAAAATTACAAAAATTAGCCAAGCATGCTGGCACATGCCTATAATCCCAGGTACTCAGGAGGCTGAGGCAAGAGAATGGCTTGAACCCAAAAGGTGGAGGTTGCAGTGAGCTGAGATCGAGCCATGGCACTCCAGCCCATCACAACAAAGTGAAACTTCATCTCAAAAATATAAAAATACAAATTTTTTTTTTTTTTTAAGTCACAATGTGCCTTTTCTGCATAGATATAGGTAATTTTATGACAGTTATTCAGGAAAATATTGTATTAACTTTTTTTTTTTGAGATAAAGTCTCACTTTTTCACCCAGGCTGAAGTACAGTGTTGCAATCTCAGCTCACTGCAACCTCTGCCTCTTGGGTTCAAGCAATTCTTGTGCCTCAGCCTCCTGAGTAGCTGGGACTACAGAAGTAGGCCACCACGCCTGGCTAAATTTTGTAATGTTTTCTTATCTTCTCAGTGCTATGATTGTTTGACAATATAGAATTTCCATTGATTTTGGTTATCCTTACATGAGTTTGTTGTGGATTGTTTACCAATATCGTATATCCTGTGGTCCTTTAGCATTTATTTGTATACAGTAAATATGAAGAATATATACTTTTTATTGATTGACATTGATATGTTTTTTGCAAACTGTTAGACACTTTAGGGTCACAGTGGAAAAATACTCCTTACTTTAGGCTTACACACGTTTGTGCCCTGTCAGTGTTTTGTCGTGATACTGGAAATAGTCTTCTGTAGAAATGATTTGAAGCGCATATAATAGCCCTTTATTTATTAAAGAATCTTACTCCTTTTGTGTTCCTCACCTTTGAAGATCATGTTTGGGAAGTTTAAAATAAGTATTGTTTTTTGTGTCATATTTACACATTTCAGTATGATTTGCCATCTGTACACCTACTGGTGTTTATATTTTGTAGATATCTCTTCCAAATGCATGACGGAGTTCTTGTCAACTGCACAAAGCAATAGAGAAGTGATCCACACAGAAACATTGGAAAGACATGAAAGTCATCACATTGGAGACTTTTGCTTTCAGGAAATTGAGAAAGATATTCATAACTTCGAGTTTCAGTGGCAAGAAGATGAAAGAAATAGCCATGAAGCACCCATGACAAAAATCAAAAAGTTGACTGGTAGTACAGACCGATATGATGAAAGGCATGCTGGAAACAAGCCTATTAAAGACCAGCTTGGATCAAGCTTTCATTCACATCTGCCTGAAATGCACATATTTCAGACCGAAGGGAAAATTGGTAGCCAAATCGAGAAGTCTATCAACGATGCTTCCTCAGTTTCAACATCTCAAATAATTTCTTGTAGACCCAAAACCTATATTTCTAATAACTCTGGGAATAATTTCGTGAATTCTTCATTACTCACACAAAAACAGGAAGTACACATGAGAGAAAAGTCTTTCCAATGTAATGAGAGGGGCAAAGCCTTTAATTGTAGCTCACTCTTAAGGAAACATCAGATAATCCATTTAGGAGAGAAACAATATAAATGTGATGTATGTGGCAGGCTCTTTAATCGGAAGCGAAACCTCACATGCCATCGTAGATGTCACACTGGTGAGAAACCTCACAGATGTAATGAGTGTGGCAAGTCCTTCAGCCAGACGTATTCCCTTACATGCCATCGTAGACTTCATACTGGAGAGAAACCTTACAAATGTGAGGAATGTGACAAAGCTTTCAGTTTCAAATCAAACCTTAAAAGACATAGGAGAATTCATGCTGGAGAGAAGCCATACAAGTGTAATGAATGTGGCAAGAACTTTAGTCAGACATCATCCCTTACATGCCATCGTAGACTTCATACTGGAGAGAAACCTTACAAGTGTAATGAGTGTGGCAAGACCTTCAGTCAGAAGTCATCCCTTGTAGGCCATCGTAGACTTCATACTGGAGAGAAACCTTACAAGTGTAATGAGTGTGGCAAGACCTTTAGTCGGAAGTCATCCCTTACATGCCATCGTAGACTCCATACTGGAGA
>NW_012115710.1:274815-282623 GCF_000951035.1 Colobus angolensis palliatus | reverse complement strand
GGCAAGACCTTTAGTCGGAAGTCATCCCTTACATGCCATCGTAGACTCCATACTGGAGAGAAACCTTACAAGTGTAATGAGTGTGGCAAGACCTTCAGTCAGGAGTTAACCCTTAAATGCCATCGTAGACTTCATACTGGAGAGAAACCTTACAAGTGTAATGAATGTGGCAAAGTTTTTAATAAAAAAGCGAACCTTGCACGTCATCATAGACTTCATACTGGAGAGAAACCCTACAAGTGTACTGAGTGTGTCAAGACATTCAGTCGAAATTCAGCCCTCGTAATTCATAAGGCTATTCATATTGGAGAGAAAGGTTACAAATGTAATGAGTGTGGCAAGAAGTTCAGTCGAATTTCAGCCCTTGTAATTCATACAGCAGTTCATACTGGAGAGAAACCTTACAAGTGTAATGAATGTGGCAAGGGTTTTAATCGAAAAGCACACCTTGTATGTCATCATAGACTTCATACTGGAGAGAAACCCTACAAGTGTAATGAATGTGGCAAGGTTTTTAATCGAAAAACACACCTTGCACATCATCATAGACTTCATACTGGAGATAAACCTTACAAGTGTAATGAATGTGGCAAGGTTTTTAATCAAAAAGCACACCTTGCACGTCATCATAGACTTCATACTGGAGAGAAACCTTACAAGTGTAATGAATGTGGCAAGGTTTTTAATCAAAAAGCAAACCTTGCACGTCATCATAGACTTCATACTGGAGAGAAACCTTACAAGTTTAATGAGCGTGGCAAAGTTTTTAATTGAAAAGCAAAGCTTGCACATCATAATACAATTCATACTGGAAAGAAACCTTACAAGTGCAATGAGTGTGGCAAGACCTTCCGTCACAATTCAGTCCTTGTAATTCATAATTCATACTGGAGAGAAACCTTACAAGTGTAATGAATGTTGCAAAATTTTTAATCAAAAAGCAAATCTTGCATGTCATCATAGACTTCATAGTGGAGAGAAACCTTAGAAATGTGAAGCATGTGACCAAGTTTACAGTAGCAAATCAAGCCTCGAAAGACAGGAGAATTCATACTGGAGAGAAAGCTTACAAAGGTGAAGAATGTGACAAAGTTTTCAGTCACGAGTCAAACCATGAAAAACATAAAAGTTCATAATGGAGAGAAACCATAAAATTGTAAGAGTTTGTGTCAAGGCTTTCAGGCGTGATTCACACCTGGTACAACATACTAGAATTTATACTGGAGAGAACCCTTACAAGCGTAATAAGTCTGGCAGAGCCTTAATGAGCAGTCAACACTTATTCACCATCAGGCAATCCATGATGAAGGAAACTTTACTAATGTAATGATTGTCACCAAGGCTTCAGTAAGGCTACAACCGCTGCAAATCATTGGAGAACCCATAATGAAGAGAGATCATACAAGTGTAATAATTGGCAAATTTTTCAGACATCGTCCATACCTTGCAGTTCATTGGCAAACACATACTGGAGAGAAACCTTACAAACGTCTCATTGAGGCAGGGTCTTCACTCATGCTTCATCGTATGCAAAACATAGGAGAATTCATACAGGAGAGAAACCTCACAAGTGTGATGATTGTGGCAAAGCCTTTACTTCACGTTCACACCTCATTACACATCAGAGAATCCATACTGGACAGAAATCTTACAAATGGCATCAGTGTGGCAAGGTTTTCAGGCCGACTTCACTCCTTACAGAATGTCAGAAAATTCATTTTTGAGGTAATTGTTCCAAATGCAACGAGTATAGCAAACCATCAAGCATTAATTGACATTAAAGTGTTTATGTTAAGAGGACTGGGCCAGCCGCAGTGTCTCATGCCTGTAATCCCAGCATTTTGGGAGGCCAAAGCAGGTAGATCACTTGAGGTCAGGAGTTTCAGATCAGTCTGGCCAACGGACATGAACCGCTTTTGCCAGTTTGCTTTTTGTTCTTTAACAAAAACTGATAGGGATTTTTCTGGGTATTGTGTTGAATCTAAATCACATTTGGTTATAGAATTATTTAACAACATTAATTTTTCCAAACCATCAATATGGGTTATATCTCTGTATATGTTTTTAATCATATTGATCTATGTTTGTAGATATCAAGGTACAAACTTCTCACCTTTTTACTTTTATTCCTAAGTATTTCTTTAAGTTCTCTAGCAAATGGAAGTGTTTTTCAATTTTGGTTTAAAATTGTTTATTATTAATGTATGGAAATTCAACTAATTTTTGGTGCTGATATTGTATTGTGCAGATACACTGAATGTGTTTGTTAGTTCCAGTAGTATTTTGACTGACTCTTTGTGATTTTCTACACAGAAGATCGTGTCATCTACAAACAAATATAATTTGACTTCTTTCTTTCTGATTTGGATGGGTTTGATTTCTTTTGCTATTTCATTGCTCTGACTAGGACAGCCAGTATTGATTGAATAGAAGGGGCGAGAGCATTCTTGCATCATGTGAGATCCTACAGGAAAAGCATTCCATGGTCCTTGCTTCATTATCTACTCGTTGGTCATTTCATGGATGGTCTTTCTATTGTTGAAGTAAATTTCCTTTTCTATCTATTTTGTTTAGGATTTCCATGATGAATGGATGTTGAATTTTGTGAAATACTTTTTCTCCATCTATTGAGATGATGTGGTTTTCATCTTTCATTTTGTTCAAGTGAAATATCACATTGATTTGCTTGAATATGTTGAACCATCCTTGCATTCCAGAAATAAGTGGCACTTGAATATCTACAATCCTTTCTATATCCTCTTGAATACAAGGGATATTTGCTAGTATAAGGGATCTTCAAGAAGTTCATGGAAAAATATGTATTTTGCATATTACGAGAAAAATCATGTGTGAATTTCCCAGTTTTTGCACCAAAATAAACTGGTACAAATCTGTTATAACCTGTCTGAAGAGGATCTAGTTTGAGGCACTCAGAAGGATAAGACATGAGTTTGAAAAGAGACTGTATCTGCTGGACGCAGTGGCTCACACCTGTAATCCCAGCACTTTGGGAGCCCAAGGCGGGCAGATCACCTGAGATCCAGAGTTTGAGACCAGCCTCGCCAACATGGAGAAACACCATCTCTACTAAAAATACAAAATTAGCCAGGCGTGGTGGCACATGCCTGTAGTCCCAGCTACTCTGGAGGCTGAGGCAGGAGAAGGGCTTGAACCCTGGAGGCGGAGGTTGCTGTGAGCCAAGATTGTGCCATTGCACTCCAGCCTGGTCAACAAGAGCGAAACTCCGTCTCCAAAAAAAGAGAGACTCTATCAAAGCAATATAAATCCTGCTAAAATTGAAACAAAAAGAAGCATCAAATTTACAATGAGACCAGATGCAGTGGCTCAGGCCTGTAATCCCAGCACTTTCAGAGGCCGAGACAGGTGGGTCACGTGAGCCCAGGTATTCAAGACCAGCCTGGGCAACATGGTGAAATCCCCTTGTCTACAAAAAATACAAACATTAGCTGGGCATGGTGGCATATGCGTGCAGGGCCAGCTGCTGTGGAGTCTGCAGTGGGAGGATGGCTCGAGCCTGGGAGGTCAAGGCTGCAGTGAGCTGTGATCATGCCACTGCACTGTAGCATGGGTGATGGAGCAAGATACTGGCTCAAAAAAAGAATACTTATGGTAAGGTTTGGGTAGAGGAATAATGAAATCATTGATGCTTTATGAAAAGTTTATGGAGACGATGCATAAAAGAAATCAACAGTTTGTAAATGGATAACTTATTTTGAGTTGGGACAAGACAATGTTGAAGGTGATGTGTGGAGTGGCAGGCACTGCATCCACATCAGTTTTTTTGTTTGTTTTTGTTTTGTTTTGGTTTTGAGACAGTGTCTCACTCTGTCTCCCAGGCTGGAATGCAGTGGCGCGATCTTGGCTCACTGCAACCTCTGCCTCCCAGGTTCAAGTGATTATCCTGTCTCTGCTTCCTTAGTAGCTGGGACTACAGGCGCCGGCACCACATCAGCTAATTTTTGTATTTTTAGTAAGACGGGGTTTCACCATATTGGCAAGGCTGGTCTTGAACTCTTGACCTCGCGATCCACCCGCCTCAGCCTCCCAAAGTGCGGGGATTACAGACGTGAGCCACCGTGCCCCCTCCACATCAGTTTTACAAAAAAAAAAAAATTCTTGTTTGTGCCACAATGAAGAGGACTGACAGGTAACAGCAGAAACAATAATCAGGAGTTCAAGAACAGGCTGGTTAACATGGTGAAAACCCATCTCTACTAAAAATACAAAAATTAGCTGGGTATGGTGGCGGGCGCCTATAATCCCAGTTACTTAGAAGGCTGAGGCCAGAGAATCACTTGAACCCGGGAGGCAGAGGTTGCAGTGAGCCAAGATGGTGCCATTGCACTCCAGCCTGGGCTACAAGAGCGAAACTTTGTCTCAAAAAAAAAAAAAAAAAATGTCAAGCCCCTTCTCTTCCTCTCCTCTTGTGGTTGTATACTTGACCCCGCTTCTCGCCAGATCTTCTCACAGGACTTTCAGGATTAAGCGATTCCTGGCCAAGAAACAAAAGCAAAATCGTTCCATTCCCCAGTGGATTTAGATGAAAACTGGTAAGAAAATCAGGTACAACTCCAAAAGGAGACATCAGAGAAGAACCAAGCTGGGTCTGTAAGGAATTGCACATGAGATGGCACACATATTTATGCTGTCTGGGCGTCACTGTCACGTTACCATATCAAGCTGAAAATGTCACCACTGTCTGGAGAGTTGGACATGTTTTATTGGGAATATATTTTTTCTCTCTGAATCTGTTATGAACCCATTGGTTGGCTGGGTTCAGTAATAAATATGTGAGACTTTTCATTTCAAAATAAAAAAGGGAAATTATATAATTCCATAGAGTACCTTAATTTTCTGTATTGCCTTTATTTTTATTTATTTTTATTATTATTATTTTTTTGAGGCAGAGTCTAGCTCTGTCGCCCGGGCTGGAGTACTGTGGCCGGATCTCAGCTCACTGCAAGCTCCGCCTGCCGGGTTCACGCCATTCTCCTGCCTCAGCCTCCCGAGTAGCTGGGACTACAGGCGCCCGCCACCTCACCCAGCTAGTTTTTTGTATTTTTTAGTAGAGACGGGGTTTCACCATGTTAGCCAGGATGGTCTCGATCTCCTGACCTCGTGATCCGCCCGTCTCGGCCTCCCAAAGTGCTAGGATTACAGGCTTGAGCCACCGCGCCCGGCCTATTTTTATTTTTGAGATCAAGACTCCATTGGGTTCAGTGGATCACACCTGTGGTCCTGGCACTTTGAGAGGCTGAGGTGGGAGGATTGCTTGAGACCAGGAGTCTCCTGGGAATCTTCTCGTCTCTTCTAACCCAATTCATGACAGACCCTTGGACTTTACGGTTATGGAAAATCTATATAAAGCAGTATCAGTGTGTCAAAGCATTATGTCTGTCACAAGCTCATGAAAGGAAAAGAAAAATTACTAAGCCAAAGAGAAAGGTCAACCTGAGAACTGCATCAGAAAAACCTGCCTCCCATTTTATTTCTAAATGAGATAGCTACAAAGACGAAAATAAAGCTACATAGAGGCCGGGCACGGTGGCTCACACCTGTAATCCCAGCACTTTTGGAAGCCGAGGTGGGTGGATCACTTGAGGTTGGGACTTTGAGACCAGCCTGACTAACATGGAGATACCCTGTCTCTACTAAAAATACAAAAATTAGCGGGGTACGGTGGTGCGTGCCTGTAATCCCAGCTACTTGGGAGGCTGAGGCAGGAGAATCGCTTGAACCCAGGAGACGGAGCTTGCAGTGAGCCAAGATCACACCACTGCACTCCAGCCTGGGTGACAGAGTGAGACTCCATCTCAAAAAAAAACCAAAAAAATTCCAGCGAATATCATATGATAATTCTTTGCCACAGAAGAGAATCAGTTATGGTAAGTTCCTACCTGGAAATCAAAATGTGAGTTTCTACTCTGTCTTCAGGTGCCTTCCCAGAGATGCCCCCAAATTTTCTTACAGCAGTGGGGATATGGGATGGACTGATGCCCCGCAAAAAGCCCATATAAAGCAGTTCCCATTTCCCTCCACAAACTGCGGGCTCCCAGTGAAAACTACCTTAGATTTTCTTGCAAATCCCGTTCTTTTCTGGCCTTCTACAGGATGACAGGGGCCTAGAGAAGGCAGTACTGGGTGGAGTTACCTGGGTGCGCATTTGTTGGGATGTGATATTTTATGGCTACTCGCAAGGTCTGTTATCAGTTGTCTGTCTTGGGGAGAATGTGCAGTCACCATGATGCAATAATAATCTATCCAAGGACCACACAGGTCTCCACAGGTGCTCAGTCAGCGTGATCCACATGCTGTGATGTGTGCTCTGGCAGGAAACAGATGGACACAGTCCTGTCGATGTGTAAACAGGGAGTGTTGCAATGACATGGTTTATTCATAATTACCATGGAATCTGATGTGGCGTTTTAAAAAATGCATAGATCTATTGCAATTGGTATGTCGAGGCAGGCAGATCACCTGAGGTCGGGAGTTTGAGACCAGCCTGACCAACATGGTGAAACCCCGTCTCTACTAAAAATACAAAAGTAGCCAGGCGTGGTTGTGAACGCCTGTAATCCCAGCTATTAGGGAGGCTGAGGCGGGAGAATCACTTGAACCTGGGAGGCGGAGGTTGCCGTGAGCTGAGATTGCGCCACTGCACTCCAGCTGGGCAATGAGTGAAACTCCATCTTAAAAACAAAACAAAACAAACCCATCACTGATTGGGGAAAGCTACTGAATTAGACCGATATGTAACTCTGTAAATTTATATTTAAATATCGAATAATGAACAGAATATCTGAATGGTATGTATCTACATATATATTTTGTATGTGATTTCAGATGCAGTTTTAGATATTCTATGAAATTGTGTAGCATAAGGATACACCTCAAACTGATGAAAATTATTATGTCGATATAAATGGTTACTTTTTATTTTCGTGTTTAAATGTTTTATCGTTACATTTGTTCAGGTGTGTATTAATTTTCTATTTATGAATTGCCACGGTTTACCAGCCATTTACTACAGCACTCATTTATTTTCTCACAGCTCATCGATGAGAAATGTGTCAGGTTTTTCTGGGTACTGTGGTCTCACAAGGCCAAAATCGAAGTCAGAGCCATGGGCTGTATTCTGGAGACTGTGGGGGCAGAATTTCCTTCTAAGCTCATTCAGATTGTTGTCAGAATTCATTTCTTTCTCCTGGTTCCCATATATTCAAAATCCAGCACCTGAAATCACCCTCGCGCTCCTGGGTCCTAACTTCCTCCTCTACTGCATCTCTCTGACATACATTTCTGCTTCAAGGCCACATAGGACCCACCCAGATAATCCAGGATAACTTTATTTTCTTTTTCTTTTTTTCGTTGTCTTTTTTTTTTTTTTTTTTTTTTTTTGAGACTGAGTCTTGATCTGCCAACGAGGGTAGAGTGCGGTGGTACGATCTCTGCTCATTGCTACATCCGCCTCCAGGTTCAAGCGATTCTCCTCCCTCAGCCCCCAGAGTAGCTGGGATTACAGGCGCTCGTCACCACTCCCAGCTAATGTTTGTATTTTTAGTAGAGACGGGGTTTCACCATGTCGGCCAGACTGGTCTTGAACTCAAGTGATCTGCCCGCCTCGGCCTCCCAAAATGCTGGGATTACACACAGGTTTTCTCTTTCAAAGTCAAATGAAGCCGGGCATGGTGGCGGGTGCCTATAATCTCAGCTACTGAGGAGGTTGACGTAGGAGGAACGCTTGAACCCAAGACGGGGAGGATGCAGTGAACCAAGATCATGCCACT
>NW_012115710.1:244718-268950 GCF_000951035.1 Colobus angolensis palliatus | reverse complement strand
TCCGCCTCCCAGGTTTACGCCATTCTCCTGCCTCAGCCTCCCGAGTAGCTGGAACTACAGGCGCCCGCCACCTCACCCGGCTAGTTTTTTGTATTTTTTAGTAGGGACGGGGTGTCACCGTGTTAGCCAGGATGGTCTCGATCTGACCTCGTGATCCCCCCGTCTCGGCCTCCCAAAGTGCTGGGATTACAGGCTTGAGCCACCGCGCCCGGCCCAGCCATTCTTTTTTTTTAACTCTTTCCCCATTGTAATTACCAAGAAAACATTTACCGATTCCTAGATAGCATCTCCAAAGGGATTTTGGAGTGTCTTCTACTTGATTCCTGGAGGCAGAGAGGGTCTCACAAGAAGGAAACAGGAAATACTGAGCTCTGGTATGTCAGGGACTGAACGCACACCAGGTATGTCTCAGTGGATTCTCTGAATCCCAGAGAAATCTTTCCAGTCAAAGTAGGTTTCCTTATAATATTCAGACCTTTGATGGTTTAAGTTATATGCGAATAAATGGAATCAGGCAACGTACCTAAGAAGGATTTTGAGAGATAAAAAAAAAAGTAAAAGGAAGAACAGGAAGCCATTAGTTCACATTAGAAATTTTGGAAGTCGCCACTCTGGTCTTCCAGAAAATAGATCTAAAGACAGTTATACCGTTCAGCCCAGCAATCCCGTTACTGGATATATGCCTAAAGGAATATAAATTGTTCTATTATAAAGACACATGCATGTGTATGTTCGTTGCAGCACTATTGACAATAGCAAACATGAAGTCAACCAAAATGTCCATGGCTTGGTGGACTGGATAAAGAAAATGTGGTACCTATACACCATGGAATACTATGCAGCCATAAAAAAGAACGAGATCATGTCCTTTCCAGGGGCATGGATGGAGCTGGAGGCTATTTTCCTTAGCAAACTAACCCAGGAACACAAACCCAAATGACACATGTTCTCATTTGTAAGTGGGAGGTAAATGACGAGAAGACAGATACGTAGAGGGGAACAACACACACTGGGGCCTATTGGAGGGCGAAGGGTGAAAGAAGGGAGAGGATCAGGAAATATGACTAATGAGTACTAGAATTAATACCTGGGTGATGAAATGATCTGTACAACAAACTCCCATGACCCACGTTTACCTATGTAACAAACCTGCTCATGTACCCCTGAACTTCAAAGTCTTTTAAAAACGAAGGAAATCTCGACTCTTTCAGAACCTGGACTAGAGATTCATCTTAATTTCCAATGGATCTCCCATTGACAGTCATAGTGAAGTAAGAACAAGAAGACAGGGAAGAGGCAGTGTAAAACCATGGCGTAAATTTACCAAGGATAAGCTGAGTGTACTTCAGCAGTCATTTGCACAGAATCCTTATCCTCATTTTACAACCAGGGAAAAACTGGCTGGACAGTCTCTTGTCCTGTGTTTGTAATTGATAACTGGTTTCAAAATAAAAGAGCCACACTGCCACCTAGAGAGAGACACAGAATGTTCGCTGCTGGGAAACTGCATGATTCCTTTGCCGAAGGCCGCCCGTTTACAAGAATCCAGGGAAACCAGGTGGAATCTCAGGTGGATGACCCTGAGCAGAACTTCTTGCACCCAGGAAGTTCTACTGGGTGGAACTGGCCACTCTTCCATGGAGACACAGGGGATTCCCGGTTAACATGATGGCTCACATAACTCTTTAGCCTTATGAATTAAAAGGAAACTAAGCTGTGATTTGGAGTCTCCAGGTGACGCAGAAAATGGCCCTTCTCGATTTAGATCAGCATTATTTCCTCATCCTTCTGCATCTCCTCCTCAGTATTCTGAAAGGGACAAGCCTGAGATGGGGGAAAGCCAGCATGCAAGACCCTCCCCTTTGCACTGTGTTCATGGTATGCAGGGAGAGAGGCAGCTTAAAAAAAAAAAAGGAGAGCTTAAAAAAAAAAGAAAAGCCTGGATCTGCGTAATTGTATGAGTGTTCTGGGACATACCTATAAAAAATGAAGTTATTGAATAGTTTGATAATACTATAATCATGAAAATAAAGGACAAAGCAGCAAGTAATGATAAAAAAAACCAAAAATGGGCCGGGCGCGGTGGCTCAAGCCTGTAATCCCAGCACTTTGGGAGGCTGAGACGGGCGGATCACGAGGTCAGGAGATCGAGACCATCCTGGCTAACACGATGAAACCCCGTCTCTACTAAAAACTACAAAAAACTAGCCGGGCGAGGTCGTGGCGCCTGTAGTCCCAGCTACCCGGGAGGCTGAGGCAGGAGAATGGCGTGAACCCGGGAGGCGGAGCTTGCAGTGAGCTGAGATCCGGCAACAGCACTCCAGCCTGGGTGACAGAGTGAGACTCCATCTCAAAAAAAAAAAAAAAAAAAAATGAAGGAAATCTAATCTCCAAATCTATTTCAATTTATCAAATGCACAAGATCCCATGCCTTACAGATTTAATTTTCCATATATGTTCTATATTAACACCTTTTACAAATCTCACCTCAACACTTACTGTTTTAGTTAATGAGTGTACTCATTAATTGATGAGTATATGAACTGAAAATCGTGATAATTTAATTTCTACCCGACTCTATTTTATGATCCTCTAGTGTTTCACTTTACGTAGTCAGGACATGATATCAGATTGTCTATTAATTCCTGTGGTAGGTGCCATCATACTTTCTTTCCTGGCATAAAAAGAAGTGAATCTCTCTGTGGCTGTGCTGATATGGGGTCAATCTTTTAAATCTAATTTAGTCATGAGGCAGATTCCTATAATTTTATACTCCAAGCAGTGGATCTACATTTTATCAAGGTCTTTAAAGATTTATTCATAATTGCTATCAGTCTATGGGGTAATATTGTGCACATCAATGGAAACTGGTCAAAACCAAAATTATAAAATTAAATGTCACCTGCGTAAAATATACAGACAAGGTATTAAATAGAAATTAAATATGTATGTTTGTTATTGGAAGAATTCCACTAACTGCCTTTGACAGTAGATCATGGTGGTTAATGCACTCTGAAATCAGCCCAGACAAGATCAATCCCCATTCCACCCCAAACACGGTGTGAATTTACACAAATCATGTCATCTCTCTGTGCTTGAGACCTCTTGGTCTTCATAATGGTGGTGCCTGGCTCACAGATTATGAAGACTATGGAGGTGAATACATGTCTGTTCTTCATAGCAAAGAGCAATTCATTGCAAATACACTTAAAATGGGACACATCCAAAGATGGCAAACTCTTCATAATAGAAAGGAACTTTATGAAGTATTTGTGTTGCATTTCAGCTATTATTTATTTATTTATTTACTTATTTATTTTGAGACAGGGTCTCACTTTGTCATCCAGGCTGGTGGGCAGTGGCACAATCTCAGCTCACTGCAGCCTCAACCTCCTGGGCTCAAGGGATCCTCCCATCTCAGCCCCCACCAAGTACCAGCTGCCTTTTAAATGTCGCTCATGCATCACGTTCCCTGCAGGATCCTGTGTCTCTGAAGATAAGTAGCAGCCTGTGGGAACTGACAGAACGGCTGCTGGGATGGGGCAATGGGAATGATCTTCTTATCGCAGACTACACTTAGAATCCTGGGGAATTTCTCTCTTATTTACCATTATCTGTTCTTTTACGTCACTGGGTGTAGGTTAAGGTCCACAGATTTGATTATCAAACACCTAACTGTAGCCAACACCTTATTCCTCCTCCCTAGAGGAGTCCCACAGACAATGGCAGCTTTTGGGTTTAGACATTTCCTGAATGATTCTGGATGTAAATTTCTTTTTTATGTCCACAGAGTGGGCAGGAGAGTGTCCATTGGCTGCACCTGCCTCCTGAGTGTCTTCCAGGCCCTCACCGTCAGCCTCCGGAGCTCAGGTGGGCAAAGTTTAAAGGGAACGCCCCCAAGCGCGCTGGCTCCTGGGTATTCCTCAGCTGGCTCCCCACATGCTGGTGAATAGCATTGTTCTCATGCACGTGACTGGCAAGCGGCCTAGCAAAAATACCACAAAGACCAAAGGTCTGGGATACTGTTCTGCTGCTCATCACCAGGACACCAGAGAGTCGCTGCACGCGGCACTGCTGTCCTTCCCTGATGCGATCTGCCTGGGGCTCGCGCTCTGGGGCAGCAGCTCCATCGTTTGCATCCTGCACAGGCACAAGCAGCGTCTCCCCCACATCCTCCCCTGAGTCCAGAGCTACCAAAACCATCCTCCTGGTGAGCGCTTGTGTCCTTTTACACTCTCTCTTCACCTTTCAAGTTTGTTTGGTCTTTTGAATAATCCCAGTCAGTTGGTGGTGAACATCTCTGCAATGATCCATGCAGGTTTCCCAAATGTCAGCCCCTTTATTCTCATCAGTGGAGGCTCCAGTGTATCCAAGCTTTGCTCTGCTTGGCTGAGTAACACAAAACCCCCTGATCTTATCAGAAACATGTGAATTGTACATGTTTGTACAATTTTTATGTTTCTTCATTGATCTCTATAGACCCATAAAGACGGTTGTGAAATGAGGTTTGTTAGTGCTGTGCTGGCCAGCAGGGGTCACTGTTTCCTTCTTTAACTCCTGATCCCTCCCTCCACCCACACCGCACTGGAGCAGCTCTGCGGAAAAAGTGGAATCAGCTTAGAGGTTTCTGGGAGGAAGACACTGAAACGTAAACGTTATAAGAAAGTAGCGGTGTACAAGCACACATGCCTCATCCCTGTGTCCCTTGGAGTAGACGGGGGAATGTGTGCACATGCGAAGTTCTTGCTGCCATTTTCTTGATGAATAATAAAATACATATTTTCTCATATCCAGAAATCACATGCCTTCAGCCAACATCCATCAACTGACAATCTTACTTGTTGACTTGCCAGTAAGGTTAAAATACAAAACCTTTTGCAATTTCTGATAGTTCTGGTGATGCTGAGACAGGTATGACTTTGTGTAAGAGGAAGGTAGAAAGATTCTTCACCGGCGTGATTAGCAGACAGAAAACCGCTCTCTGGAACAAGCGGCAAATTCTCTCACCCAAACTGGAGTGAAATGAGAGTAAGGTTCCTCCATTCTCTAACCTTGAATGGGGCTGTTGTGTGAGAGGGAGGATTGAAATGAACTGTCCGAATGTGATTTATCTGTTGCTGGTTCTCCTGGTAGGAGGAGGAAAGGACAAGGAGTCCCCGAAGCTGACACTGAATTCATGGGGTTAACCTGACAGCGGCCAACAGGCTGTGCTCAACTCTAATGAAACGAGGCTTGTTAGTGCTGCTCTTGCCAGCAGGGGTCACTGTTTCCGTCTGTACCTCCTGATCCCTCCCTCCACCCACACTGCACTGCAGCAGCTCTGTGGATAAAGTGGAATCAGCTTAGAGGTTTTTGGGAGGAAGACACTGAAACTATGTTTTTTCATTTTATTTTGTTTTCGTTTTTGTTTTTAGATGGAATCTCACTCTGTCGCCCAGGTTGGAGTGCAATGGTGCCATCTTGGCTCACTGCAACCTTCCTGCCCTGGGCTCCAGCAATCCTCCCGTCTCAGCCTCGTGCCATGTTTCCCAGGCTGATCTCGAACTCCTGCGCTTAAGTGATCTGCCCGCTTGTGCCTCCCAAAATGCTGGGATTACAGACGTGAGCCACCGTACCTGGCCTGAAACACTTTTAGTCCTGTTGCATGCAAGGATTTAAGTCACTAACCTAAGTGGATTCCGGGAAGAAGAGTCAGTAGGTGCAGGAGTGAGCAAAGGTGCTAAGGATGATGGGGTGAAGTGTGGCTGCAAACAGGCAGAAAGAGACAAGCTTCTGACCCTGAACAGTCACCAAATGCTGGATGGTGCAATGCTAAGAATGTAGCATAGGCCGGGTGTGGTGGCTCATGCCTGTAATCCCAGCACTTTGGGAGGCTAAGGTGGGTGAGTCATGAGGTCAAGAGATTGAGACCATCTTGGCCAACATGGTGAAACTCCATTGCTACTAAAAATACAAAAATTAGCTGGTTGTGGTGGCAGGTGCCCATAGTCCCAGCTACTCAGGAGGTGGAGGCAGGAGAATCACTTAAACCTGGGAGGTGGAGGTTGCAGTGAGCCAAGATGGTGCCACTGCACTCCAGCCTGACGACAGATCAAGACTCCATCTCAAAAAAAAAGAAAAGAAAGAAAAGAAATGCCGCACGAGCATGCTCTGAAAAGCTAAAAAAGAATCACACCTCCCCACTGTCCTTGCCCCTACCACACACAAACACACACACACACACACTCACACACCCCATCCTAGCTTCCTCTGGTCTACTGGACCCTCGCAGTCCCTTACCCATGCCATTGTATAGCGTATACTTATTAGTCCATGTTTACATAGAGAAAAATACAAAACACAGAAACAAGAACCAAACTCAACAAAGAGAGTTTGTGCTAATTCAATGTCCTGTTCGGTTTCTGCATCAGAATCAACAGCAGGAATTGATGTGTTGCGTGTTTTTGGGCTTCCTGTCCCTATGTACCAGAGGAAATTCTTAATCTGGGTGGGGTGCAGGCAGGGACGTGTGAGACTAACTCTCCTGCCACTTGCCACTAGTTGGGGGCGAGTCATTAGGATTCCTATGAGTGCCTCTAGCCTCTGTCGTCCCAAATCCTCGGTATGCAGATCATGTTCTGTGTCTCGGCAGGTGAGGGGAGCTGCTCTCGGTCTTCCTGTGTGCGGTGTGATCCCCGCTCTGCCAGCAGAGGTAACTGACAGAACCCAAAGAAATGCAACCTTCTGTTTTCCAGGGAAGGGTTACTGAAATTATGTGAGCTGACTTACGTTGCTCAGTGATTCCAGTGGTGGACAACAGTTGTGGCTGATGATTTTGTCATCTGCAGCCTCTGGAAAAGGGAGGCAGCCTCCACCTAGAGGTGCCCGTGGGGTCCTAGTTACCCTGACACAATAATAGTCACACTGATTTTGATTATTATCTGTCAGCTTGCTAGTGAGCTCTTGTCATCACCAAATCCTGACCCACAGACAGCATGAGGCTCCCCAACTTGATATTCCAATTTTGAAATGGGTTAGTCCGAACTCTACAAAAGCCCCCGAAAGCCTTGCTTATTATACAGACATGGTATATTCCGGAAGGAAAATGGACCAGTCCAGGAACATCTGAGCGCTAAAGGAAAAATCAAGATCTATTGTCGGTGAAAATGTTATGTCCTTCTCCACTGTCGGAAGCAAAGCTGCTGGCATTATGGGGTCCCAAATTTAGCACATACCCCCTAAATATCTGGTCCACGTTTGCTGGTGGGTCAGAGAAGTAGATTCCTCATGGTGTCCACAACAGAGACTGTTCAGGCTCAGTGCCAGCCACGTGGAACCTGAAGCAGGGCGGCCTCTCTGCTCAATGGTCAGACTCGGGGCCGGGCGTGGGGGCTCCAGCCTGTGATTCCAGTCGTTTGGGAGGCTAGGGTGGGCAGATCTCTTCAGGCCAGGAGTTCGAGACCAGCCTGGCCAACATAGCAAAATGCCATCTATACCAAAAATACAAAACAATTAGCTGGACGTGGTGGCAGGCACCTGTGATCCCAGCTACTTCGGAGGCTGACATGGGAGAATTGCTTGAACATGGAGGTTACAAAAAAAAAAAATTGTCAAAACTCAGGGTTTGGGCCACTGCCCACATTCTAGCCATTCATTCATCCCCATTCAAAAGCAGAGACTGTCTGATGAAGCACATCCTCTTTGAGGCTGCAAACTGGAAACAGTCTCAGCTACTGATCTAACAGTCACATCCCTCATTTAGGAGTCCATGGAAAGGGACTGTGTTCTGCAGCACCTGCCCATAATCAAGCTCTGGATGGAGCCTGAATATGTCTCATGCAGAGCTTGTCACTGCAGGCCAGGCTTGTGGTTCTTGGGGAAAGTCAATCTGTTTATCTCACGGCTCGGGAGGCCCCTGACCATTCCTGGCAGAATGAGTGCATTAGACTTTTGACCCACTTCTGGAGGTTTCAATCATGTCTCACCACTGTCACCACCACCAGTGTCACGCCAGCTGACTCCAGCCACACCACCTGTCCCTTGAAACTCATTCTTGTCACCTTTTAGACTTCTGGGACCATTTTCACTCTGACATACTGAGACTTGAATCACCAAATCTACTAAAAATGGGCCAACTGTCTGATTTTACTTCCTTGTTTCCCCTCTTAATCCATCAATGTTGTTTAGGTAATTTGTTGACTGAATGTGGCTGTCTCCAAAAGAAACGATCTCTTCTTGACAGCCTCCAGGATCACATGAAATCACTGGGGGGCTATGAATCTATTTCCAAAGTATGAGATTTCTCCCTCTGGCCATTCCTTGGCACAATCTATCATTCTTCCTCTGAACAGCAGCCCCAGGCCAGTCTACTTTGCCCACGATGAGTGGCAGCCCAGCTAAAAGCGAGTTTATGGGACGCGAAGTCAGTTACAATTAAGGTTTATACAAAAATCTGTATCCCTGTTTCACCTTGCTCTTAGGGACAAGTGTCTTGGAGACAGTAGGGGATGATGAGAATAAAAGTGAAATTCTAGGTACCAGAATGGGACTGACTGACTGTGGAGGGAGAGAGAGAGTGACAACCTGAACCCTGGAGAGCAATCAGCTTAGGTCCTAGGAACTCTGAAGAATGGAGGGACATTCATTGCTTTTGTCTCCCGTAATCACCTCCGTGAGTCCCGGAAAGAGTCTTGCTGGAAATCGTGTGGGGCCAGGACTGTGTTAGTTTCAGTGAAGCCAGATGGCAGGGCAGGTGCTGGGGGTTCCTGTGCGTTTGGTCTCCACGTCACCTGGAAGAATCCTTTGCGACTCTTCCTCCCTCCGGGATGCAGGCGTGGGATTCTAGTGAGGAGTGTGCTCTTTCAGTGCCCACCTGTCCTCCTTGCTCTGTGAGCTGCGTCTCCTCCTGTTTTTGTCCCACGTAGAGACGAATGTATGTTTATTCCTATTTGGATAAACCAGAGAAACATATCAAGTAAGGGAACTCCAGACCCAGCCCCCAGCATAGCCTGATTCTTTTCTGTTCCTTTTCCCAGTGAACTAATTTCATTACGTCAGTGCAGAGAGATTCCCTGAGATGGGGTCTCTCAGAACAGATGGCAACACCATATGTCTTGAGAAGGTGGTTGGAGATGGCAGGAGTCCTAGCGAGAATCAAAACTTGTGCCTGATATATTACAGGTGTATCTACAGGAGGTAGATGGAGCCAAGAAAGATCCTAGAGCCCTGGAAGAGACTATTTAGAGCGGGCCGGATCCCTGCAGGAGAGCAGAGTAGCAGGCCACAGGTTCAGCAGCCACTTCTGAGGTCAGATGCTCACAGCTAAGCCTCTGTGGTGGGGCTGATCTGCAGAGCAATGCAGAGCCTGGGAAAGCTCTGATCACACGTGGAAGATGAAACTCTGGGCTTCTATTGGTCCGTTTTCCCACTGCTACAAAGAACTACCTGAGTGGCCAATTTGTACAGAAAAGAGATTTAACTGACTCACAGTTCCACGTAGATGGGAAGGCCTCAGGAAACTGACAATCATGGCAGAAGGGAAAGCAACGTATGTCTTACCACGGTGAAAAGGAGAGACAGAGAGGCAAGAAAAGCACATGCTTTTAAACCATCAGGTCTCGTGGGAACGCACTCACTATCAGCAGAACAGCAAGCGGGAACTCCGCCCCCATGGTACCATCACCTGCCACCGGGCCCCTCCCCTGACACGTGGGAATTACAATTAGACATGCGATTTGGGTGGGGACAGAGCAAACCATGTTAGAGCTCATGGAGAAGTGTCCTATGTGACGGCACATCCTGCTTCTGTGGGCGTGACAGTCTCTGCTCTTTCTTGGCAGAGAAGCACTGACAATAATCATTTGAGGAGCATGTATAGATAGGCTTTCTTTATTCTGAGTTTCCTGAAAAAGGATTCAGAGGAAACACGTTACCCACTTCCAATGTGAGTGATGGTGGGGAGTGACTTCAGCAAAAAGGACAGATTAGGGAACTCGGGGCGGGAGTGGGAGCTGTCCATCCAGAGAAATCTCAGAAGGCCCAGCACAACCTGCCAGAATTAACCTGATCAAAACCTGTACCTTTTTTTTTTTTTGCCATGTAGCTTTATTTTTAATCAGACCTTTATTTTGCTATATGTTGCAAAGAATCTATTTTGTCACTTCGTGAAGTGTGTTAGGCACTGCAGTCTATTTCTGAGTTTTGAGCTCCACCTGTCAGTCTGCCCATCAACCAACATGTCTTACAAGACTAGCTACCCTCATTTCGTTCTTTTTCAGAGTTTTCTTGCTTATTCTTATTTGTGTTTTCATCTGTGAGATTCTTGCAATAACATCCATAACTCCTAACTGAATGTATCTATATTTGGGCCAAATTAAATTTATAAATTAGCTTATGCACAATTGATTTTTATAATATTGATTTTTTTTACCCAAGTCCATGCTGTAACTTCTTATGTGTACATACATATATTTCAGAAATTTTCTACTTATTTCTTATATACATTTCACATATTTGTTAAAATTATTCTGAAGTATATTGTATTTTATTATTATTTTGTAATTTCATTCCCCACCCCAAATCTAACTTGTAAATTATTATTTCATATATACGTAAGTACCTGCTGTGTGGAATTTAAGGCCATGTCATGGGTTCAAACTGATTTGTAACATAAACCCCTCAGTTTTCCCCATTCACTGGAATGGCTACTATTCCACATCCACAACAAGCGCTGTTGGGTTGAGGGAAATCAGGGTGGAGATGAAGCAAAAGTGAAGAGAAAACATTATGTAACCCACACATGAGGCAAAACAAGCTCCCTATGGATTAATAGGTAATTATCTAAAGTATAAAATACTTAGAAAATATTAACATTTATCCTACTATACAATATGGAAATTATAAGGAAAAGATAAAACAATACCCAATTACTTTTATATTCCCTACATCAAAATATATACATTTACACGGTAAAAGATTGCATGATCACCGTGTAAAACGAAAATAGGAAAATGCATACAACATAACAATATGTAAAGCAAGTGACAATATGTATGTTAGATTTAATACCCTATAGTAAAATAGGCTAAATTAAAACTATAAAATAGAAGAAAGTTTAAATCCAAGCAAATAATATGAGTCAACCAAAAACTAAATAAATATAATCAATAAGCATTTAATACATCTTGACTCAGTTTATATATAAAACAAAAAATCAAACAATGAGATGGTTTTGCCGTCATGTCATCAAGCGTAGAAAGATAAACTTTTCTCGATAAAGATGCATTTCAGGTTTGTGGGTGTGAGTCCGGCATGAACTGCAGGTGAGAGACTGAAAAGATAGAGTCTTTTCTGAATGAAAGTAGAAGGATACAAATATATATATTAATTTTTGCTATACTTTATAATATACCAACACATATGGATGATTACACCCTAGTATTTGTTGTGATTCTACAGAAATGTATGACTCTCAGGAGACATCCAAAAGACAGCAAATATTTCACATGAAACTGAATAGTAATGTTTATCCTCAATGAAACACGGAGTTCACCCTTATGAGTATATCATTCAAGTTATTTTCCTATTTTCCTTCCCCAGGATCTAACATGTATTAACACCGTGTGTCTAAATCGTCCCTGCTGGGCATCTGGAGGAATCTGAGAAGGGGCAGGTCTTTGTTCTGACTCTCAGAGCAGCACCCTCTGCTGAACAGGGCCAGACACCCCATCTCAGGCCCAATCTCATCCACCGACAGGGTCCGTTATCTCCTGTCCGGGGAAGAGGCGGGCCTGTCTCCGTCCTGGGAGGAGCTCTGGGCTTCTCCTTCATCCAGAGATGGGCCCCAGGGACCTGCCAGTGGGGCTGGGAGGAGCCCCCCTCAGCAGGGAAGACACAGTTGCCTGGGTGGCCGAGACTTGGAAGGTCTGCACCATGGTGCACGGAGGCCCCGGAGCTGGGTGAGCCCAGAAAGCTGCTCTGGGGTCCGCGGGGACTGTGCCTGCTGAATCTGCACCTGAGCCACGTCTTCGCAGATGGCCTCAGACCTAGAGTGCAGGGAGATCCCCTGGCTTTTCTGAAGTGGTGGCCGGTGGTCCCCTGGGGAGCAGGACCTGGGCTGCTTACTGTCCTTACCCAGTGAGGGCCCGCGGGGAGCTCTGAAGGCGGAAATCATGGGTCTGCCTGATGTGGCTGCTGTGCCCACATCAGAGGGTTTTTCTTTCTTTTCCAAAGTCAAGCTGCACTAATCTAGAGCAGGGATCCCACCCCTGGGCTGCGGCCCGGTCCCCGTGGGTGGCCTGTTGGGAACAGGACCGCACAGCCGGAGGTGAGCAGCGGGTGAGAGAGCGTGACCACCTGCGCTGGCCTCCCGTGAGATCAGCAGCGCCCCTGCGCCCCGGAGGAGTGGGCACCTACTGTGCAGGGCGCATGCGCGGCATCTGGGTTGCAGGCTCTTTATGAGAATCGAACTCATGCCTGATGATCTCAGGCGGAACAGTTTCATCCTGAAACCATTCCCCTGTCTGTGGAAAAACCGCCCTCCACAAACCAGTCCCTGGTGCCAAAAACGCTGGGAACCGCTAATCTAGACAGTTCTCTGCTAAGGAAGCACGTGGTTGGGAAACATCAGACTCGTTCCCACGGAGCCTGCTCTGGAGTCTCAGCAGGCGCCTGGAGGTGAGCCCCACCGGCCTCTCCTCTTCCTTCTGGACCTCCTCAGCTTTGGTAATGAAAAGCTGCATCCTCTTCGGTCCCCAATTCCTCTCTGGGTGTCAGGAGCTCTAAAACCCTCTCAGCCGCTGAGAAATCTGTCTATCTGTCTCACAGCGTCTTCATCCGTGCACCATGAAGGCACTCATATGGCGACGTGCCTTGGCTAACGCCAGTAACACTACAGCAAGCGCAGGGGTGCAGCTATCTCTTGGAAATACTCATTTCCTTCAGGTACACACTCAGAGGTGGGATTGCTGGATTGTATGGTCATTTTGATTTTTAAAATTAAAAAGAATTTTAATTCTCATATTGTTTTGAGTAAAGTTAGATTACAACTTGTGAGGCAACTCCATGCTTTTTATAATTTTTTAAGAAATAATTGCTCTGCCAACTGAATGTCCCAACAACAGTGTACAGGGGTATTTTTTTTCCCTCCATATCCTCATATCTTTTGTCTTTTTAATACCAGCAATCCTCAGACATGGGAAGTGATACCTCACTGCGATTTTCATTCGCATTTCCTGATGATTAGTCATTCATTCAGGCGCCCCCCCTTCTTTTTTTTTTTTGAGATGTACTCTCACTGTGTTGCCCAGGCTGGAGTGCAATGGCGCGATCTCAGCTCACTGCAACCTCCGCCTCCCAGGGAGGTGCGATTAGCCACCACACCCAGCTAATTTTTGTATTTCAGTAGAAATGAGGTTTCACCATGTTGGCCAGGCTGGTCTCAAACTCCTGACCTCAGGTGATCCACTTTGCTTGGCCTCCCAAAGTGCTGGGATTACAGGCGTGAGCCACCATGCCCAGCCCCTTTGCTCATTTTTAATAGGGTTACTACTATGACCATATTTGCTTTTGAGTTGTGGGTGTTCCTTATATATTTTGGATATAAACTCCTAATCACAGGTAGGGTATACATGGTTTAACATATTTTCTCCCATTATCCTGCCCCAATATCACTAAGTTATATTTCACAGCTCCCTCCTGAACACCTTAAGAAACTTCCTAACATATTTCCATGTGTCTGTATCCAGGTTATTGTGATTTTTGCCTGAAAACACATGTATATATGCTGATATTCTCCAATAACTAATATATTTTTTCTCTTTTTTTTGAGAACGGGAGTCCTGCTCTGTTGTCCAGGCTGGAGTGCAGTGGCATGATCTCAGCTCACTACAACCTCTGCCTCCCAGGTTCAAGGGATTCTCCTGCATCAGCCTCCTGAGTTGCTGGGATTATAGACACACGCCACCACACCTGGCAAATTTTTTTGTATTTTTGTAAAGATGGGGTTTCACCATATCGGTCAGGCTGGTCTCAAACTCCTGACCTCAGGTGATCCACCCGCCTTGGCCTCCCAAAGTACTGGGATTACAGGCATGAGCCACCATGCCTAGCCCTAACTAATGTATTTTAAATAACTTTATGCTCTTGGCACATGGACTAAAACCACAGCACCAGGCCTTCAATGATGTCCAATGTCCGCCATCTTATTTCCACGCCAGCTCCGCCCCAGGCATAGTTGTTTTTCTTTTTATTGAAGCCTTCTCCTTTTTTTTTTTTGAGACGGAGTCTCACCCTGTCGCCCAGGCTGGAGTGCAGTAGTGCGATCTCGGCTCACTGCAAGCTGCGCCTCCCGGGTTCACGCCATTCTCCTGCCTCAGCCTCCCAAGTAGGTGGGAATACAGGCGCCCACGACCATGCCTGGCTAATTTTTTGTATTTTTTTAGTAGAGACGGGGTTTCACCATGTTAGCCAGGATGGTCTCGATCTCCTGACCTCATGATCCGCCCGCCTTGGCCTCCCAAAGTGCTAGGAGTACGGGCGGGAGCCACCGCGCCTGGCCAAAGCCTTCTACTTGCCAAGTTAATTAAAGAGAATGTTTTATTCATCAAATTAGAAATTACATCCTCAGAGAAGCTTTCCAGTATTTGTAGTTCTTACAGGCCACATTTATTACAAGTTTATAGACTCCAAACTTCTCCACTGAACAGTTAATAAAAAGGACACAGGCTTATTATAAAATAATTCATTTAGTGCCTGCCATTCTGACTACACTGGAAATTTAGTTCTCCTGCTCAGCGTTCTGTTATGTGACTGTTCAATGCATTACTTAAAACTGCAAGACTGAATAGAGAGATCAGCTTCTGACACTGATGAATGCAAACCACAAGAAACCAAGTCTCCTTGGCAAAATGATGAAAATACTAGCAAAGTCACTAAAATCAATCATTTTAGACTTCTGAAATTTACCAAAGCCAGAGAACACAATGAAAATTCTCTATCCCACAGAAAGTACCAAACTTCAGTAAGACAGCAGCATTTGAGTCACTGTAACGTGGGGGCATTTCCATCACCATCCTTTGTTCAGTGCAGAGCACTGACTTTTTTTTTTTTTTTAGATGGAGTTTTGTTCTTGTTGCCCAGGCTGGAATGCAATGGCACGATCTCGGCTCATTGCAACCTCCACCTCCCGGGTTCAAGCAATTCTCCTGTCTCAGCCTCCTGAGTAGCTGGGATTACAAGCATGCGCCACCATATTCGGCTAATTTTGTATTTTTAGTATAGACAGGGCTTCTCTATGTTGGTCAGGCTAGTCTCGAACTCCTGACCTCAGGTGATCTGCCTGCCTCGGCCTCCCAAAGTGCTGGGATTACAGGCATGAGCCGCTGCGCCTGGCTGCACTGACTTCTTTTGACGCTCCTTTTAAACCCCTTCTATATCCACCTCCATGTTCGCCGCAGTATTATTCACCATGACCAAGACATAGAAACAACCTAAATTTCCTTCAAAGGACAAAGGGGTAAAGAAAATGTGATATATACACATTAAAATATTATTCGGCCATGAAAACACAGAAATCCCGCCATTGGTGACAACAGGAGAAAAGCTGGTAGATGTTATGCCAAGGGAAATAAGGAAGACGCAGGAAGAGAAACACTGCATGATGTTCATTTCTTCACTTCTGGGGAGGCCTCAGAATCCAGCTCCTTCCTAAGATGTGGCAGGCTAGTTTTGCATTTTAGACTGCTCATTAAAATATGTATTTATTGGGCCAGGCGCGGTGGCTCACACCCATAATCCCAGCACTTTGGGAGCCTGAGGTGGGCGGATCACCTGAGGTCAGGAGCTCGAGACCAGCCTGGCCAACATGGTGAAACCCTGCCTCTACTAAAAATACAAAAATTAGCTGGGCGTGGTGATCCGTGCCTGTAATCCCAGCTACTCAGGAGGCTGAGGCAGAAGAATCATTTGAACCTGGCAGGCAGAGATTGCAGTGAGCTGAGATTGCGCCACTGCCCTCTGACCTGGACAACAGAATGAGACTCCGTCTCAAAAAAAAAAAAAAAAAAAAAGTCTTAATTGCCTATGGTTTTAAAAAAAGCAAGTAGTTTCTGAAGGATAAACTGAACACTCTTAAACATAGTACTTGTGTTTTCTGAGTCAACCTTTCTTGTTCAGAGAATGAAAAGATCAAGATGCCTCACCTAACATCCAGGAGGCCCTAAACCTATGTCCAAGAGGAAAGTTAAATGTGTAGTCCAGAGCTTTTTAAACATCGTTATCCAGGCCCCTACACAGCACAGGAAAATGGAAGCTAACTCCTTTCAACTTGCGAAAGAGACAAAGCAGCTGCTGCTTTTTTGTTGCTTACTTCGGATTAAAGTGACATCTTTTTTTATCTTCTTTCTTATTTAAAGATTAAAAAACAGGTTGTGTTGACTTCCACACTTCTCCATAAAAATACAATATATTGATTCAATATGAAATCTCTACTTTAGTGCTAGATAAATTGAGAATTTGTATGCCAAATTTTAACAAATTTGATGTTCTCAAAAGAAACAGCATTATTCACTTTATTTCAGATAAGACCGGGCTTATGTTCACAATGACACACTCACAGAGATACAATGACACACTCACAGAGTTATAATTCCACAGGCACACGTGGTAGAGTGGGCTAAGATCATCACAGACAGTAATGACTTGCAATGCCATTGGACAAATCCAACAGAGTTCTATAAAACCACTAGAAAATGCGCACAATAGCATAACCATCAAAATGAAAACAGTTGTTGTATAGAGTTGTATAATAGTTGTAGAGCTGTTAGTAGTTGTACGGAGCATCCTTGACATAAGTAACTCCATCTTAGAAAAAGACTCCATCTTGCATTTCATGGGGCACTTTGCCAACAGGGACAAGATGTTTTGCTTAGTAAATAAATAATAAGGACTGCATCCAAGCAGATAAGGACATAAACAAGTACATTCTTCCACTATCAGTCCTCCCCAGAGGACTCTGGCCATAAAAGAAGCTGGGCTTCAGCAGCTCAAAATGGCCATCTTAACTGCCAACCGTCCTGCTGTCATTTGTCATAAGCACTTGACATCTGCTGCCAAAGTTTTTACCCACATCAAAGATTCTTCCTTGCAAGATCAACAGACGACTCAGCCCAGACCAGGAGACTGTTTATGTCCTCATCACTCTCCCTACATAGGTTCAAATCTGCTGAGATTTGGTTTATCTCTAATTTATTAAGGAGAATTTGCTCACACGATCACAAGGCAAAGTCCCATGATAACCCATCTGCAAGCTGAGGAAGAAAGAAGCCAGTAGTGGCTCAGTCCGAGTCCAAAAGCCTCAGAAGCAAGGAAGCCAACAGTGCAGCCTTCAGCCTGTGGCCAAAGGCCCGAGCCCCCAGCAAACCACCAGTGGTCCAGAGATAACCAGGTCCACACACATCTGTATCTTTCCACAGTGTCAGGCTTTGATTGATGCTATTTCAATCACAAAAGTCATGAGCTGCCTAGAGTTCCCAAAGAGGCACGTGATGGTTAATATTAAGTGTCAACTTGATTGGATTGAAGGAAGCCTAGGCAGCTGGTAAAGGTTTCTGGGTGTGTCTGTGCAGGTGTTGCCAGAGGAGACTGATGCTTGAGTCAGTGGATGGAGAGAGGAAGACCCACCCTTGATGCTGGTGGACACCATCCAATTGGCTGCCAGCTCGGGTAGAACATAGAAGGCAGAAGAAGATGGGATACCTTTGTTTGCTGAGTCTTCTGGCTTTCATCTTTCTCTTGTGCTGGATGCTTCCTTCCACTTCTCCTGCCCTTGGACATCAGATTCCAGGTTCTTTGGTCTTTGGACTCTTAGACTTACAATGGTGGTTTGCCGGGGGCTCTGTGGCCTCTGGCCACAGGCCAAAGGCTGCATGGTTGGCTTCCTTGCTTCTGAGGCTTTTGGACTTGGACTGAGCCACTACTGGCTTCTTTTTTCTTCAGCTTGCAGATGGCCTGTCATGGGACTTGGCCTTGTGATCATGTAAGCCAATTCTCCCTAATAAACTCCCTTTCGTACAGACACATATCCTATTAGTTCTGTCTCTCTGGAGAACCCTGACGAGCAATTCTCTTTGGTACTGCCCCTTCACTTGCTAGTCAGAGCCGTAGGCACACAGGTTCAAGACACTTCACGAGTCAGTCAATATTGCAAACCATACATAGTAGTGTACTTAATCAATATATATAAATGTTATAGATTAAACATTTCACAATAAACAAAGTAATGTTTAACACCAAGAGAAAAGAGACAGGAGAAAGGGTTAATAAGTCAATCTAGGGAGAGGAACAAAGACAAAAAGAATCTCTTGGTAAGGGCTGGGCAGGCCCATTGGTCTCACAAGGAGAAGTCTTTGAGGCTTCAGCAGCAGATGCCAAGTGCTCATCACAAATGACAGCAGGATGGTTGTCAGTTACGATGATTATTTCAAGCCACAGAGTCCTTTTATGGCCACAGAGTCCTCTGGGGAGGACAGACGGTGGAAGAATGTGCTTGTTTATGTCCTTATCTGATTGGATGCAGTCTTTATTATTTATTTATTAATCAAAACATCTTGTCCTTGTTGGCAAAGTGCCCTGTGGAATACAAGATGGAGTCTTTTACTAAGATGGAGTTACTTATGTCAAGGGTGACCTATACAGTAGTATTACCCACACATTCATAGAAACATACAATCTCATCCATGTCATAATCATGGCCAAAAACCTCACAGGCACCCTCCCTTTCCTCAACTCCACGAGGCTCCCTGATGAGTCCACACAATCACAAATCCAGTCACACCCACCAGTGGTTCTCTCCCAACAACAGCATATATTTTTGAGGACAAAGCACCTCCCAGCCCCGTGTTAGTCTAAATTGCACCATTTTGTAAGCCTCCTGCTCTTTCGCAGACCTCAGTCAAAGTGAAACATTTCACAGGGGTTCAGGCAGTGAGAAACATCCTGCCTAACCACCTGACTACAAGGTGGACAAAGACCCAATTAAAGAAACATTCTCCTCATATCCTACCAGGAAAAGGCCCAACTAAAAAACCATCCCTATCATATCTTTCTGGGCAAAGGTCCAAGGAACACCCTGATGACATCCCACCGGAAAAAGGGCCAAACCGCCTGATCCTAAGAACATCTTGTCAATATCCTACCGGGCAGCAAGCCATACAGCCCAGGCCCCTCCCGCCCATACCAAGATAACACTCACAGAGACATTCGAAGAGCCAGGCGGTGCTCTCAAGCCTGGGAGAACATCAAAAAAACCGCAAAGTCCTGCCCTTACAGAGACAGCCTTGACACAGACCCGGTCAGGACTGGGTCACTACCGTGGGACCTACTCAAGGTCCCTACACACAGGCCTGGAGCTCCCCAATCTACTGGAGGGGGCAGGGGGGAAGGGCAGTGCTGAAACGTCCCCAAAATCTCACGCGTGAACACCCTACCTAACACTTTCTAGAGGCATTTCCAGCGTGTGGCTGTATTTCCAAGAACCCTCTGGAGGCACAGCTCTTTTTGAAGGAGGGCCGTGTTGCGTGCTGGGAAATTTTTGAACTTTTCCCAAATCAGAGCTTTTAAGCTTTCTGGGTGTATTATTACTATTTTGAGACAGAGTTTTGCTCTTGTCGCCCAGGCTGGAGTGCAGTGGCGCGATCTCGGCTCACTGCAACCTCTGCCTCCTAGGTTCAAGCTATCTCCTCCCTCAGACTCCCAAGTAGCTGGGATTACAGGCACACAACACCACGCCTGGCTAATTTTTGCATTTTTATTAGCGATGGGATTTCACCATGTTGGGCAGGACGGTCTCGAACTCCTGATCTCAGCTGATATACTTGCCTCAGCCTCCCAAAGTGCTGTGATTACAGGCGTGATTTCTGGTTGTTTCAGACTACATTTCCTTCCCAGCAGGACGCGGGGACACGTCTTCCCTATGGACGGATCCCAAATGCAAGTTGTAAGCAATTAGAACTGTAGGCTCCCAGAGCCTGAACCGCTTTTCCCAGGAATTTTTTGTGGTGCGCCTTAGGAGCAAACAAAGTTTCAGGGCGAAAGAAGGCCGACAGGGCTTCCAGCATTTGAAGATTCTCCCAATCTGAAATACTCTTCCCCAGAAGTCTATGGGGAGCAGCTGCTCTAACAGTGCAAGGAAACACCGACGAAGTGCATTCTCAGAGCAGTGCTTCAAGCGCTAAGGATTCCAGGGCAGTGGGCATTTCCCAGAGGTCTCTGGGGCATGGCTCCATTAGGGCCGTGTGCAGTTGCATGCTGGGAAACACTGATGGGCGCCCTTCCAGATACGTCGGTTCCCGGGTTATGGGCTACATTTCCCAGAAGCCCTCAAGGCACGACGTCCTTAGGGCCGCGTAGAGTTGCATGCTGGGAAACCCTGACGGCCGCATCCAACTCTGGATTCCCGGGTTATGGACTACATTTCCCCGAGGCCTCTGGGTCACGGCTCTATTAGCACCGTGTAGAGCTGCATGCTTGGAAACACTGACGGGCGCCCTTCCAGCTACGTCGAAGCTTCTCTGGTTATAGACCACATTTCCCAGAGGGCCTTGGGGCACAGTCCAATGAGGAGCCAGCCGGGTGGCCGGCTGAGAGGCGTGCTTCATGATCGCGGGATTTTTAAAAATGGTTTTGGGCCGGGCGCGGTGGCTCACGTCTGTAATCCCAGCGCTTTGGGAGACCGAGGCAGGTGGGTCACGAGGTCAGGAGATCAAGACCATCCTGGCTAACACGGTGAAACCCCGTCTCTACTACAAAATACAAAACATTAGCCGGGCGCGGTGGCGGGCGCCTGTAGTCCCAGCTGCTCGGGAGGCTGAGGCACGAGAATGGCGTGAACCCGGGAGGCGGAGCTTGCAGTGAGCCGAGATCGCACCACTGCACTCCAGCCTGGGCGACAGAGCCAGACTCCGTCTCAAAAAAAAAAAAAAAAAGGTTTTGCTGGGACCATATCCCACCTGCGCCTGAGACCTTGTTTCACCTCCTGATGTCCTGGGTGTGGTTAGGCCTCGAGCCGGGAGCCATTTGCCTCCCAGGAGGAAGCCAGGGCAGGGTTCCGCGGGGAATGGCGGTGAGGGAGCCACTCGGGACGAGGAGGCCCTAAAATGAAAAAGCTTCGGCCTGAGGCTTCGGGAGCGGCGGGCAGGGAAGTGGGAGTGTGTGTATGTGTGTGTGTGAATGAGTGAGAGGCTGCCTGGCGGGGCCCCGCCGTGGCCCAGTAACTGAGATAATTGTCTTCGTCTGTGGTTGTAATGCGAACAAGCCCCTTTCCCGTAGCTGTGATGCCTGCGGGGTTGACGCGGCCGGGCTCTGTCCCCTTAAACTGTGACACAGGTGTGTGTGGACGTCTGTGAGGGCCATAGCGCCGGGCTGTAAGGGTATGTGTAGGGGTGACACAGCCGGGCTGTGTCTCTGCACCTCCGCTCTGTGCGAGGTCAATGCTGGTGGGTTCTGCAGGGGTGACACGGCCCCGACGGGTCTCCGTGTCTCTGAAATGTGCCTTTGCACTTCTGTCAGGTTGACTGGGACGGGCAGTGTCCCTCTGGTGTGAGCGTCCGTGGGTGTGAAAGGACCAGCGAGTGTGCAGCTGTGACGGGTCGGGATCGGGCCTGGAGGCGTGGCCTTTTGAGTGAGCACGTGTCACCTTTCTAGTGTCTCTGTGGCTTCCTGTGCCTTCGCCTTGCAGTCACGTGGTACCTGCTAGGGAGCAGTGGTTCCAAAGTGACGTGAGAGCCTCGACACTGTTGTGAAAATGACCAAGAAGAAGGCTTCACAAGTAGTCACAAGATGACAATTTTGGAGCCAGAAGTGCTCTCCATGCACACTACCTGGACGACAAGAGGAAGTAACCTCGGAAATAGAATTCCTTTTGGGGAAGAAAGAGGTACCTGACATGGGAGGCGGTGAGAGGGGCAGCTCCATGTTTCAGAACCCCGATTCCTAGAGTTTTCTAGCATTTCTCTGAAAAACTCAGATGCCTGTGTGCTCTTATTTCTGATTGATTTTAACTGTGGTCTGGGGACAGGTGTGCCCTGTTTTCTTTTCTTCTTTTTTTTTTCTTTTTTTTTTTTTTTTGAGACATAGTCTTGCTCTGTGGCCCAGGCTGGAGTGCAGTGGTGCGATCTCGGCTCCCAGGTTCAAGCGATTCTCCTGCCTCAGCCTCCCGAGTAGCTGGGACCACAGGCGCACACCACCACACCCAGCTAATTTCTGTATTTTTAGTAGAGACGGGGTTTCACCATGTTGGCAAGGATGGTCTCGATCTCTTGACCTCATTATCCGCACCCCCTCGGCCTCCCGAAGTTCTGGGATTACAGGCGTGAGCCACCGTGCCTGGACGTGTTGGCTATTTTCTAACGTAGCTTGTGATCCAGAAAGGTCCTGGTGCCTCATTATATCTTCCTTTTCCCCTCAGGCCAGCTGGCTTCAGGAAAAGCATCCCAGAGGAGGAAGAAGAACTGTATTGGTCCTAAAGTCAAGTTTCAGGTGAGTTACCTTTTTGTTCATTCAGTGATTTGTGTTTATACAACTGAAGACTATTTACTTTCCTTGGGCCCATGTCTTCCCAAATAGCCATTTATCCCACTAATTCTTCCCCAAGGGAGGGACAGGGCTGTGCAGGTCATTCCTCCGTGTATTCTCCATTGACCCACCCTCTTCTAAAGTGTCTACAAATTGTCTAAGAATCTGATGGTATAGAAGAGATTAATTCTAGCACTTTATATTCCAGTGTGGTTTGGTCAGAAAGGGATTTATTTTTGCGTGGAAGGAAACACCAGATATCTTTGGTCTTTTGTTTATTTTTTATTATTGTAGTTATTTATTTTCTTGACTTTTTAAAAAATTTTTATATAATTGGCAAATATAAATTGTGTTTATTGTGTACACGTTTTGATATATGTATACATTATGAGATGATTAAATCAGGCTGATGAACGTATCCATCCCCTCACTAATTATTTTTGTCATGAGAACATTTAAACTCTATTCTCTTAGCAATTTTCAAATATACTATATATGTGTGTATATATATATATATATATATTTTTTTTTTTTTTTCTTTTGAGATGGAGTTTTGCCCTTGACCCCCAGGCTGGAGTGCAATGGCATGATCTCAGCTCACTGGAACCTCTGCCTCCCAAGTTCCAGCTATTCTCCTGCCTCGACCTCCCAAGTAGTTGGGATTATAGGCACCCGCCACCATGCCTGGCTAATTTTTGTATTTTTAGTAGAGATGGGGTTTCATCATGTTGGCCAGGCTGGTCTTGAACTCCTGACTTCAAGTTATCTTCCCACCTCAGCCTCCCAAAGTCCTGGGATTACAGGTGTGAGCCACCATGCCCTGCCTTTGTCCCAATTTTTAATCACATTTTTTTCACACTCTTGAGTTGTGTGAGTTTCTTATATATCGTGAATATTAACTGCTTATCAGATGTATGGTTTGCAAATATTTCCTTCTAATCCATAGGTTCTCTCTTCACTCTGTTGATTGCTCTGCGGTGCAGAAGTTTTTGAATTTGATGCAATTCATTTGTCTATTAGCCACCATGCCCAGCCTTGATTTCTTTTTCAAATAGTTGTTAGTGTATAGGGATACTATTGATTTTTTTTTATATACTTTAAGTTCTAGGGTACATGTGCGCAACATGCAGGTTTGATACATAGGTATACATGTGCCATGTTAGTTTGCTGCACCCATCAACTCATCATTTACATTAAGTATTTCTCCTAATGCTATCCCTCCCTCAGCCCCCACTGTCCAAAAGGAGGGTGTGTGATATTCCCCGCCCTGTGTCCAAGTGATCTCATTGTTCAGTTCCCACCTATGAGTGAGAACATGCGGTATTTGGTTTTCTGTCCTTGTGATAGTTTGCTCAGAATGATGGTTTCTGAGGGACAGCTTCATCCATGTCCCTGCAAAGGGCATGAACTCGTCCTTTTTTATGGCTGCATAGTATTCAATGGTGTATATGTGCCACATTTTCTTAATCCAGTCTATCATTGATGAACATTTGGGTTGGTTCTAAGTCTTTGTGATTGTGAATAGTGCCGCAGTAAACATACTTGTGAATGTGTCTTTGTATTAACATGATTTATAATCTTTTGGGTATGTACCCAGTAATGGGATTGCTGGGTCAAATGGTATTTCTAGTTCTAGATCCTTGAGGAATCGCCACACTGTCTTCCACAAAGGTTGAACTAATTT
>NW_012115710.1:243195-244253 GCF_000951035.1 Colobus angolensis palliatus | reverse complement strand
GTAAGGAAGGGATCCAGTTTCAGCTTTCTACTTATGGCTAGCCAGTTTTCCCAGCACCATATATTAAATAGGGAATCCTTTCCCCACTTCTTGTTTTTCTCAGGTTTGTCAAAGATCAGATGGCTGTAGATGTGTGGTGTTATTTCTGAGGCCTCTGTTCTGTTCCATTGGTCTATATCTCTGTTATGGTACCAGTACCATGCTGTTTTAGTGACTATAGTCTTGGAGTATAGTTTGAAGTCAGTTAGTGTGATGTCTCCAGCTTTGTTCTTTTGCCTAAGATTGTCTTGGCAATGCGGGCTCTTTTTTGGTTCCATATGAACTTTAAAGTAGTTTTTTCCAATTCTATGAAGAAAGTCATTGGTAGCTTGATGGGGAGGGCATTGAATCTATAAATTACCGTGGGCAGTATGGCCATTTTCACAATATTGATTCTTCCTGTCCATGAGCATGGAATGTTCTTCCATTTGATCATGGTGAATAATCCTTTTTATATGCTACTGAGTTCAGTTTGCTAGTATTTTGCCGAGGATTTTTGCTTTTATGTTTATCAAAGGTATTGGCCGGTGATTTTTCTTGTCTTGCAGTGTCCTTGTTTGGTTTGGTCATGCTGGTCTTATAAAATGAGCTTGGAGATAATCCCTTCCCCTGAATTTTCTGGAAGAGTTTGAGAAGCATTGTTTTTGAATGTTTGGTAGAATTCAGCAGTGAGGGCATCAGGTTCTGGTCTTTCATGGGAGATATTTTATTGCTTATTCAACCTCCTTACGTGTTGTTAGTGTGTTCAGATTTTGTATTTCTTCATGATTCAATCTTGGTAGATTGTATATTACTAGGAATTTATTCATTTGTTCTACATTATTCAAATTTTTGGCGTAGAAATTTTCATAGTAGTCTCTTGTGGTCCTGTGTTTTTCTATGGTATGAATGGTAATGTCTCTTATTTTCAGTATTTTTATTTGAACATTCTCTCATTCTTTCACTGTTAGTCTAGTTAAACATTTGTGAATTGTTTATATTTTCAAAAATCCACTCTTAGTTGCATTGATGTTTTTTGG
>NW_012115710.1:239782-242393 GCF_000951035.1 Colobus angolensis palliatus | reverse complement strand
GATCTCCTGACCTCGTGATCCGCCCGTCTCGGCCTCCCAAAGTGCTGGGGTTACAGGCTTGAGCCACCGCGCCCGGCGGTCTTTCTTTTTTAATGTAGATGTTTACTCCTTTAAACTTCCCTTTTAGAACTGCTTCTGCCTCATTCCATAAGGATTGCCAAGACACAGTGAAAGAACATTCACAATCAGGGAGGTGACATTGGCATCAATCACTTTGTTTTTCCAGTATTAGGCTTACTGTCAGTTTCTTTCTGCTGCTGTAACAATTAAACCATCACAAATTTGGTAGTTGAAAACAGCAAAATTTATCTTAAGCCATCAGAAGTCAAGTAGGTCTCACAGGGCTAAAACCGAGATGTAAAGGCTGTGTTGCTTATTGGAGACTCTCGGAGGCATTTTCTTTCCTTCCTTTCCTGGCTTTTAGAGGCTGGCACTCCTTGGCTTCCAACCCAACTCTGCATCACCAAAGCCAGCAAGGGCAAGTCATTCTCACATCACCTCACTTCATCTCTGCCTCTGTCCTCGCCTCTTTCTCTTCTTCTGACCCCCCTCATCTACTTCTAATACCCTGTGATTACACTGGGCCCACTGGCACAATTCAGGATAATCTCCCTGTCTTAAGGTTAGCTGATTAGCAACTTCAGTCCATCTGCAACTGAAATTTCCCTTGTCGTGCCACACAACATATTCCCGCATTCATAAATTAGGGTGCGGACATTTATGAGATACACTTATTCTGCTTACCACAAGCCTATCCATTCAAACATTTATTAATAACTACACGGTACCAGCACCTTCGTAAGTCTGATTTTTTTACCTTGAGTAATCATTTTTTTAAATTTAGAACTTCCTTAAGTTATATTTCTTTCTTTTTTTTTTTTTTCCAGATGGAGTCTCACTCTGTCACCCAGGCTGGAGTGCAGTGGCACAATCTTGGCTGTCGCTGCAACCTCCACCTCCTAGGTTCAAGTGATTCTCCTGCCTCAGCCTCCTGAGAAGCTGGGATTACAGGCACATGCCACCACACCTGGCTAATTTTTGTATTTTTAGCAGAGACAGGGTTTCACCGTGTTGGTCAGGCTGGTCTCAAACTCCTGACCTCATGATCTGCCTGCCTTTGCCTCCCAAAGTGCTGGGATTACAGGCATGAGCCACTGCGCCCAGCAAGTTATATTTCTTATAATGCAATTAACGCAGGCCTGGTATAAAAAAATTAGTCCTCTAGGAGCTCATAAAGAAGAAACTCAAAACTACTCCTAATTGTACCATCCAGATATACTTACTGTTAACATTTTCTAGGTATGTGTCCTGTCTCCCACTCCCCCACTAAACACGTGTGTGTCTTTGTTTCTGGAGCATTAAATCCTGCTAATTGATCATGTAAATGAGTTAAAGAGTCTTTAAATCTTAGTTTGTGAAAGAAATCCAACTCAGCCATGGGTCACATTACATTTGTGTACATGTGGGGAAGAGAGAGGCAGGCCAGTTATCTTTCTCTTGCTTTGAAAAGCCTCACATATTTACGCCTTACAGGATTAGAGATACACCATTTCAGACTAATCCCATGACAGCAGATTATAAAGAAAGAGGCCGGGCGCGGTGGCTCACACCTGTAATCCCAGCAGTTTGGGAGGCCGAGGCAGGCGGATCACAAGGTCAGGAGATCAAGACCATCCTGGCGAACACGGTGAAACCCCGTTTCTACTAAAAATACAAAAAATTAGCTGGGCGTGGTGGTGGGCGCCTGTAGTCCCAGCTACTCGAGAGGGTGAGGCAGGAGAATGGTGTGAACCTGGGAGACGGAGGTTGCAGTGAGCCGAGATCGCGCCACTGCACTCCAGCCTGGGCGACAGAGCCAGACTTTGTCTCAAAAAAAATAAAAAGAAAAAAGAAAGAAAGAGAGCCTTTCAGAATTAGATTTTCAATGATTTTAATGTTTCTTTGACAGAGAATGATAATCAGTGATGTCTGATGCCTTCCAAATATATACTATTACAGGTAACATTTCCATGATTATATGTACAAGTAACAAATCCAAGATATATGAAATCCAAATATGTGAAATGACTAAGATGGCAATAATTTGAAATAATTACATAAGTCTCACATATGACGTAGAACACATGATTCAGTCTCTTGCTAATGTTCTCAATTTGGTATCTCTTCTCAGGTTAGATTCTTTAAACTTGATTTCTGATGCAGAATCATGTCTCTATTTCCCTAGTTGCTGGTAAAGAGGGAACATTTTCTTCTTATGTGTCTTAGAATCGTTTTTGCTAATTTTGCTGATTAAAATAAATTCATGCTTAACATCAGGCTTGGAAAGTTATTTTTAGTTAGCATTCATGATTACAGGCTCACGCCTGAAATCCCAGCACTTTGGGAGGCTGAGGCGGGCGGATTATGAGGTCAGGAGATCGAGACCATCCTGGCTAACACAGTGAAACCCCATCTCTACTAAAAATACAAAAATTAGCTGGGCGTGGTGGCGGGCGCCTGTAGTCCCAGCTGTTCGGGAGGCTGAGGCACGAGAATGGCGTGAACCCGGGAGGCGGAGCTTGCAGTGAGCCGAGATCGCACCACTGCACTCCAGCCTGGGCGACAGAGCCAG
>NW_012115710.1:231486-238981 GCF_000951035.1 Colobus angolensis palliatus | reverse complement strand
CTTTTCAAAAAAAAAAATCCCTGAGACTGGGTCATTTATAAAGATTATATTGGCTCGTGGTTCTGAAGACTGATAAGGAAGCATGGTATCGACATCTGGCATCTGCTTGGCTTCTAGGGAGGCCTCAGGAGCTTTTACTCCACTTTACTTGGAAGGTGAAGTGGGAGCAGGCATGTCCCACATGGCAAAAGGAGGGGTAAGGTTGGGACATAGCGGTGGCGGGAGGTGCAGGGGGGTGCCATGTACTTTTAAATGACCAGATTTTGCAAGAACTCACTCACCACGGCCAAGAGAGCACCAAGCTATGAGGGATCTGCCTCCATGACCCAAACACCTCCCACCAGGCCCCACCTCCAGCACTGGGGGTGACAGCTCAACTTGAGATTTAGACGGGACAAATATCCAAGCCCACGGATGCTGAGTTACAACCAATTAATTCTGAATTCACAGGTTCCATGTAATATCCAATGTAAATGCAATTTGTTTTATAACTTGTATTTTTCTAATAATGTTTGATGCAAAGGGAAGACCAATAGGGTAAGGTGAATTAATGCTTCTCTGCTGGGCCATCATGGCTTGAAGGACAAGTTCAGATGTAAAATTCACATTCCCCTCAGACGTAAAAGGAAGCAACCTCAAAACAACTGTCGGTATGTACAGGGCATCACTTGGCATTTTGGCCATTTTTGCCAGTCATGTGCCATTTTTGCCACATTTTGGCCATTTTTGCCAGTCATGTGCCATTTTTCCAGCACATGTGGAAATACGTGTCTATGTGTACATGTGCGTTGACATCAGCAGAGGTACCTGGGACCTGAAGTGCGAGTAGAAGATGCACTTGCGTGGGCGTGTGTGGGGTTGATGTGCCTGCTCTGTCCCCATAGTTGTGACAGGTGTGCAAGTATCTTGGCGGCAATGGGACCCATGCGGGGTGACCATCCATATACAGGGAGGAAGGCTACACAGTCTACAACCTGTTAATACAATGTAGACCCCAGGAATCTCTGAAACACTCTCCCAGTGCCCTCTTCTGATTGTTATAGATATGGCCTGAGGGCAGGTGTGCCTTATGAGGTATTTTCTAATGTAGGCTGTGCACCTAGAAAGACCCTAGCTTCTCATTCTTATCCTCCTCTTTCCCCTAAGCCAACATTCTTCCGAAAAAGCACCCCTTGAGAGGAAGAATCATTTACCCATCTTAAAATCAAGGTTCAAGTGAGTTACCTTTTATTCATTAAATGATTAGTGTTTTAAGACAGGACTAGTTTCCTTGCCCCTAAATATTCTCACTATAACAACTTATCCCAGTCATCCTTTCCAAAGAGGTGTGGGGGTTTCATACAGGGATATCCCTCAATGTACTCCCCATTGACCAATTCTCTCTTCTGAACGTTATTCACGTGCCCCTTTGGCAAGTGTGTAGCTCTTTCTGTGTGCCCTGCTCTTCTAAGAATCTGATGGTATAGAAAAATACCTCCGGGAGCCTAACATTAGTGCTTGATATTAGAATGTGGTTTGCCGAGGAAAGGATTCATTTTTTAAGTGGAATCAACCACCACCTATCTTTAGTCTTTTCCCCAGACCTGATTTTCATATCACAGCCAGAAAGTAGATGGTTTGACTATGTGACAAGATTGTCAGCTTTGTGAGGCTTGTAAGAGTGGAGTTTGAGCAAACTTCTGTATCATCAAAGGTATAAATGTTTTCCAAGTAATCAATACGTTGAAATTTGTTCTGTTTACTAGGTTTTCTTTAAAGCTGACAGCTTCAGAGTTGTTTTTTTTTTTTTCCCCCACTTGTTTTGCGTGCACAGTGAGAAGCAATGTGGTTTGATTTTGAATATGAGTTCTGGATCTAGGACAGAGATGGCAAATTTTTTCTGTAAAAGGTTCGGCAGTAAATATTGTGATTTATGGGCCACATATAGTTCTGTATTTTTCTTTTTTTTTTTGAGACAGAGTCTCGCTCTGCCGCCCAGGCTGGAGTGCAATGGCCGGGTCTCAGCTCACTGCAAGCTCCGCCTTCCGGGTTTACGCCATTCTCCTGCCTCAGCCTCCCAAGCAGCTGGGACTACAGGCGCCCGCCACGTCGCCCGGCTCGGTTTTTGTATTTTTTAGTAGAGACGGGGTTTCACCGTGTTAGCCAGGATGGTCTCGATCTCCTGACCTCGTGATCCGCCCGTCTCGGCCTCCCAAAGTGCTGGGATTACAGGCTTGAGCCACCGCGCCCGGCCTCACCTTACTAGTTATTTTTGTGATTAGAACATTTAACATCTCTCAGCAATTTTCAAACATACATTGTTATTCATTATAGTCACCAGGTTATAAAATAGATATGCAGAATTTATTCCTTCTCTCTAGCCTTTGTAGCCGTTCATCTCCCTGTTCCCACCCCTGTCCCAGCCTCTGGTAACCATCATTCCACTCTTCACTTATGTGAGTTCAGCTTTTTGACACTTAACTAGGTGAGATAATGCAGGTGGACCTTTCTATGCCTGGCTTATTTCACTTAATATAATGTCCTCTAGGGTCACGCATGTTATCACAAATGACTGGATTTTCTTGGTTTTTAAGGCTGAATAGTATTTAATTGTGATATATACCACATTTGCTTTACCCATTCCTCTACTGATTAACATGTGGGTTGATTTTTTTGTTTTGTTTTGTTTTCCCCTTGGGTATTGTGAATAATACTGCAGCAAATTGGGAGTATTCCTTCCTCTATAATTTTTGGAAGAGTTTCAGAAGTGGTATTTTGTGAATATTTGGTAGAATACAGCCATGAAGCCATCATCAAGTCCTAGGCTGTTCTTTGATCAGAGGTTCTATATTACTTATTCAGTCTTTTTTTTTTTTTTTTTTTTTGAGGCGGAGTCTCGCTCTGTCACCCAGGCTGGAGTGCAGTGGCCGGATCTCAGCTCACTGCAAGCTCCACCTCCCGGGCCCACGCCATTCTTCTGCCTCAGCCTCCCGAGTAGCTGAGACCACAGGCGCCTGCCACCGCACCTGGCTAATTTTTTTTGTATTTTTTTAGTAGAGACGGGGTTTCACAGTGGTAGCCAGGATGGTCTCCATTTCCTGACCTTGTGATCCGCCCGCCTCAGCCTCCCAAAGTGCTGGGATTACAGGCGTGAGCCACCGCGCCTGGCTTTACTTATTCAATCTTTTTACTCATTACTGATCAGATTTTTCTCTTTCTTCGTGATTCCGTCTTGGTAGGTTGTGTGTTTCTAGGAATTAATCTTCTGGGTTATCCAATTCTTTTTGGCATCTAATTGTTCATTGTAGTCTCTCGTGATTCTTTGTATTTCTGTGGTGTGAGCTGTCTCCATTTTCATTTCTGGTTTCATTGATTTTGAGTCTTCCCTTTTTTGTCTTTCAAAGTCTCATGGTTTTTCAATGTTGTTTATCTTTTCAAAAAATCAACTCTTAGTTTAGTTAATCTTCCTATATTGTGTCTCTAGTCTCCATTTATTTTTACTCCAACCTTTATTCTTCCTTTCATTAAGTATGAGCTTCATTTTTTCTTTTTCGGGTTCTTGAGAAGTAATGTTTAAGGTCTTTCTCCTTTATTGCTATAAACTTCCCTCTTAGAACTGCTTTTCCTGTGTTTTTCAAGATTTGGGATGTTGTTTCCTTTTGCATTTATTTCAAAATATTTTTAAATTAAACTTTTAATTTCTTCCTTGACCTACTGGTACTTATTATCATGTTGTTTAATTTCCACATATTTGTGAATTTACCTAAATTCCTCCTGTTATTGATTTCTAACTTAATACCACTTGATTGAAAAAGATGCTCGCTAGGATTTCAGTTGCCTTAAATTTCTTAAGGCCTGTTATTTGGCCTAATATGTTATCTGTCCTGGAGAATGTTTCATGTGTGCTGGAGAAGAATATGTATTCTGCTGCTGTTGGGTGCGATGCTCTGTATACATCTGATAGGTCCGTTTGGTCTAAAGTAAAATTCAATTCCAGTGTTTCCTTATTGATTTTCTGCTGAATAAGTTGTCCTTTGTTGAAAGTAGGATTTGAAGTCCCCTTCTATTATTGTATTGCAGTCTATTTGTCCCTGCAGATCTCGTAATGTGTGCTTTGTATATTTACCTGATCCAATGTTGGGTACATATGTATTTACAATTGATACATCTTCTTCATGAATTGATCCCTTTATAATTCTATAATGACTTTCTTTGGCTTTTCTTATAGTTTTTGACTGAAATTCTATTTTGTCTGATATACGTACAGCTGACCCTTGAACAACATGGAGCTGGGGCAACAACCCACCATGCAGTCAAAACTCCACATTTAACTTTTGACTCCCTAAATATTTACTAGCCTACTGTTGAATGGAAGCCTTATTGATTACATAAAGTCGATTAACACATATATAGAATGGTATATGTGTTATATGCAATACTCCTACAATAAAGTAAGCTAGAGAAAAGAAAATGTTATTAGGAAAATATGCCGGGCGCAGTGGCTCAGGCCTGTAATAGCAGCTATTGTAGCAGCCAAAACGGACTAAGACAACTGTATTGCTGAGACACAGTGAAAGGTCATTCAAGATCCGGGGAGGCATCTTAAGTCCTAGAAGTCAAAAGTCTAAAGTGGGTCTCACTGGGCTAAAACCAACAAGTTGAAGACTGTGTTGCTTTTTGGAGGCTCTAGGAGGAATTCTCTTTAAAGGCCTTTCCCAGCTTTTAGAGGCTGCCCAGACTCCTTAGCTCATGACCCCATCCTGCTTTTTTTTTTTTTTTCGATACAGAGTCGCCCGGGCTGAAGTGCAGTGGCACCATCTCAGCTCACTGCAACCTCCACCTCCCAGATTCAAGCGATTCTTCTGCCTCAGCATCCTGAGTAGCTGGGATTACAGGCGTGCACCACTATGCTCGGCTAATTTTTGTATATTTTTAGCAGATGGGGTTTCACCATGTTTACCAGGCTGGTCTCGAACTCTTGACCTCAAGTGATCCACCCACCTCGGCCTCCCAAATGCTGGGATTACAGGTGTGAACCACTGCGCCCAGCCCCATCCTACACCTTTAAACCCAGAAAAGACAAGTTCTTCTTCTATCACCTCATTCCCCACCTGTTTCTGTCATCACGTTTCTCTTCTTCGGAACTCCCTCATCTACTTTTAAGGAACTTTGTAATTGCACCAGGTCCACCTGGATAATTCAGGGTAATCTACCTGTCTGAAGGGTGGCTAGTTAGCAATTTAAATCCATCTGCAACCTTATTTATCTTGCCTTGTAACATAACATATTCCCAGGTTCCAGATGTAGGATGTGGATATATTCTGCCTGTAACAGGCCTGTCCATCAAACTTTCCTGAATAACTAGAAGGTACCCACTCCCCTATAACAATGGTCCTTTTTCCTTGCTAATCTTTTTTTAAATTTGGGGCTCCCTATAATTATATACTTTATAATGGGATTAATGAAAGCCTGTAACCAAAAAAAACAAAAACAAAAACAAAAAAATTATTCCCCTGAAAGCACACAAAGAGGAAACTAAAAATTACCCTTATTTATTTATTTATTTATTGCGACAGAGTCTTGCTTTTATCACCTAGGCTGGAGTGCAATGGCGCAAGCTCGGCTCACTGCAACCTCTGCCTCCTGGGTTCAAGTGATCTCCTGCCTCAGCCTCCTGAGTAGCTGGGATTACGGGTGTCTGCCACCACATTCAGCTAATTTTTGTATTTTTAGTAGAGATGGGGTTTCGCCATGTTGGCCAAGGCTGGTCTCGAACTCCTGACCTCAAGTGATCCACCCGCCTTAGCCTCTCAAAGTACTGGGATTACAGGTGTGAGCCACTGTCTGGCCATAATTACCCATTTTTTTTTTTTTTTTTTTTTGAGACGGAGTCTCGCTCTGCCGCCCAGACTGGAGTGCAGTGGCCGGATCTCAGCTCACTGCAAGCTCCGCCTCCTGGGTTTAGGCCATTCTCCTGCCTCAGCCTCCCGAGTAGCTGGGACTACAGGCGCCTGCCACGTCGCCCGGCTAGTTTTTTGTATTTTTTAGTAGAGACGGGGTTTCACCGTGTTAGCCAGGATGGTCTCGATCTCCTGACCTCGTGATCCGCCCGTCTCGGCCTCCCAAAGTGCTGGGATTACAGGCTTGAGCCACCGCGCCCGGCCCATAATTACCCATATTTATACCATCAAAGATAATTCCTGTTAACACTTAGTATGTATGTTTACTGTCTTCCCCTCCACTTCTAAGCATGTGTGTGTTTTGTTTCTGGAACATTGAATCCTATTAATCATGTAAATGAGGCAAAAACTCTCCAAATCATAGTTTGTAAAAGAAATCCAGCCCAACCATGGGTCACATTATGTCTGTGTGCATGTGGAGAGAGGAGAGATGCCAGTCATGTTTCCTTGCTTTGAAAAATTAATCATTGATGAATATGAAAATAGTCACTGGATACCTTACAAATATGGACTTTGGAAACATTCCCAAGGTTATATGTGCAAGTAACAAATATTGACTGTAACATTTCAAAGGTATATGAAATAAAATGAGATAGCACTAGTTTAAAATGTTCCTTTTTTTGTTTTTTGAGACAGAGTCTTACTCTGTCACCCAGGCTGGAGTGCAGTGGCACAATCTTGGCTCACTACAACCTCTGCCTCCCAGGTTCAAGCGATTCTCCTGACTCAGCCTCCTGAGAAACTGGGATTACAGGGACCCATCACCATGCCCAGCTAACTTTTGTATTTTCAGTAGAGACAAGGGTTCACCATGTTGCCCAGGTTGGTCTTGAACTCCCAACCTCAAGTGATCCGCCCACCTCAGCTTCCCAAAGTGCTGGAATCACAGATGTGAGCCACTGTGCCCAGCTGATAAGAATCTTTAAGCTAGATTTTTAAAGGAACTATCATGTCTCTGTCTCCCTAATTAAAAGGAAATAGCAGACTTGTTACTTTTATGAAAATGGATTGAGATACGTTGTTGATTTTTAATAACAGCTACTTTATCTTTATTGTTATATATGATTGTGTGTTTCATGTAGACGATCCTGTTCAAACAATCATACATTGTACTATCTTTCTTGCACTTTTACCAGTGAAGAAATTTTATCACACTGTGAAGTTAATAACTATCAGAGCTCAGATTAATCCCCTCAAATCCGACCACAGAGCCTGTGTTAATTTCACCAAAACATCTCTGCTCAAATTATATGTACCTTTTTAACCTACCCTTTTCACTTGTTGATTCATCAGAACTTTTCTCAATTAATGAGTCAGTATTATCAGGAAATGTACTCTATGTCAGTGTATAACAGACCATGGTTTAATCTGATTTTCCTTTCTCCTCCACTGCAAGATTTTCATTTTTAAAAATTATTCTCTACCGGGTGCAATGGCTTACGCCTGTAATCCCAGCACTTTGTGAGGCCAAGGCGGGCGGATCACATGAGGTCGGGAGTTCGGGACCAGCCTGACCAACATGGAGAAACCCCGTCTCTTTTAAAAATACAAAAAAA
>NW_012115710.1:230007-230865 GCF_000951035.1 Colobus angolensis palliatus | reverse complement strand
AAAAAAAAAAAAAAAAAAAAGTATTTTGTGAATATACTTCAACATTGTGTATGACTATAGCTACTTCCTTGGCATAAATACCAAAAAGTGGGATTTTGAGTCAAAATGAGACTGTGGTTAAGTACCTGCAACATCCTGTAGACCCTGTGACATTAGTACTTGGAATGAGAGCGTGACTAACAGGGCATAACTGCGGCCTGCACATTGTTTACAATCCAGCAAGCAGGAGACACCGAAAAGCAGCTTGGGCAGCCTGTGCTCGCTGCTGGCCTGCAGAGAATTCCAGGTGACGCTCCAGAGGGGCTAGGAGAGGATACCCTTCGGAGGACAGCCATGGCTCGCCCGGCATCACCCCGCTCAGAGGCCAGACGGGGTCCCAGCTGCGGTGACACAGCCCCTCTCCCAGTCGGGAAGGGGCGTCTGCAGGGGGCAAGATGGACTCAGTGTGGGGCTGCCTGCCTGGAACGCGCCCTGAGGCGCTTGCCTGGGACCGTCCCGGACTACGTTTCCCAGAGACCATCCAGTAGTACGCCGTGCTGCATGCTGGGACATGGGGCTTGGGGCTCTGGTCCCGCGTCCTCCTCTAGCCTCACCCCCTCCCGAGACGCCAGCGTTGGGGGACCCCTGGGTGCATCTGCTGCTTTGGGAGAGGCGGAGGAGGGAAAGAGATGGGAGGGGTGCACACACACGTCTCAGTGTGCCCGCGTGTCGGAGTCTGTGCACGCGCACATGTGTGTCGGGCTCTGTTGTGCCCGCACATGCGTGTCGGGCTCCATGCACACATGCGTGTCGGCGTCTGTGCGTGCGCACACGCCTGTCAGGGTCTGTGTGCCCGCACAGGCACCTCAACGGCTGAGC
>NW_012115710.1:223214-227077 GCF_000951035.1 Colobus angolensis palliatus | reverse complement strand
TTTTTTAATTGAGATGGAGTCTTGCTCTGTCGCCCATGCTGGAGCACAGTGGCACAATCTCGGCTCACTGCAACCTCCACCTCCCAGATCCAAGTGATTCTCCCACCTCAGCCTCCCGAGTAGCTGGGATTACAGGTACGCGCCACTATCCGCAGCTAATTTTTGTACTTTTAATAGAAACGGGGTTTCTCCATGTTGATCAGGCTGGTCTCGAACTCCTGACCTCAGGTGATTAATTAGCCCACCTCAGCCTGCCAAAGTGCTGGGATTACAGGCGTGAGCCACCACCAAGCCTGCCCTGTAGGGGGTGTTTTGTGTCCTTGCTTTTGCTGGCTTCTAGACGCTGCCCACACTCCTTGGCTCATGACCCCTTCTTCCATCATCAAAGCTGCAAAGACCGGTCAAGTCCGTTTTCCATCACATTACTCTGACCCTACTTCTTTCTGTTCATCTGACCCTCCTCTAACTTTGAGGACCGTGGTGATTACATTAGGCCCACTGAGGTAACTCAGGATAATCTTCACCATCTTAGTGTCAGCCCATTAGCCATTTTAGTCCATCTGCAACCTTAATTCCCCTTTGCCATGTAAGGTAATATAATCATAGGTGGCAGCATTTCCATACTGACATATTTGAGAGGCAGTGATTTTGCCTCTCATAGGCCAATCCATTCAGAGTTTCCTTCATGATAACAATGTACTAGCTCCCCCATAACTATAGTCCTTTTTTTTTAATGTGGTATAATCATAATCATGTTTTTTTTTTTTTTTTTGAGATGGTGTTTCGCTCTGCCCAGGCTGGAGTGCAGTGGCATGATCTCGGCTCACTGTAACCTCTGCCTCCTGGGTTCAAGCAATTCTCCTGCCTCAGCCTCCCGAGTAGCTGGGATTATGGGCATGCACCACCACACCCAGCTAATTTTGTATTTTTAGTAGAGACAGAGTTTCTCCATGTTGGTCAGGCTGGTCTCGAGCTCCCGACCTCAGGTGATCTGCCTTGGCCTCCCAAAATGCTGGGATTACAGGCGTGAGCCACCGCACCTGGCCTTTTTTTATGTGTTTTTTGTTTTGTTTTTTCCGTATAGGCAAGGTTGTGTTCTGTTGCCCATGCTGGAGTGTGGGGGGTTGGTAATAGTTCACAGCAGCCTCAATCTCTGGGACTAAAGTGATCTTCCCACCTCGGCCTCTCAAGTCCCTGGGATTACAGGCACAAGCCACTGTACCCTGTTCCTATCTTGTTATATTTCTTATAATAGGATTAATGCAGGCCTGCTGGAGGCAAGAAAAAAAAAAAAAAGTCCCTAAGGAGCCCTTAAAGAAGAATCTCCAAATTACCTGTAATTGTACCCTCCAGAGATAATCACTGATTAACATGTTAAATGGCCAGCACTTTGGGAGGCCAAAGCGGGATGATCACTTGAGGTCAGGAGTTTGAGACCAGCCTGGGCAACAGTGAGACTCCATCTCTACTAAAATAAAAAACTGAAAAAAATTAGCCAGGCATGGTGGTACATACCTATAGTTTCAGCTACTCAGAAGGCTGAGGTGGGAGGATCACTTGAGCTTAGGGGTTCCAGGCTGCAGTGAGCCATGATTATGCCACTGCACTCTAGCCTGGGTGACAAAGGGAGACAATGCCTCAAAAAAAAAGCGAAAAAAACATTTGAAATGGTATTTATGTTTCTAGTCCTCTCCTTTGCCTCTAAGCATGTGTGTGTTTTGTTTTTGGAGTATGGAATCTTGCTAATTAATCATAAGTGAGCCAAAGACTCCACATCTTCATTTATAAAAGGAATCCAACCCAGCCATGAATCTCATTACACCCGTGTGTGTGTTGGGCGGGGAAGGGCTATGCCGGTGAGCTTTGCCTTGCTTTGAAATATCTCTCACATATTTCTACCTTATAGGATGAGAAATACATCACCTGAACCTAACCTATGTCAACAACTGTTCAACAAAGACAGCCTTTTGGAATTAGATTACAGAACGTTAATGTTCCTTTCCCAGGACATCACAATAATCACTGAGGAACACTAATCACTGGGTGCCTTGCAGATACGGACTTTCCATGTAACATTAGCAAGATTATTTGTACAAGTAACAAATATGGGCTGTATAAGTAACATTTCCAAGACAGAAAAAGAATTAGATGACAGTATCTCATATGTATCTCCCTTATCCTGTGGAACACAAGATTCAGCCTCTTGCTAATGTTCTCAAATTGGCATCTTCTCAGATTAGAGTCGTTAAATTAGATGTTTTCTATGCAGAACAATGTCTCTGTCCCCCAGCTGCTGATGGAACATTTCCTCTTTATATTTCTTAGAATCTCTTTTGCTAATGTATTCGTTTTGTTAAACGAAATGAATTTCATTCTTAACATCAGACTCTGAATGTTATTTTTGGTTAATATTGATGACGCAGACAGCGGGTTCAAGGAAGGCACTTTTGGTTTTTTTTTGAGATGGAGTTTTGCTCTTGTTGCCCAGGCTGGAGTGCAATGGCGCAATCGCGGCTCACTGCAACCTCCACCTCCCGGGTTCAAGCGATTCTCCTGCCTCAGCCTCTTAAGTAGCTGAGATTACAGGCAAGTGCCACCACGCCCAGCTAATTTTGTATTTTTAGTAGAGACAGGGTTTTTCCATGTTGATCAGGCTGGTCTTGAACTCCCGACCTCAGGTAATCCACCTGCTTCAGCCTCTGAAAGTGCTGGGATTACAGGCGTGAGCCACCATGCCCGGCGGCACATTTTACCATTAGGAAAAAGAGGGGGACAGGCATGGTGGCTCACACCTGTAATCCAAAGCACTTTGGGAGCTGTGAGGCAGGAGGATCGCTTGAGCCCAGAAGTTCAAGACTGGGCAGCATGGCAAGACCCTGTCTCTATTATGAGTTTTTTTATTTTTTTTAGATGGAGTCTCGCCCTGTTTCCCAGGCTGGAGTATAATGGCGTGATCTCGGCTCACTGAACCTCCGCCTCCCAGTTCAAGCAATCATCCTGCCTCAACCTCCCTAGTAGCTGGCATTACAGGCGCGTACCACCATGCCCAGCTAGTTTTTTGTATCTTGAGTAGAGATGGGGTTTCACCACATTGGTCAGGCTGGTCTCGAACTCCTGACCTCGTGATCCGCCTGCCTTGGCCTCCCAAAGTGCTGGGATTACAGGCATGAGCCACCGCGCCCAGCCTCTATTATGAATTTTTTTAAAATAAAAATTATAAAAAGAAACTTTTTTTAAAAGAAAAAAAAGCAGGGAGATTGGCCGATGTGAGTTGGTCTTCAGTAATAACAGGTAACTTCTATTGCACAAATGTTACATATTATTGAGTGTTTTACATAGATTATCTTATTCGCCAGTTGTAACAATCATGCCCCGTAGTATTTTTATTCCATTTTATCAGTGTTGAAACGGACACTATGAGGCTAACTGCCAGAGTTCAGATTCACATCTCAAAAGTCAGACCACACAACCTGTATTCTTAATTTCACCAAAACATCTCTGCCCAAATTATACACACCTTCTTAATCTACGTTCTTCCCTTGGTAATTCATCATAAAAATTTTCTCAATAAGCCGAGTGCGGTGGTTCACAGCTGAAATTCCAGCACTTTGGGAGGTCAAGGCAGGCAGGTCACAAGGTCAGGAGATCGAGACCGTCCTGGCCACCATGGTGAAACCCCATCTGCACTAAAAATACAAAAATTAGCTGGACGTGGTGACGCGCGCCTGTAGTCCCAGCTACTTGGGAGGCTGAGGCAGGAGAATCACGTGAACCCGGGAGGCGGAGGTTGCAGTGAGCCAAGATTGCACCACTGCACTCCAGCTTGGCATCAGAATGAGACTCTGTCTCAAAAAAAAAAAAAA
>NW_012115710.1:219719-222578 GCF_000951035.1 Colobus angolensis palliatus | reverse complement strand
GGGTTCAAGCAGTTCTCCTGCCTCAGCCTCCTGAGTAGCTGGGATTACAGGCTTCCACCACCATGGCCAGCTAATTTTTGTATTTTTAGTAGAGACGGGGTTTCACCATGTTTGCCAGGCTGGTCTTGAATTTGTAATCTGCCTGCCTTGGCCTCCCAAAGTGCTGGGATTACAGGTATAAGTCACCGTGCCCGGCCTGTGCTATAGTTTTATAAGCTATCACTACTGGTGTAAGTCAGGTTAAGGGCATACCAGATCTGTCTCTATTATTATTTACAACTACATGTGAATCTACGGTTATCTCAGTTTTTTAGAAAAAGAAATAACTTTCCTAGAAAAACATTTTTCTTGATCACTCTGTCACGTACATTTGTGTACTTCTGTTTTCTTGTCTTTCTAACCGTTTCCTCCTCCTGGACCCATAAATTCCAAATGTGGAATTTTGAGTCAAAATTAGATGTTTGTGACGGGCCCGCACTATACCACACCCTGTGACGTTAGTACTTGGAACGAGAGCGTGACTAACAGGGCATAACTGCTGCCTGCACATTGTTTACAATCCAGCAAGCAAGGGACACCGAAAAGCAGCTCGGGCAGCCTGTGCTGGCTGGTGGCCTGCAGAGAATTCCAGGTGACGCTCCAGAGGGCCTAGGAGAGGATAGATACCCTTCTGAGGACAGCCATGGCTCGCCTGGCATCCCCCCACCAGAGATTAGACGGCGTCCCAGATGGGGTGACACAGTCCCTGTCACATCCACTCATGGACACAGTGGGCCACGCTCCCGATCACCCAGCCACAGTCCTAGACCAGTCACTGACTCACAGTCTGCCACTTGTATTTCCATTGTCTCTGGGCTTCCTCTGTCTTCACCTTCCAACCGTGTGGTACCTGCCTGAGAGCAGCGGCCCCTAGTGGGACATGAGAGCCAGGACCCCGTCATTAACTGAACCAACACAAAGGGCACAGCCATCGCCATAGATAACAGTGTTCAAGCCAGACGTGTTCTCCATACAGGCTCCTGTGTTGCAGTAACAGGAAGCCTCGGGAGTGGGAATCCTTGTGGAGGGAGAGGTGACTAACTTGGTAGGTCAGTGTTGGGAGAACCACGTGTTCTAGAATCCGGTAAATACAGGTTAGTCCCCAAGAACTCTGAAACTCACAAATGCCAGTGTCCTCTCAGTTCGGATTGGTTTCGGCCATGGCCTGGGGGCAGGCGTGCCCTGGAGGGTATTTGTTAATGCAGCCTGAGCTCCAGAAAGACCCTAGGGTCTCGTTCTTCCTTTCCCCTAGGCTGGCATCCTGCAGAAACAGCATCCTGAGGGGAAAAAAAATATTATTTAGGTTGGTGCAAAAGTAATTGGGGTTTTTGCCATTACCTTTAACGTCAATTACGTTTGCACTGACCTAATATATGTCTTCAAGTCCACTCTCCACATGAGGTACCTTTTTTGTTCATTAAATGATTTGTGTTGATATTACTTAGGACTCTTTACTTTTTATGGCCCCAGATATCCTCCCTAATAGCAGTGTATCCCAGTAATTCCTTCCCAGGAGGTGTGGCAAGGACCAGGCAGGTATATTCCTCCCCGTACCCCTGGTTGACCAGCCCTCTCCTTTGAGTATTCACAAACCCATTTGTCAAATTGTTGACGTCCTGCTGTGTGCTCTGGTTTTCTAAGATCTGATGGTACAGAAAAATCCCTCCTGGAGGTTCATGTTAGCGCTTTTTTTTACGGCGTGCTTGGGTAAGGAAGGGATTCGTTTTTAGGTGGAGTCGAACAGATATCTTTGGTCTTTTCCATGGGACTGATTTTTAGAGCACAAGAAAAGAGAAAGTTAGCTTGTTTAGTCTGTACCTGGCAAAGTTGTCAGTTTTGTAAGACTTTTAAGAGTGGGGTTTGAGCAAATTTCTGTGTCACCAAAGGCAGGGATGTTTTTCAATATGCAGTAAATCGAAATTTGTTCTATTGACTTGGACTTCTTTGGGCGGACAGCTTCCGTTTTTTTTTTCAGTTCCCCCTTTGTGTGAACTGTGAGAAACCATATGGTTTAATGTTGAGTATGAGTTGCAGAGGTTGGCAGATGTCTTCAGTGACAGTTTATGTATGTTTATGGTCTACAGAGGCTTTGATCTGTGTATACACCGCGGATTAAATCAAGCTGATTAACATATCCCTCAACTCACTGATAATAGTATTTGCAATGAGAACATTTAAATCTACTCTCTTGGCATATTTAAAGTACACAGTATTACTCATTATACTGAGTCACCATGCTAGACAATAAATCTCCGGAAATTATTCCCACTCCTTTAGTCTTCTCATTCCCCATCACCCTCCCAGCCCCTGACAACCGCCCTCTTCTTCTGTGAGTTTGATTTTGTTTTCACACTTCACATGTAAATGACATCGTGCAGGGTTTGTCCGTGTCTAGCTTATTTCACTGAGTACAGTGCCCTCCAAATTTACCCATGTTGTCACAATAACAGGATTTCCTTCTCTGTAAAAGCCGGATAGCATTGCATTCTGTTATCTTTACCACACTTTCTTTATTCATTCCTGGTAAGTATGTAGGTTGATTCCTTATCTTGACTACTGTGAATAATGCTACTGCAGTGAACATGGGAGCACAGGTATCGCCATGACATACTAATTTCATTTTCTTTGGATATATACCCAGAGTGGGATTGCTGTGTCATCTGACAGTTTTAGTTTTTTGAGGCATCTCCATAGTGTTTTCCCTAGTGGCTATACTAATTTACATTCTGACCAACAGTGTACAAGGATCCTCTTTTTCCTCACAGCCTCGCCAACATATTTTTGTTTGTTTGTTTTTTAATAAAAGCCATTCTTGGGGCC
>NW_012115710.1:210027-218867 GCF_000951035.1 Colobus angolensis palliatus | reverse complement strand
TTCGTATTTCTAGTAGAGACGGAGTTTCACTGTGTTAGCCAGGATGATCTCGATCTCCTGACCTCGTGATCTGCTCGCCTCTGCCTCCCAAAGTGCTGGGATTACAGGTGTGAGCCACCACGCCCGGCCCATGCCCAGCGAATTTTTCAATTTTTTGTAGATATGGGGTCTCACCATGTTGCCCAAGCTGATCTTAAACTCCTGGGCTTAAGTGATCCTTCCACCTCGGCCTTCCAAAATTCTGGGATTCCAGGTGTGAGCCACCATGCCCAGCCCTATTTTAGATATTAACCCCTTATCAGATATATGGTTTGCAAATAGTCTCTCCCAGTCTGTAGGCTGCCTTTTCATTTTATTGTTTCCTTTGCTGTGTGGGAAATTTTTAGTTTGACGTAGTCCCATTTACTTATTTTTGCTTTTGTAGGATGATCTTCTGGTGTGATAGCCAAAAACTCATTGCCAAGGGTGATGTGAAGGGGAATTTTCCTTACGTATTCTCCCAGTGGTTTTACAGCTTCTGGTTATACTTTTCTGTCTTTAATCCATTTTGACTTAATTTTTCTTTTTTTCTTTTTTCTTTTTTTGAGACTAAGTCTCACTCTGTCACCCAAGCTGGGTGTGGCGCGATCTCGGCTCACTGCAACCTCCGCCTCCCAGATTCAAGTGATTCTCCTCCCTCAGCCTCCTGAGTAGCTGAGACTACAGGCTGCTGCCACCACACCTGGCTAATGTTTGTAGTTTTAGTAGAGACGGAGTTTCCCCCCGTTGGCCAGGCTGGTCTTAAACTCCTGACCTCGGGTGAGCCACCACGCCTGGCCTCATTTTACTATCTGAAGTAAAAGAAGGGTCCAGTTGCATTCTTCTGCCTGCAAACATCCAGTTTCCCAACACCGTGTATTTAAGAGATCGTCCTTTCCCCGTTGTGTGATTTTGGCACCTTTGTCAAAGATCATTTGACCATGAGTTTGGATTTGTTTCTGGGCTCTATTCTCCCATTGTGTGTTTTCGTGCCAATGTTATAACCGTAATAGGTCCGTTGCCCCGTGAGCACGGCATGTCTATACAGCAGGTTGCAGCAAAGAAAGAAGGTTTACTGTCAGGCTTGCAGAATAAGGAGGTGGGATGAAAATGAAATCCGTCTTCCCAAGGAGTTTGGAGCTAGGGTTTTTAAGGGTTTTAAAGTGTGGAAATCACTGGTTGAAGAGTGCAGGGTGCAGTCATGAGAAAGGAAGATGAAGAAACTATTCTCATGCTGATTCTGTTGCTCTGTGGATGTCTTCAGACTGCTTGGCGTCAGCTGTTTTGCTGGAATTCGGGACCTGAGAAACATCTTACGCAATTCTTAAAAGCCTAATGATTCTAACATTAGAAATTCTGTCTGTGGGAACAGCGGGAACTCTGTCTCAAAAAAAAAAACTTAAAAATCTTTTCATATTGTTTTCCAGTCTGTATTTTACTTATTCTTTGCTCTAATCTTTATTATTTCCTTCCTTCCTATCTTTGGACTCCATTTGTTCATTTTCTGGTTCCTTGAAATGTTTGAGATCTTCCTTCTTTCGTGATATAAGTATTTATTGCTATAAACTTCCGGCTTAGAACTGCCTCTCTTGCATTCTTTAAGATTTGAGAATGTTGTGTTTACATGTACGTTTGTCTGAAAATATTTTTACAGTTTCTCCCCTGGCCCATGGGTTGTTTAGCACCGCGTTGCTTAATATCCACATATTTTTCAGTTTACCTAAATTTCTCCCATCGTTGATTTCTAGCTTTATGCCCTTGTGGTTGGAAAAGATCATTCATATGATTTCAGTCATTGTAAATTTCTTAAGATTTGTATCATGACCCAGCATGGTCTGTCCTGGAGAATGTTTCATGTGTGCTTGAGAAGAATGTACCTGCTGCTGCTGTTAGAGAGATGGTGCAGAATACAACCATTAGGCGCATTTGGTCTAAAGTGTAATTCAAGTCCAGTGTTGCCGTGTTGATTTTCTGTCTGAATGATCTTTCCTTTGTGGAAAGTAGGATTTGAAGTCCTCTTCTATCACTGTATTAAAATCTAACCCTCCCTTGAGATTTCTTAATGTTTGCTTTATGTATTTAAGAGCTCCAATGCTGGATGCATACATATCTATAATCAATATATCATCTTGACTGATGGACTGATTTTATTATATAATGACATTCTTTGCCTCTCTTTACAGTTTTTGATTTAAAGTCTATTTTGTCTTTTTTTTTTTTTTTTTTTTTTTTTTGAGATGGAGTCTCGCTCTGTCACCCATGCTGGAGTGCAGTGGCCTGATCTTGACTCACTGCAACCTTCGACTCCCAAGTTCAAGCGATTCTCCTGTCTCAGCCTCCCCAGTAGCTGGGATTACAGGCTTCCCCCAGCAAGCCCGGCTAATTTTTGTATTTTTAGTAGAGATGGGGTTTTGCCATGTTGGCCATGCTGGTCTCAAACTCCTGACCTCAAGTGATCTGCCCACCTTGGCCTCCCAAAGTGCTGGGATTACAGGCGTGAGCCACCATGCCTGGCCGTTAATCTTTTTTTTTTTTTTTCTCTCTCTTTTTTTGAGACAGAGTCTTGCTCTGTCGCCCAGCCTGGAGTGCAGTGGTACAATCTTGGCCCAACCTCCGCCTCCTGGGTTCAAGCGCTTCTCCTACCTCAGCCTCCAGAGTAGCGTGCACCACTATGCCTGGCTAATTATTGTCTTTTTTAGTAGAGGTGGGGTTTCACTATGTTAGTCAGGCTGGTCTCTAACTCGTGACCTCATGATCCACCCACCTCAGCCTCCCAAAGTGCTGGGATTACAGGCTTGAGCCACCGCGCCCGGCCAATCATTTTTAAAAATTAGGACTCCCTTAACTTTCATTTCTTGTAATGGGATTAATGCAGGCCAACTGCAAAAATTTCAGTCCTTTAAGGAGTTCATAAAGAAGAATCTCAGAATTAATTACCCATAATTCCATCTAGAGATAATTACTGTTAATCATATTTTGGTATATATGTTTATAGTCCTCCACTTCCCATCTAAACATGTATGTGCTTTTGTTTCTGGAACATTAAGTCCTTCTAATTGATAAAGTAAATGAATCAAAGACTTTCCAAGTGGTGGTTTATGAAAAGCATCCAGCCCAGCCACGGGTCACATGAGACCTGCAAGCATGTGGGGACGGGAGGGGCGTGCCAGTGATCTTTGTCTTGTTTTGGAAAACCTCTCATATGTTTACACCTTGTAGGATTGGAGACACATCATCTGAAACTAATCGCATGGCAACAAATTATCAAAAAATATAGTGCACCCTTGGAATGAGTTCTGCATCTGTGGATTCAACCACAGGTCGAAAATATCCTTGGGAAAAAAAATAGGATGTTTGCATCCTATTTTACAGATGCAAACATCTGTATTGAACATGTACAGACTTTTCTTCTCATTATTCTGAACAATACAGTATGAAAATTACTAGCATTAGATATTTATAAAGAATCTAGAGATGATCTAAAATGCACAAGAGGATGTGGATAGGTTGTGTGCAGATACTACACCACTTTGTATAAGGGTCTTAAGCATTCAAGGATTTTGATATCCAGAGGGGTTCTGGAACAATTCTGGTTCTGGAACAAATGGCTCTACAGCCTTTCAGAATTAAATTTTCTATGATTTTAATGGTTCTTTCAAAGACCGTGACAGTAATCACTGATGCCTGTTGCCTTACAAATACGCTTGTACAAGTAACATTTCCATGATTATATGTACAAGTAAAAAATACCCACTAGACAAATAACAAATCCAAGATAAGTGAAACTGAGTACAATGGCAATTAAAATGGTTTGCATGAATGTCCTGTAACACATAGAACACATGATTCATCCTCTTGCTAATGTTCCCAGTTTGGCATCTTCTAAGATCATATTAGTTGAGCACAATTTTTGATGCAGAATCATCTCTCTTTTCCCTTGCTTGCTTGTGAGAGGGAACATTTCCTCCTTATGTGTCCTAGAATCTTTTTCACCTAATGTGCTTAAACAAAACAAATTTCATTCTTAACATCAGGCTCTGAAAGTTCTTTTTGGTTAGCATTCACTATATTGACAGCTGGTTTGACAAGTACATATTTTAGTATAAGGAAAAAACAGCAGGCCAGGTGCAGTGGCTTTTGTTTGTAATCCCAGCACTTTGGGAGGCCAAGGAGGCAGATTGCTTGAGCTCAGGAGTTCAAGGCCAGCCTGGGCAGCATAGCGAGACCCTGTCCCTACAAAAAAAAAGAAAAGAAAAAAATTACAAAAACTAGCCAGATGTGATAGCATGCGCCTGTAATCCCAGCTCTTGGGAGGCTAAGGTGAAAGGATGACTTGAGCCTAGAAGGCAGAGATTGCAGTGTGGTTGAGATTGTGCCGCTGCTCTCCAGCCTGGGTGACAAAGCGAGACCCTGTTTCAAAAAAAATTAAAAACAGCAGGTGAGTTTCTTTTTTAAAACTGGATTCAGGATCAGTGTAATGTTACTGATCATCAATAGTAACCACAAACTTAAAAAATCTTTACATATTACTGTATGTATTAGATATTCTGATAATTAATACTTGAGACAGTCATACCTTACAGTATTATTATCCCAATTTTATTAGTGAGGAAACCAGCAGTTAATAACTGTTAGAGCTCAGATTCACATTCTGAAAGTTATACTATAGAGCCTGTGTTCTTAGTTTCACCAAAATATCTCCTCCCAAATTATACATACCCTTTCAAACCTACCTTCCTCTCAGTAATTAATGATACATTCTTTCAATTTACATGAATCAGTATCACTATTAGTAAATGTATTTTATGCCATTATATAGCAGACTAATTTATTCTGTACTCTATTGTGATGTTTTCCTCTATCTTCTGCAAGATTTTCATTTTTAAAAATTACTGTCTTGGCTGGGTGCAGTGGCTCATGCCTGTAATCCTGACCTGGGCAACAAGAGCGAAACTCCATCTCAAAAATAAATATATATATATTACTGTCTTGAAATTTGCATACCATCAGTGGATGATGTGAATGTCCTAGCAGTGATGTTATACTGTATACTGCAATCACCAAATGGGGTAACCAGGTGAAAGTTACATGGGCTTTCTCAGTACTACGTGAACAACTACCTAAGACTCGACGGTTGTATCAATTTCAAAGAAAAACTTCCACACACAAGATAATCTCCAAACATATTGGGCATACATGTGTGTACTACTCTAGCTGTTTCCTTGGGATAAATTCTAAAAAGTGGGATTTTGAGTCAAAATGAGACTGTGGTTAAGTACCTGCAACATCCTGTAGACCCTGTGGCATTAGTACTTGGAATGAGAGCGTGACTAACAGGGCATAACTGCGGCCTGCACATTGTTTACAATCCAGCAAACAAGGGACACAGAAAAGCAGCTCGGGTAGCCTGTGCTGGCCGGTGGCCTGCAGAGAATTCCAGGTGACGCTGCAGAGGGGCCTAGGAGAGGCTACCCTTCGGAGGACAGCCATGGCTCGCCCGGCATCACCCCGCTCAGAGGCCAGACGGGGTCCCAGCTGGGGTGACACAGCCCCTCTCCCAGTCGGGAAGGGGAGTCTGCAGGGAACAAGATGGACTCAGTGTGGGGCTGCCTGCCTGGAACGCGCCCTGAGGCCCCTGCTTGGGACCGTCCCGGACTACGTTTCCCAGAGGGCCCCAGGAACTTAAGGCGCTGCATGCTGGGACACAGGGCTTGGGGCTCTGGTTTCCCCAGACATGGTCCGGCGTCCTCCTCAAGCCTCTCATCCCTTCCGGAAGCCCCTGTGTGTTTGAGCCTGAGTAGGGCATTCGCTTCCTGGGAGGAACCCAGGGGTACATGCCAGGCACTGGGGTGGGGGACCGCCGAGTGCGCCCGCGGCTTCGGGAGAGGCCAAGGAAGGAAGGAGTAGGAAGGGTGCGCGCACGCGTGTCAGTGTGTTCATGTGTCAGCGTCTGTGCACGCGCACATGTGTGTCGGGGTCTGGTTGCACATGCGTGTCAAGGTCTGGCCACACACATGCGTTGGGGGGGTCTGTGTGCACGCACACATGTGTATCGGGGTCTGGGTGTACATGCGTGTCGGGATCTGTGTGCACACATGCGTGTCGGGCTCTGCTGCTGCTTGCGCGCTCTCGCAGCTGGGTGCTCGAGGCCTCTCCCGGGTCCAGGGTGCGCATGCGCGCTGGCCTCCATGGGTGGCGGGACCGAGTGTATGACGTACTTGCGTGGGAGTACGAGGCTGACGCGGCGGCCCTGTCCCCGTAACTGTGACACGGGTGCACGCGAGCGTCACTGGGGGCGATGGGGGCCTCGCTGGGTGCGCTTCTGCGCTGGTGACGCAACCGCTGTGGCTCCGCCAGTCCGCGCAGGTGAGATCGGCGCTCGTGGCTCCGAGGGGAGGCGGGCACTGAGCTTCTGACGGTGACGCACTTGCTGGAGAGTGTGGGGTGACACAGCCGGGCTCGCCCCATAACTGGTGACCGGGGGTGCTCCAGAGGCTGTGGGTCGACGGAGCCCACACCTGTGAACCTCGGCGGTGCGTCCCGGGGACTCTGCTCTGTGAGGTGCACTCTGGGGTTTGTGTGGGGCGGCGGTCAGGACGGGTCTCCGTGGCCCACGGATGCACCTTTGCACTGTGTGGGGTGGCGGGGCCCGCAGCGTGGCCGTGCTGGGCGTTAGTGGGTATGAGGGGCGCAGATGTGTCTCAGGACAGCGTGAGCTGTGGTGAGGCTGAGCCCTCCGTGCAGGCTTGTGCTGGGATGGGTGATCGGGCCTTCTGGGTGACGCAGGTGTGTGTGACAGCGCAACCTGTGGCTCCAGCGTCTCTGCTGCTTCACCTCCTAACCAAGTGGTACCTGCCTGAGAACAAGGGCCACAGAGGGACGTGAGCGCCTGAGCCCCGCCGGGAAATTCACCACCAACAAGGCAGAAACAGCCATGAGGTGACGCTTTCAGAGCCAGAAGTGCTCTCCATGCAGGCCTCATGAGTGACAGGAGACGGTGGCCTCGGGAGTAGAATTCCTCCTGTAGAGGGACACGTGCCTGATGTGGGAGACAGGGGGAGGGGCAGCTCCACGCTTCATCATCTCAATCACCTCAGCTTGCTCCTCAGGAATCTCCCAGAAACTCCATCTCGGGGCCTTGTATTTCTCTTTGGTTTTATTAGATATGGCAGGTGTTACCCTTCTGGTTCTGTTTCCCCCAGGCCAGCATCCTTCAGGAAAAGCATCCCTGAGGAGGAAGACGAATCGTTAAACATCTTAAAGGGTCAGGTGAGTATCCTTTTTTTTTTTTTTTGATTAAATGATATGTGTTTGTAAGACTTAAGACCAAACATTAAATGTAGATGACCAAGATTTGAGTCCTGTTTCTGCCTGTTAGCTTTTTGAGCCTTCTGAAGATGGGCTTGTGAGGAGGCTGAAATGCATTAACATGTGTAAAACCATAGATCCGTACCCCGGAGTGTGAGTGCGCAGTGAGTGCTGCTGTTATGTGCTGAGTCTGGATGTCTGTACATCAGGAGCAACGTACATATGAAGGTAACTGGGATGGGTGTTTGCAAGTCCACAAAATGAACCACAGCCTCAAATGGTCTAGAACTATTCTCCTTAACCTGAGGGCCTTCCATAAAGTGGACCACAGCCTCAAATGACCTAGAACTGTTATCCTTAACCTGAGGGCCTTCCTTTAACTCCCCTTACAACCTTCCAAGGGATGTTGTGTATATATTTACTATATGTGTTTATCAGTGTTAGTGTATTGGCCCCCCACCACCACCACCCTAAGGAGATACTCTGTCATTTCATGGCATTAAGAAGGGTGTACATGCCCCAAAGACATTTAGACCCATTGGTCTAGAATTGAAGACTGTGTACCTTGACCACAATTATTGTTCAGGATGGTGGAAATGGTAGTAATTACACCACATTCATTTCATAGAATACTTTGCAGCTACAAAGAAGTAACTTTAGTTATAGCCATAAGAAAGAAAAATGCACCAGACATAATATTAAACACTACTAATAGTTATTAACAACAGTAAATGAAGGAAATCCTTCGATTGCCTAGAAATTCCATTGAATAAGATTTTTGTAAATAGCTTATCCAACATGACATTTTAATATATTATTTAGGATTATTCATGATTCCTTCAGAAGAGAGGAGCCTGGCCACATTTATTGAGCACATGTTTGTACCATAGTCTCTTGTGTTTTGCACACGCTCCTTAATTTATTCTTACGTTAGTCTGTTTCAGCTGCTATAACACAGTACCATAGACTGGTGGCTGAAACAACAAACATTTATTGCTCACAGTTCTGGAGGCTAGAAGTCTGAGAAGAGCGTGCCAGCATGGTCAAGTTCTGTTGAGGGCCCTCTTCCAGGTTGGAGACTGCCACCATCTTGCTGTGTCCTCTCATGGAGGAAAGAGATGCGAGCTCTCTGGGGTCTTTTTCATAGGGCACTAATTCCATTCCTGAGGGTTCCACCCTCATGACCTAATCACCTCCCAGAGGCCCCACCTCCTAATAGTATCGCATTGAGGGATAGGATTTTAATGTAAGAATTTGGTGGGGAGGAGACAAAATACTCAGTTAATTAAGATGCTTACAGAGGCAATTTAGCTACATTATTGTGTTGAGGGTCTGATTGTATTACTGAAACCGAGCGAAAACATGTTTTAGAACAGGAAGGTTGTGCCTGTTTCAGGGACACTTTTTTCAATACTAAGCCTTGTATCAGTTTATTTTTCCTGCTTTAACAAATTACCAGGCCGGGCGCGGTGGCTCAAGCCTGTAATCCCAGCACTTTGGGAGGCCGAGACGGG
>NW_012115710.1:201999-204837 GCF_000951035.1 Colobus angolensis palliatus | reverse complement strand
ACGAATCGTTAAACATCTTAAAGGGTCAGGTGAGTATCCTTTTTTTTTTTTTTAATTAAATGATATGTGTTTGTAAGACTTAAGACCAAACATTAAATGTAGATGACCAAGATTCGAGTCCTGTTTCTGCCTGTTAGCTTTTTGAGCCTTCTGAAGATAGGCTTGTGAGGAGGGTGAAATGCATTAACATGTGTAAAACCATAGACCCGCATCCCGGAGTGTGAGTGCGCAGTGAGTGCTGCTGTTATGTGCTGAGTCTGGATGTCTGTACATCAGGAGCAATGTATATATGAAGGTAACTGAGATGGGTGTTTGCAAGTTCACAAAATGAACCACAGCCTCAAATGGTCTAGAACTATTCTCCTTAATCTGAGGGCTTTCCATAAAGTGAACCAATTTTGTAAAATACAAAAATTAGCTGGGTCTGGTGGTGCATGCCTGTAATCCCAGCTCCTCAGGAGGCTGAGGCAGGAGAATCACTTCAACCTGGGAGGCTGTGAACCTGTGATGAGCTGAGATCACGCCACCACACTCCAGCCTGGGTGACAGAGCAAGACTTTGTCTCCAAAAAAAAAAAAAAGCTTTGTGACTAAATGTGTGGGGAGAAGCAAGCTGTTGTAGTGGACATCAGTTGGTGTCCTGCAGTTCAATTCTGACACCGTCTACCTGGATATGGCATCAGATTCCACAGGTTGTGAGCAAGACTGTCCCACTCTGCCCCACTAGCCACAAGACCAGGCCTCTGGGACATCTTGCTAACCCTCCGCAGGTTGGGGTTCTTATACTCTTTGGCTTCTATTAATGTATTTGATTGACTCATAATTCAGGGAAACATATATCCCAGTTTATTACAAAGGATATTTTAAAGGATGCTAATGAACAGCCAGATGAAGAGATATGTAGGGCTAGAGTTGGAAGAGTCCCAAGCACAGGAGCTCCTGTTCTCATGGAATTGGGGTGCGCCACCTTTTCAGCACGTGGATGAGTTGTTTTGTACCTTCCTATCAGATGCCTCTTGTTCAGCTGTCCAGAAGCTCTCCTCACCCTGTCTTCTTAGGCCGTTTATGGAGACTTCATTGGGTAGTTGTGACTGTAGCATGCACGAATGTGTTGAAATGTGATTGGACAAATAGAGTTGATCTAATGCTAATAGACTGAGGGGGGAAACTCAAGGCCCATCTGTTCAGATTCTTCTTGGTCTCTCAGTGCAGCGTTCCTTCCTACAGTTATAGGGCAGGACCCTCTCTGGAGTGAGAATCCTGTTTTGGGCAGGTGAAAGGAGGGCAAGAGAAGATGAGAGAGAGAGTTCTGCTTCCTGAGGCTTGCTTCTGAGGCTGAAAGTGCCCTAACATTAAGATTGTACCAAGGGTTATGGGATTATGAACCAGGAACCATGGACAAGAACATACACACACACACATACCCCATATATACACACCTACATATCTATACATCATACACACATATACACACACACCTCATATGTACACACATATACACACCTACATATAACATATATACATATCATACACACACCCCATATACACACCCCGTATACACACACATACACACCTACATATATAGACACACATATATACACACCACACACATCCCATATATACACACATATACGCACCTACATATATACACACATACACACACACCATATATACATATACACACCTACATATATATATACACCATACACACATGTACACACACCATATATACACATATACACACTCCATATGTGCATATACGCACCTACATATATATACACATATACACGCCATTCACACATACCCCATATACACACACACATCCCATATATGTACCTATACACACCTACATATATACACACATAAAAACCATACACACACATACACACCCCATATATACAGATACACACCTACATATATACACACACATATACACACATATACACACACCCCATATATACACAAATATACACACCTACATATATACACCATACACACACACATACCCCATATATACATATACACACATATATACACACGCATGCATATACACACACCATAATGCACATATACATATACACACCATACACACACAAGCATATACAAATACATGCCATACACACACATATACACACATACATACACACCATACACACCACATACATATATACACACCATATATATACACACATACACACACCCCATACACATGCATACCTCATATATACAAACATATACACACCTACATATACCCACACACACCATACACACGCATATATACACATATATACCCACACCATACACACACACCATACACACATATATACACACACCATATACGCACATCCACACTGTACACACACACCATACACACACACACCATATATATACACACATATGTATACACACCATATACACACACATACATATCATACACTATATATACACACACTGTATGTATGCACACATATATGCACACCCACAGATAGACACACATATACACCAACATACACACAATTATATCACAAGGTCTGCTTGTATTACTGAGACACAGTGAAAGGATGTTCCATAACAGGAAGGTTATGCTTGTTTCAGTGACACTGCTTTTTCAATATTAGGCCTTATATCAGTTTATTTTTGCTGTTTTAACAAATTACTGTAGATTATTAGCTTAATACAACACAAATGTATTATCTTACTGTCATAGAGGTCAGAAGTCTGAAGGGGGTCTCACCGGGCTAAAACCAGGGTGTTGGAGGCTCTAGGGGGTATTCTATGTCCTTGCTTTTGCTAGTTTCTAGACGCTACCCATAATCCTTCGTTCGTGACCCCTTCTTCC
>NW_012115710.1:198208-200969 GCF_000951035.1 Colobus angolensis palliatus | reverse complement strand
TACGCCATTCTCCTGCCTCAGCCTCCCGAGTAGCTGGGACTACAGGCGCCCACCACCTCGCCCGGCTAGTTTTTTGTATTTTTTGGTAGAGACGGGGTTTCACTGTGTTAGCCAGGATGGTCTCAATCTCCTGACCTCGTGATCCGCCTGTCTCAGCCTCCCAAAGTGCTGCGATTACAGGCCTGAGCCACTGCTCCTGGCCTCATTCAATTTATGATAATGGGATTAATGCAGGCCTGCTGGGGGAAAAAAATTGGTCCCTAAGGAGCTCTTAGAGAACACTCTCTAAATTACCCATAATTGTATAATACAGAGGTAATTACTGTTTCTAGTCCTTGTTTTTGTAATTAGTGTTTGTAGTCCGCCTTTTTGCCTTTAAGCATGGATGTGTTTTCTTTCTGGAGCATGGAATTTTGCTAATTAATCATGTGAGTACACCAGAGACTCTTTAAATCTAGTTTTAAATCTAATCTATAGCAGCAAATTATCAAGAAAGACAGCCTTTAAAATTAGATTCTAAGGCGGAATGATTGCTTGAGGCCAGGAGTTTGAGATCAACCTGAGCAATGTAGTGAGACCTCATCTCTCCAGACATTTAAAAAACAAGCCAGGCATGCTGGTGTGTGCCTGTGGTCCTAGCTACTTAGGAAGCTGAAGTGGGAGGATCCCTTCAGCCCAGGAGGTTAAGGCTGCAGTGAGCCGTGATCCCACCACTGCCCTCCAGCCTGGGTGAAAGAGTGAGACCATCTCAAAAAAAAAAAAAAAAAAAAAACTAGAAGGCCAGGCGCAGTGGCTTACAGCACTTCGGGAGGCCGAGGTGGGTAGATCACCTGAGGTCAGGAATTCAAAACCAGCCTGGCCAACATGGTGAAACCCTGTCTCTACAAAAAATACAACAATTCGGCAGGTGTGGTGGCGCACACCTGTAATCCCGGGTACTTGGGCGGCTGAGGCAGGAGAATCGCTTGAACCTGGGAGGTGGAGGTTGCCGTGAGCCTAGATTGTGCCACTGCGCTCCAGCCTGGGTGACAGAACAAGCATCTGTCTCAAGAAATAAAATAACTAGAGATTCTAGAATTTTATTTTTTATTTTTTATTTTTTTTGAGGCGGAGTCTCGCTCTGTCGCCCAGGCTGGAGTGCAGTGGTGCGATCTCGGCTCACTGTAAGTTCCGCCTCCCGGGTTTACGCCATTCTCCTGCCTCAGCCTCCCGAGAAGCTGGGACTACAGGCGCCCGCCACCTCACCTGGCTAGTTTTTTTTTTTGTATTTTTTAGTAGAGATGGGGTTTCACCGTGTAGATCAGGATGGTCTCGATCTCCTGACCTCATGATCCACCAGTCTCGGCCTCCCAAAGTGCTGGGATTACAGGCTTGAGCCACCGCGCCCGGCCGATTCTAGAATTTTAATGTTTCTTTCCCGGAACATGACAGTAATCACTGATAAATTCTAAGTAATCATCGGGTGCCTTACAAATATGGACTTTCTGGATAACATTAACAAGGTTAAGGTTATAGATACAAGTAACAAATAAAGACTGTATAAGTAACATTTGCAAGATAAAAGAATTAGGTGATAAGATGACAATAGTTAAAAATGTTCACATGTATCTTCCATTTCACATGGAACACAAGATTCACGCTGGGCGCAGTGGCTCGTGCCTGTAATCCCAGCACTTTGGGAGGCCAAGGCAGGTGGATCACTTGAGGTCAGGAGTTCCAAGACCAGCCTGGCCAACATGGCAAAACCCCATCTCTACTAAAAATACAAAATTAGCCAGGCATGGTGGCACATGCCTGTAATCCCAGCTTCTTGGCAGGCTGAGCAGGAGAATCGCTGGGACTCGGGAGGCGGAGACTGCAGTGAGCTGAGATCGCGCCACTGTACTCTAGCCTTGGCAACAGAGCAAGACTCCATCTCAGAAAAGAAAATAAAATAAAAATAAATAAATAAAATAAAACAAGGTACATATAATGTGGAAAGAGATGTTTTGGTGAAATTAAGAACACAGGCTTGGGTGAACCGGCCCAGGTCAGAAATAGAGGACGCCAGAACTCCTGTGTGATCAGTAGTGGGATGATACCTGTGAACAGTCACTGTACTGCAGCCTGGGCAACAGTCAGACCCTGTCTCAAAAAAAAAAAAAGGTTCTGTGGCCTTTTTTTGTTTTGAGATGAAGTCTTGCTGTGTCGCCAGGCTGGAGTGCAATGGCGGGACCTCGGCTCACTGCAACCTCCGCCTCCCGGGTTCAAGCGATTCTCCTGCCTCAGCCTCCCGAGTAGCTGGGACTACAGGTGCGTGCCACCGTGCCCAGCTCATTTTTGTATTTGTAGTAGAGATGGGGTTTCACTGTGTTGGCCAGGATGGTCTCGATCTCTTGACCTCGTGATTCGCCCACCTCGGGATTACAGGCGTGAGCCACCGCGTGAGCCACTGCGCCCGGACTATACGTCATTTTTTAAATCTACCTTCTTCCCTTGGTATTTCATCATAAATTTTTTCTCAATTACTGTGCATCAATATCATTAGTAGATGTATTCCGTATCATTATACAACATTATTTATGTATGTGTTCTCTACCATGAGATATTTCAATTGTTTTCCTTTTTAAACATTATCTGCTGGAAAATCTGGATAAGATCCACGGGTTATCATTGTCCTGGTTGTGATATTTTACTGTTGTTCTGCAGGGTGTCACTGTTGGTGTAAATCAGGTCAAGGGTACAAAAGACCACTCTCTATTATTTCTTTTTTTTTTTTTTT
>NW_012115710.1:194734-197067 GCF_000951035.1 Colobus angolensis palliatus | reverse complement strand
CCTTAGCTTCCTGAGTAGCTGGAATTACAGGCACGAACCACTACATCTGGACTTTTTTTGTCCTTTATCCTTTTTTATTTTTATTTTTATTTCTGAGACAGAGTCTCACTCTGTCACCCAGGCCAGAGTACAGTGGCATGATCTGCGCTCACTGCAAACTCCACCTCCTAGATTCAAGCAATTCTTGCGCCTTAGCTTCCTGAGTAGCTGGAATTACAGGCACACACCACCACACCCAGCTAATGTTTGCATTTTTCTAGTAGAGATGGGGTTTCGCCGTGTTGGCCAGGCTAGTCTCAAACTCCTGACCGCAAGTAATCCGTCCGCCTCAGCTTCCCAAAGTGCTGGGATTACAGGCCACCGTGCCTGGCTAGGAGTAGACTTTTTAAGAAAAAAAAAGAAACCTTCTTTGTCTTTTGAGAGTCTAATTGCCTCTGACTGCATTCCAAATCAATACACATTTGTATATGATAAGGGAATGCATGCCTGTTGTTGCAACACATAGGTGCACTTAAGAAACTCAGGATCACAGGGTGTGTCAGGAGTTGTCAAGACCACCACCAGGTTCCTTGTTTCTCTAGATGGACTCACAGGACTCACCATCTAGATCTACTCGTGACTTGATTTATTCCAGCGAAGGGAGGGATACAAAGCAAAGTCAGCTGAGGGAGAGGTTGCATAGGACAGGTTAGCAGGGAACCAGACTCCCTCTTCCTCAGTCCTCTCCCAGGGACATCACACCGGATGTGCCTAGCTCATCCAGCATCGCATTGTGACAACACCTGTTCCATGCTGTCAACCAGGGAAGCGCACCAGAGTCTGGTGGTGCAAGGTTTGGTTTGGTTTGATCTGGTTTTGAGTTGGAGTTTTGTTCTTTCGCCCAGGCTGGAGTGAAGTGGTGTGATCTCGGCTCACTGCAACCTCTGCCCCCTGGGTCCAAGTGATTCTCCTGCCTCAGCCTCCCAAGTAGCTGGGATTATAGGCGCCCACCACCATGCCCAGCTAATTTTTGTATGGTAGCGAAAGGTTTTGATCAAGGTTCATGCATACACTGCCTCGCACAATCTGAGTCTTCTGGACTCCCGGAGGAAACCAAGGGTTCCGTGTAAACCACATCGTCGTTTATACTGATTTATTCCACTGAAGGGATACAAAGCAAAATCAGCAGAGGGAGAGGTTGCACAGGACAGGTTAGCAGGAAACCAGGCTCAGTTTAGGTGCAGCAAGCCACTCTCACACGTGAAGGAAGAGCGAGAACACTCAGATCTGGTTTTCAGACGCCATGGGCCGGTGTTGTGAGCAGGCCTAACGATGGCAGTTTCCAGTTCACTCTGTTAACTGTTCTGCATTGGGGTCGTAGAACTTCCCAGCTTTTCCTTTCTGTTTCTCTGCTTTCTATTTCTCTGTTTTTATATCTCTATTTTTTATATTTTTCTACTGATATCTTACGGTTGGTTTGTCAGCGTGTATGTGTCTGCGTTCCCTCCTTCCCTCTCTCCTCCTCTCCCTCTCTCTCCATATATATACATGTGTGCATATGTGTATATAGAGAGATGCGTGTGTGTGTGTGTTTATATATGGAATTTTACAAATGTTATTGTGTCATTCTGTTTTGGTAACCTAACTTTTCTACTAAGTGTATGTCTGAAATATATCTCATGTCTTTAAATAGTTTTTCTAACTTAACATTCAGTAACCATTTACTATTTTACTTGGATATTCTGTGTGTAATTATTCTGTCAGCTTTTCTGGACCCAAAAGTGCTCTCAGATATCACCTCTGGTATACGAAAAAAAAAAAAAAGTTGGGTATATTGCCTAGCAGTTCCTTGTCCACCTGCCATGTTTTGAGTAACATCACCCAATCTAGAGGCCAGAAGAGGTCCAAGTTTGGATAATACAGCCCCTCTTCACCCTGGAAGCTTGTCTGGAGGGACCAGGGTGGGCTCAGAATGAGATTAAATACTCTTAAGCACCCACTCTCAGATCCTAAAGCACAGTCCCCCCGTCCAGAGTTAGCTGATCTATGAGGCTCATGGGCACAGTCTGATAGACCACCCTCACGTCTGACACCACTGCGAGGTTGGGGGGCATTCCCCAAACCACCCTCAGGTTCAACAGTTCATTAGAGCCAGGCATGGTGGCTCATGCCTATAATCCCAGCACCTTGGGAAGCTAAGGTGGGAAGATCACTTGAGGCCAGGAGTTCAAAACCAGCCTGGGAAATACAGTGAGACCTAATCTCTACAAAAAAAAAAAGCAAACAAAATTAGCCAAGTGCAGTGGTGTGGTGCAACCTGTAATCCCAGCTACTCGGGAGGCTGAGGTGGGAGG
>NW_012115710.1:189326-193184 GCF_000951035.1 Colobus angolensis palliatus | reverse complement strand
GATCTCCTGACCTCGTGATCCGCCCACCTCGGCCTCCCAAAGTGCTGGGATTACAGGCGTGAGCCACCGCGCCCGGCCTGATCCATGATACTCTTAACCTTTCCCAGATATGTCACGGTTATGTGTTTGTGTTGGGAAGCCAAGACAGGAGCCAGAAGGTCATATTACGTATTACATCCCCGGGAATATGGGGACCCGGGTGCCCCTGGTTTTAATCTCTCTTTTTCCGCCCCTAGCTCTAGCCTCTCAGAGTTTGTCTTCTTCAGTGGAAACCCCAAGAGGACTGATCAGCTCTTCAATTCTAAAACAATGGCCCAGGTAAGTGTGTATTTCTCTTTCCTTCTTGAGCTGTGAGATTTGCATTTGGTGCATCTGCTTGTGAATTATCTGAAGCCTTTTATCTAGTCAAGCTCTTCATAATTACCTATTTCCCAGTTCTTTCTATTCCAGTGAAGGATAATGCCATGTAGCTCTGCATCTGCCTTTTGGGGAAATCCACAGAGCACGTGATTCAGTATCTCCTATTTGCTCCCTTTTGGGGCCACAGTAATGTTGGAGCAGTGAAGTAGCAAAGTCCTTTGAGGGACATATTTAAGTCAAGTCCGTGGTTCGATGAGTTAGATATGTTGGTCCCATTTGACCACGTGAGAAACGAATCCTCCACTGAGCGTGCTTTCTGCATAGATAAGAGGGGATGCTCATATTCACTGGTCTGTCTTGGTATGTGCTCAGATCCCAAGCTTGATGGGACTTTTGGAAGGGGATGGGGCTGTGATTAGGACCTTTGAATAGAGGTCATGTTCCTGCTGGGGAAGCTGGGGGGTAAATTTTATTATTGAATGGATCTCTCAGACCGCAAGATGATTCTAAATCATCTGACATCCTTATCCTCTAAATCAGGAACAGGGGGCCGGGCGTGGTGGCTCATGCCTGTAATCCCAGCACTTTGGGAGGCCGAGGCAGGCGGATCACAGGGTCAGGAGATCGAGACCATCCTGGCTAACATGGTGAAACCCCGTCTCTACTAAAAAATACAAAAAACTAGCCGGGCGAAGTGGCGGGCGCCTGTAGTCCCAGCTACACGGGAGGCTGAGGCAGGAGAATGGCGTAAACTCAGGAGGCGGAGCTTGCAGTGAGCTGACATCCGGCCACTGCACTCCAGCCCGGGCGACAGAGCGAGACTCTTGTCTCAAAAAAAAAAAACAAAAACAAAAAAAATCAGGAACAGGGGAAAGACTGGGTTGGAGATGGTAAGAAACATGAAGATCTTCCAGTATGGAAGTAGGAGATGATCTCATACCCCAGAATTGGAGAAAGCCTTAGTGTTTTGGTCAACCTAAGTGAATAACTATAATGAACAGTCTGACTTACCCTGTGTGGGAATTTTTTTAAATGCTTAAAAGGAAGACTGCTTAAAATGTAGTTTGGCATGATAAACCTGAGGCTTGAAAACATTCAAACATGCAAACCCTATTTTCTTTTTTTTTTTCTTGGGATAGAGTTTCGCTCTTGTCACCCAGGCTGGAGTGCAGTGGCGCAATCTCGGCTCACCGCAACCTCCGCCTCCCGGGTTCAAGCAATTCTCCTGCCTCAGCCTCCTGAGTAGCTGGGATTACAGGCACTCACTGCCACGCCTGGCTAATTTTGCGTTTTTAGTAGAGACGAGGTTTCTCCATGTTGGTCAGGCTGGTCTTGAACCCCCGACCTCAGGTGATCCACCTGCCCCGGCCTTCCAAAGTGCTGGGATTACAGGCGTGAGCTGTCACACCCGGCAAACCCTATTTTCTAAAATAAAAGATCTTAAACAAAAGTCTTGGTTTTTCTTCCCCCCTTAAAAGAAAAAATGCTGTAGGAATCCACACTTGTTGAGAACTTATAAGGCAGACATATAGCAGGCACTGCTTGTCAACAAGAAGAAAGCTTGGATTGTTTTATCCACTTCCTGGCAGGTTTGACTGATAAGGATTCTGCACAGTCCAAGTCATTTTCTCTGCAGCGGTAGAGCTCTTCAGTGACAGGCAGGCATTCTGCTTCCGTCACAGTTACACTGATGTCCTTACCGCCTCCTGCCCATGTCACAGGTGTTCACCCTACCCAGAGGGGGCCTCTTGTCTCCTTCATCTGGAAGCTGTTTCCTTTCATTTCATCATGCATATGTGGGTTTCTGTTTCAGGGTTTGGTGACATTCGCCGATGTAGCCATAGACTTTTCTCAGGAGGAGTGGGCCTGCCTGAACTCTGCTCAGAGGGACCTGTACTGGGATGTGATGCTGGAGAACTACAGTAACTTGGTCTCACTGGGTGAGTTGCATACCTCAGATAACTTAGACTGCCTCCTGGAATATCCACTCGCCACTATGAATTTCAGGACCATCTTTCAAGAAACTAGTTGAATTTCTTCTTCCTGTTCCCAAGGAATGTATTGAGCCTTACTGGTGTGGCCATGAGCATCAGACACCTTCCCCTCCCATCTGTTGGTTACCTTCCCACCTTCATCCACTCCCCCTGTAATCATCTCTCTTCCTTAATGTCTGTGGAATGGGTTGGAATTCTGGGATGTTTATTTCATGACCATCTTCAAAGGAACCAGTTTGTCCTATAAGACAATACCCAAATTGCTATTGGTGGTCTGTGGTACTCTGGGGACCCACATCTAGGGAAAACATGTGGACACAGTGCCCTGAATTGTTCTAGTAAACCAGCCTATGTGTTTGAAGTAGAGTAGATTAGACAGACAGAATTTGTATAAAACCAAAGTGGGCGTATTTCATTTCTTACGTATCATACCTGAAGTGAGGTTGAAAGTTACAATCCCTGAACTTTGAGTTAAACATTGAATGACAATATCTTGTAAACATCTCTGGAAACTTATTTTTCTTCTAGCAAAATAACAACAATGATATTAATAGCTAAGCCATCTATGGTGACACTGCCTGTAATCCCAGCTACTCGGAAGACTGAGGCAGGAGGATCACTTGAGCCCAGGAGTTCAAAGCTGCAGTGAGCCATGCTCCAGCCACTGCACTCCAGTCTGGGCGACAGAGCGAGACTCCGTCTCAAAAAAAAAAAAAAGAAGTACATAAGTTGAAGTCCAGGAGGGCTCCAGACACAGAGCTTCTGGTGTCCTTTCCCTGTGGAGTCAGGACTCATTGCTGTCTTTGGTGTGTGACAACAGGCGCCAACTATCGCCAACTAGAGAAGCTCACCTAAGCTCTGATGTTGGAAGTTTTTATTGGGCTTCAGCATGTAGACATGATTGACTGGTTGGTTGATTGATTACTACACGGTTAATGTCAGTTTCCAGGTCAGCTGGTACCGCATGACCGAAAGCTCCTACCCTGAATCACTTGGTTAGTATTTCTGGCGTAGCAAGCCCCCATCAGAAACAAAGACATCCTCTTACATGTAATATTGATTAACTTTCAGCACCAGAGGGCAAAGGCCAGACTACTTTTTGGGCAAGTCCACATTCTTTACTACATTCCGCCCATCAGTCCCTGATAGGGAGCTGGTCAGAAATGAAGTCCTCCTGTTAAATTGTCTGGGCCTGTCTTTGAGGCATAAAAAAAAAAAAAAAAAGTAAAGCCTCCTCTGCTGCGTGCAGCTAGGTTTCCTGAGGTTTCATTGAGAGCTTAGTTTAGGTTTGATCCATGATGCTCTTTTTTTTTTTTTTGAGACGGAGTCTTGCTCTGTCGCCAGGCTGGAGTGCAGTGGCACAATCTCAGCTCACTGCAACCTCCGCTTCCTGGGTTCAAGCTATTCGCCTGCCTCAGCCTCCCGAGTAGCTGGGACTACTCGGAGGTGCATGCCACCACATCCGGCTAATTTTTTGTATTTTTTAGTGGAGACGGGGTTTCAC
>NW_012115710.1:179932-181060 GCF_000951035.1 Colobus angolensis palliatus | reverse complement strand
CAGGAGATCGAGACCATCCTGGCTAACACAGTGAAACCCCGTCTCTACTAAAAATACAAAAAATTAGCCGGGTGCGGTGGCGGGTGCCTGTAGTCCCAGCTACTGGGGAGGCTGAGGCAGGAATGCCGTGAACCCGGGCGGCGGAGCTTGCAGTGAGCCGAGATCGCACCACTGCACTCCAGCCTGGGTGACAGAGCGAGACTCCGTCTCAAAAAAAAAAAAAAGAACTTACCACGAACTTGCTCTTCACCCCATTTCCCTGTCACCTTGTTTTTCCTGTCATATTTAACCCCATTTGCTGTGCTGCTGGTGCTGCGGGTCTGTGGGCCACGCCTTTAGTAGCAGGGGTAGAGGTGACATGATCCTCTGCCCCTTTATTATTCCTGAAAGTGGGTTAGCCCAGCTTTAAGCGCCCATTTTCTTTTTCTTTTATCTAAGTGTTGGCAATACCACTTCCTGGGTGCTGATCATGTACCTCCACCATGAAGCACCTAGTATCTGGTTGTAGCTCTTCTTTGCCGTTGGCGGTCATTGGCAGTGCTCACATTCATTACACTGGGGGCTCAAATGCTGTGCGCCTATCACTGCCCCTTCATTTATTAGCCGTTATAATTTAAAGAGAAACTTTGTTTCATCTGCTAATTGCTCATGCAGTGGCACTGTTCATATCGGATAATAAGGATAAAAATTTTGTTCTTTGTCTTTTATGTTTTTGTTTTGTTTTTGTTTTGAGACAGGGTCTTACTCTGTCACCCAGGCTGGAGTGCAGTAGTGCAGTCTGGGCTCACTGCAGCCTTGACTTCCTGGGCTCAAGCCATCCTCCCACCTCAGCCTCCCAAGGAGCTGGGACTGTAGGTGCACACCACCCCACCACGCCTGGCTAATTTTTATATTTTTTTTTTGCTGAGACAGGGTTTTGCTGTTTCCCAGGCTGGTTTTGAACTCCTGAGCTCAAGTAATCCACCCGCCTCGGTCTCCCAAAGTGCTGGGATTACAGGCATGAGCCACCGCACCTAGCCAATTGTCAGTTGTCAGTTTTTTTTTTTTGAGGCGGAGTCTGGCTCTGTCGCCCGGACTGGAGTGCAGTGGCCAAATCTCAGCTCACTGCAAGCTCCGCCTCCCGGGTTT
>NW_012115710.1:178975-179882 GCF_000951035.1 Colobus angolensis palliatus | reverse complement strand
AGTTTTTTTTTTTTTTTCACTCTGTCACTCAGGCTGGAGTGCAGTGGCGCCATCATGGCTAACTGCAGCCTCAACCTCCTGGGCTCAAGCAATCCTCCCGCCTCATCTCCCTGAGTAGCAGGGACCACAGGTGCACACCACGACACCCGGCTAATTATTGTGTTTTTTTGTAGAGATGGGATTTCGCCATGTTGGCCAAGCTGAACTTGAACTCCTGGGCTAAAGCAACTCACCCACCTCAGCCTCCCAAAGAGGGTGGATTACAGGCGTGAGCCACTGCACCTGGCTCAATAGCATTTTGACTTCTGGTTGTTATAAATTTGATTAATATTCAATCAAAAAAATTTTAAGGCCAGGCATGGTGGCTCACGCCTGTAATCCCAACACTTTGGGAGTCCGAGGCGGGTGGATCACCTGAAGTCAGGACTTCAAGACCAGCCTGGCCAACATGGTGAAAGCCCATCTCTTCTAAAAATACAAAAATTAGCCGGTGTGGTGCTGTGCGCCTGTAATCCCAGCTATCCAGGAGGCTGAGGCAGGAGAATCGCTGGGACCTGGGAGGCAGAGGCTGCAGTGAGCCAAGATCATGCCACTGCACTCCAGCCTGGGCAACAGAGCAAGTCTCAAAAAGCTGGGCATGGTGGCCGTGCCTGTAATCCCAGCTGCTTGGGAGGCTGAGGCAGGAGAACTGCTTGAACCCTGGAGGTGGAGGTTGCAATGACCCGAGATCACACCACTGCACTCCAGCCTGGGTAACAGAGCAAGACTCCCTCTCAAAAAATAAAAATAAAAATAATTTTTAAAGAATTTTTAAAGTTTTGGCCGGGCGCGGTGGCTCAAGCCTGTAATCCCAGCACTTTGGGAGGCCGAGACGGGCGGATCACGAGGTCAGGAGATCGAGACCATC
>NW_012115710.1:171689-176395 GCF_000951035.1 Colobus angolensis palliatus | reverse complement strand
TTTTGTATTTTTAGTAGAGACAAGGTTTCACCATGTTGGCCAGGCTGGTCTCGAACTCCTGACTTCATGATCCGCCCACCTCGGCCTCCCAAAGTGCTGGGATTACAAGCGTGAGCCACCGCACCCAGCCTGTTTTTTGTTTTTTTGGGTTTTTTTGAGACAGAGTTTCATGCTTGTTGCCCAGGCTAGAGTGCAATAGCATGATCTCAGCTCACCACAACCTCTGCTTCCCAGGTTCAAGCAATTTTCATGCCTCAGCCTCCCAAGTAGCTGGGATTGCAGTCATGTGCCACCACACCTGGCTAATTTTGTATTTTTAGTAGAGACAAGGTTTCTCCATGTTGGTCAGGCTGGTCTCGGACTCCTGAGCTCAGGTGATCCGCCTGCCTTGGCCTCCCAAAGTGCTGGGATTACAGGCACGAGCCACCACTCCCAGCCCTTTACCCAGTTACTTTTAATAATACTACTGACATACATGTGTATCAGTTTCGGAATGCTTTACACACAGCTATCCAACTGCATATTGTTTTGTTACAGTACTTCTATATTTGATTTTCTTTGATTTTCCAAGTATATCATCACATCATCTACAAATACTTGTTTTCATCTTCAAAACAGGAAATAATAGGACTAATTGTCGGGACCTTTTTCACGTTTGACTTTAAAACATATGTCTCCAAGGAATTCTCATGAAGTATTGTGCCAGAAACAGAATCTACATTTTAACAAGAGCCCTGGGTGATTCACATTTATTCTGCTGGATAATTTTTGTTTCTATCAGACGAGTTTTTGGTTGGTGGTTAGGTTTGTGTGTACTTGTGTCCCTCTGAAGGAAACCAACTGTGTTCTTTTTTCCCAGACCTGGAGTCAGCATATGAGAGTAAGGGTTTACCTACGGGAAAGAACATTCATGAAATAAGGGCTTCCAGAAGGAATTCAGATAGAAGAAGTAAATCCCTTGGCCGTAACTGGGTATGTGAAGGCACGCTCGAAAGACCGCAGCGCTCGAGAGGGAGGTATGTCAATCAAATGATCATCAATTATGTAAAAAGGCCTGCTACTAGAGAAGGTGCCCCTCCTAGACCACATCAGAGACATCATAAGGAGAATTCCTTTGAATGTAAGGAGTGTGGGAAGGCCTTTAGTCGTGGCTATCAGCTTAGTCAACATCAGAAAATCCATACTGGCGAGAAACCTTACGAATGTAAAGAGTGTAAGAAGGCCTTCCGTTGGGGCAATCAGCTCACTCAACATCAAAAAATTCATACGGGGGAGAAGCCGTACGAGTGTAAAGACTGTGGGAAGGCTTTTCGATGGGGCTCAAGCCTCGTCATTCATAAGAGAATTCATACTGGTGAAAAACCCTACGAATGTAAAGACTGTGGAAAGGCCTTTCGACGTGGTGATGAGCTCACCCAGCACCAGAGATTCCACACCGGGGAGAAGGACTATGAATGCAAAGACTGTGGGAAGACCTTCAGCCGTGTGTATAAACTGATTCAGCACAAGCGAATTCATAGTGGGGAGAAGCCTTACGAGTGTAAAGACTGTGGGAAGGCCTTTATTTGTGGTTCAAGCCTCATTCAGCATAAGAGAATTCACACAGGTGAGAAACCCTATGAATGTCAAGAGTGCGGGAAGGCCTTCACTCGAGTCAATTACCTCACTCAGCATCAGAAGATCCACACCGGTGAGAAGCCTCACGAATGTAAGGAATGTGGGAAGGCCTTTCGCTGGGGTTCGAGCCTCGTTAAGCACGAGAGGATACACACGGGCGAGAAGCCGTACAAATGCACAGAGTGTGGGAAGGCCTTCAACTGCGGCTACCACCTCACTCAGCACGAGAGAATCCACACGGGCGAGACCCCGTACAAATGCAAAGAGTGTGGGAAGGCTTTCATTTATGGGTCCAGCCTTGTGAAACACGAGAGAATTCATACCGGGGTGAAACCCTACGGGTGTACAGAATGTGGGAAGAGCTTTAGTCACGGCCATCAGCTTACACAACATCAGAAAACGCACAGTGGGTCGAAATCCTACGAATGTAAGGAATGCGGGAAGGCATGTACCCACCCGAACCATCTCCGAGAACATCAGAGGATCCACAACAGTTGAAGAGCCTCTTGAACACCGTAGCCCGCTCGTATCTGTGGTTTCGCTTTCCACAGTTGGTTATCTGCAGTCTACTGCAGTTCAAAAATATTCAGTGGAAAATTCCAGAAATAATAAATGCGTAAGTCGCAAATGGTGTGCCCTTCCGAGTAGCGTGATGAAATCTCTCTGTCCCGCTCCAACCGGCCAGGGCTGTGAATCGTCCCTTGGTCCAGCACAGTCACGCTGTCTACGCTACCCACCCTGCTCATCACTTAGTAGCCGTCTTGGTGATCAGACTGACTGTCATAGCATCACAGTGCTTGTGCTCAAGCAGTCCCTACTTTGCTTAACAGTGGCCCCAGAGAGCAAGAGTAGTGATGCCAGTGATTCGGATATGCCAAAGAGAAGCCACAAAGTGCTTCCTTTTAAGTGAAAATGGTGAAAGTTCTCAATAAGGAAAAAGAAAAAAATCATATACTGAGGTTGCTAAGATCTACATGACAATAAGATATTTTGGGAGAGAGAGATACCTACGTTCATGTAATTTTATTACAGTATATTGTTACAATTGTTCTATTTTGTTAGTTATTGTTGGTAATCTCTTACTGTGCCTAATTTATAAATCAAACTTTAGATACGTATGTACAGGAAAAAATGTAGTATATAGTATCGTATATATGTACAGGAAAAAAACAGAGTACTATCTGTGGCTTCAGGTATCCACTGGGGGTCTTGGAACGTATTCCCCTCAGGTGAGAGGGGACTGCTGTACAAAGAATGTAGGAAGCCCTCTAGACTATATCCATTCCTTCCTCAACACGAGGAAAAATCATGGTACAGTTTAACATAAGAAAGCCTTCACTGATCACTCTTTTTTTTTTCTTTTTTGAGACAGAGTCTCACTCTTGCCCAGGCTGGAGTGCACCACCACGCCTGGCTAATTTTTGTATTTTCAGTAGAGACAGGTTTCACCATGTTGTCCAGGCTGGTCTTGAACCCCTGACCTCAGGTGATCCACCTGCCTTGCCCTCCCAAAGTGCTAGGATTACAGGCGTGAGCCACTACATCCAGCCCACTGATCACTCTTCCGTTTACAGAATATCAGAAGTCATTCTAGAGGCAAATTTGAATTGTGGAAAAATCACTTTTTCTTAATGATTGTTTTTGGTGTAGACGTTTTTATTGTGTAGGTTGGTTTAATGAATACATAAAGACTACCAATACCATTCTGTCTTTATTCCGTGGCATCTGTGGAATAACCCTGCTAATGTAACATGTGAGAAAGCCTTTAGTCATGGCACCCACTCTATCAGTTGTCCTCACCATCCCCCACCCTCCTCCCTGTGAGACTACTGGGCCAAAGGCTCACTACCCCTGTGCGTTGTCCGGCACACAGACACTATTGTGCATTATTTGTACATAAGGATAGTCACATCTACCTGAGACGGCTATTGTGGAAATTAAATGTTTGGTACATGTAAAGTCTTTGAAAGTGTAACTGGAATATTGTATAAGTTCAATAAATATTAACTGTTGTTTTTATGCTCATTACTACCATTTGTGTTGCCATTAGTGAATTTTTACAAGAAAACTCCCTGTGGGTGCAATGAATCTGGAAAAGACCATTGAGCCTTATAGAAGAAAACATTAAGAGATTATGGTCACCACCGTGGGTTACGCAATGATTTCTTAGTACACAAAACACAGCAAACATAAAACGTTACACTTCATCGAAAGTACAAAGTTCTGTTCATCAAATGATGCTGGTAAGATAGGGGAAAGACAAGAAACAGGACTGGAAGAAGATATTTGCTCTACAGTACACCTGACAAAGGAACTCTCATAGAAAATATAAAGAATCCCTCAAGTTGAAAAAAAAAAAATCAATTTAAAGGGGAGAAAACTTAAGCACGTCTCAACAGAAGATCACCAAATGGCCAATAAGTGAAAGTGTATTCAATGTCATTGCTCCTCAAGGAACTGTAGAGTAAAACTACAATGTGCCGCCACTCTAGACAGTCACCAGGATGATTAGATTAAAATCACAGTAGCAAGGTCGGTTTCTGATGTCACACCACAAAGAAGGATAAGGGAGCGAGGTGATGGATATGTTAATTAGCTTGATTTAATCATTCTACATTGTATACATGTATCAGAACGTCACCTTGTACTCCATCAATATAATGCAATTATTATTTGTCAAATATTAATAAAGAAAATCAAAGATGAGCAGGTCTCTTGGTTGGATATTGAAACACGACCTATTTGAGAAGGAACCACGCCAGCAGACTGGACCTCTGCCAAATCCTGGCGGTGCCCCACAGCGGGGACAGGGCGGGAGGGAGGTGAGCGGACTGGTCCTGGGGAAGGGGTAAGGGTGCAGAGTAGAGTTGTTACAGGAAAGGGGTGCCAGTCCAGGCCCCAGGAGAGAGTTCTTGGATCTCACACAAGAAAGAATTCAGCAGCCGGGCGCAGTGGCTAATGCCTGTAATCTCAGCACTTTGGGAGGCCGAGGCGGGCAGATCACAAGGTCAGGAGATCAAGACCATCCTGGCTAACACGGTGAAACCCTGTCTCTACTAAAAATACAAAAAAATTAGCTGGGCGTGATG
>NW_012115710.1:168897-171319 GCF_000951035.1 Colobus angolensis palliatus | reverse complement strand
CAAGTGTGTTGGCTCACACCTGTAGTCCCAGCTACTCAGGAGGCTGAGGCAGGAGAATCACTTGAACCCGGGAGGCGGAGCTTGCAGTGAGCTGAGATCACGCCACTGCACTCCAGCCTGGGTGACAGAGGGAGACTCCGTCTCAAAAACAGAAAAGAGAAAGTGGTGAAAGAACAGCTGCTTCATAGACAGTGTAGGACAATCCTGAAATGAGGAGGAACACATCCACCCTAGGTCCAGTGCGCATATATGGGGAGATGTGCTCTGCTACGAGGGTTTGTGATAAAGGATTCCTTTTTCTTCATTATTTTGCAAGAATTGATATGATCTTTAAAGCAAAACTAGGAATGCCCTTGTTCTCCAGAGATCAGGATATCTGAACACTCCCACGTCTGGGTCTGTTGAGTAACCATTATTCATTTGTCCCTTAACTGTAAACATCTAGAGGCTCAGAATGCAGCCCAACAAGTCTCAGCCTCATGTTCCTAAGCCACACTCAAAATGGAGTCACTCTGGTTCAAACACCTCTGACAAGAGTCCTGGGGGAGGTGAGGACACAGACTCAGGGGAGAGACCTGAACTATCTTAAGATGGTCCTAGGCTGAGGGTAGGATTATCTTAGGGAAAGGACCAGAGCCCATAGTAGGAATCGGAGAATATAGACTGGGGAGGACTCTAGACCCCATGGGAGTGAGTTTGAGGGGGCAGAGGAGTGGCTAATGGGCATGGGAGGGCCTGGCGGGTGGGAAGGGACGGTTAGAGCTCGGGGGTGAATTCTGGGAGAGAAGGGATAGAGTCCTGGAGAGAGGCCTTAGGACTGGGAGAGGACTGGAGTCTCCATCCTGAGAGCAGCTGCAGAGATGGAGGGCAGACGCTACCTCCTGCAGGAGAACCTTAGGCACGGGGGATGGTGGTGTGGTTAGAGGTGTCCTGTAAAGTTTGGCAAGGGATGCAGAATATAGGGTTAAAGTCCTGGCTTGTTTGATTTACCTCAGGGGTAGGGTTACATTTCAATCAAAGCTGCTTAGTTCTCGGATTCCAAATACCTCAGCATTAGGTTAAGGATTCAGATACTCCAGGGGTGGTGGGGAAGTGAGGGAGCATGTTCAGGGGAAGGGGTTCCAGACCCAGGTTTCAGAGCTGGGGATCTTTCTGGTCTAGGCTTCAGTACCCTTAGGAATCAACCTCATACGCGGCATCATCCTGCTTAGTGCCCCTTTCCCCGTGGACCCGACGCCAACATCAGCAGAAGGGGCCCAGGGTCCCCTCCTCGCCACCAAGAGCAACACGCATGGTGGGGTCACTGCCCTTCCCGGCATTCCCGTGTAAACAAGAGGAGGAGCTGGGTGGGGTAGGAAGAGAAGAACAAGAGACGGAGTGTGAAGAGGAGAAGCAGGGGGAAGATAGTGACCGGAAGCTGGAGGGATGTGGGGCTGGGGGTGAGGGTGGGGAGAATACTGAGAAACCAGGAGACTGCAGAAAGGCAGCACTGGCCTGGCCTTAGGGGACGCAGCCAAGGCGCAGGCAGACAGCCTGGGTGGACAGGGTTAGTTCACAGAAGGAAACATGGGAAGAATGTGTGTCAGGCAGGACTCTTGGTTCAAGGAGCAAAATCCAAAGTCTACGTAAAAAGCCCAGAGGTGGGCCGACGCGGTGCCTCACGCCTGTAATCCCAGCACTTTGGGAGGCCGAGGGGAGTGGATCACTTGAGGTCCGGAGTTTGAGACCAGTCTGACCACCATGGTGAAAATCTGTCTCTACTAAAAATGCAAAAATCAGCCTGGCACGATGGTGCACGCCTGCAATCTCAGCTACTTAGGAAGCTGAGGCAGAAGAATTGCTTGAACTGGGGAGGCAGAAGTTGTAGTGAGCTGAGATCAAGCCAGTGCACTTTTCTGAGACAGAGCAAGACTGTCTCAAAAAAAAAAAAAAAAAAAAGCCCAGAGGTGGCCAGGCGCAGTGGCCCATGCCTGTAATCCCAGCACTTTGGGAGGCCTATACAGGCAGATCGACTGAGGTCAGTAGTTAAAGACCAGCCTGGTCAACTTAGTGAAACCCTGTCTCTACTAAAATACAAAAATTAGCCGGGTGTGGTGGCCCATGCCTGTAATCCCAGCTACTCAGCAGGCTGAAGCAGGAGAATCGCTTGAACTCAGGAGGCAGAGGTTGCGGTGAGCTGACAGTGAACCACTTCACTCCAGCCTAGGTGACAGAGCAAGACTCTCTCTCAAAAAAACAAACAAACAAACAGAAAACTACAAAAAGCAGGAAGAGCCGTGGGGCAAGGGGTGACCATGAAGTCAAAGAGCTTTACTAAAGTAAGTCATTATTGAGCCAGGTGTGGTGGCTCACAACCTGTAATCCCAGCACTTTGGGAGGCCAAGGCAAGTGGATCACCTGAGGTCAGGAGTTCAAGACCAGC
>NW_012115710.1:155095-167187 GCF_000951035.1 Colobus angolensis palliatus | reverse complement strand
GCTAATTTTTGTATTTTTAGTAGAGATGGGGTTTTGCTATGTTGGCCAGGCTGGTCTTGAACTCCTGACCTCAGATGATCCACCTGCCTCGGCCTCCCAAAGTGGTGGGATTACAGACGTGAGCCACTGCACCCGGCCTGGATTTCAAAAATTGTTTAAAAAGCAACAGTAATTAAAACAGTGTGATATATGATAATGGCAAAAGGATATACATACATGGCCGGGTGTGGTGTCGTGCACCTGTAATCCTAGCTATTCAGGAGGCTGAGGCAGGAGAATCGCTTGAACTCAGGAGGTGGAAGTTTCAATGAGCCGAGATTGTGCCACTGCAGTCCAGCCTGTGCAACAGAGTGAGTGTCTCCAAGACAATTTTTTAAATTAAAAAAAATTACATATATATTACATATATAATATCTAAAAAACAAAATACAAAAATAGCCTGACGTGGTGGCACCCACCTGCAGTCCCAGCTACTCAGGAGGCTGAGGTGGGAGGTTCACCTACCTGAGCCCATGAGCCCAGGAGGTCGAGGCTGCAGTGAGCTGTGATGGCACCACTGCACTCCAGCCTGGGCAACAGAAGGAGACCCTGTCTCTAAATAAATAGATAAAAGCTAGAAGGGTTTTGAATGTTCACAATACAAATAATAAATGTTTGAGGTAATGGATATGCTAATTACTCTGATCATTACACATTGTGTACAGAAATCAAATTATCACTCCGTATCCCATAAACACATGTCATTATTATGTGTAAAATAAAAAATAAAGAATTTATGAGAAAGGATTTACTGCAGAGCAGACATCAGTTTCTGGAGAGGCAGTAATTACATAGTTACAGAACCCAAAGGGCAATGGGGAAGGTTCTGAGCTCTTTTAGGCACGTGTGGCTGAGTGAAACGCATCACCCAGACAAGCCCCATCTGAACACGTGCACACGGCAAGATCACCAGAATAACTCTGCGTACATTCCACTTGCTCTTTGGACAAATGTATGGGGTGACCTCACCTGAGTTTGCACTAAACCTGGAGTCATTATTTCACAAGTTTCACAGCACCAAGGGTCAGCAAACTGTTAAGGGCCAGTTAGTAAATATTTCACTAGACACGTATTTTGCAGGGCGCATGTGTTCTCTGTCACGTATTCCTCTTTATTTTTACAAGCTTTAAAAAATGCGAAAACTGGCGGGGCGTGGTGACTCACGCTTGTAATCCCAGCATTTCCGGAGACCAAGGCGGGAGAATCTCTTGAACTCAAGAGACTAGCCTGGACGGCATTGAGAGACCTCGTCTCTACAAAAAAATGGAAAACTTAAAGGGGGTGATGGCGCTCGCCTGTAGTCTCAGCTACTCAAGAGGCTGAGGTGGGAGGATCCCCTGAGCCTGAGAGGTCAAGGCTGTGGTGAGCTGTGATTGCAGAACTGCACTCTAGCCTGGGAGTCAGAGTAAGACCATGTCTAAAAAAAAAAAGAAAAAGAAAAGAAAATAAAAATGTGAAAACCGCTTTTATCCCCTACAATGTACAAAAAGATCCTGGAACAGTGGTACACACCTGTAATCCCAGCACTTCAGAAGGCAAGGCAGGAGAATCACTAGAAGACAGGAGTTTGAGACCAGCCTGGGCAACAGAGCAAGACTCTGGGCCGGGTGCAGTGGCTCATGCCTTTAATCCCAGCACTTTGGGAGGCCTGGGCAGGCAGATCATCTGAGATCGGGAGTTTGAGACCAGCCTGACCAACATCACAAAACCCCGTCTCTATTAAAAATATAAAAACTAGCCAGTTGTGGTGGTGGGTGGGTGCCTGTAATCCCAGGTACTCAGGAGGCTGGGGAAGGAGAATTGCTTGAACCAAAGAGGCGGAGGTTGCAGTGAGCTGAGATCACACCACTGTACTCCAGCCTGGGAGACAGAGCAAGACTCCTAGCTACCAGGGAGGCTGGAGCAGGAGAATCGCTTGAACCTGGGAAGCAGACGTTGCAGTGAACTGAAATAGGAAAGAAAAAAAAAAGAAAGAGATGGGGGCTTGTTATGTTTCCCAGGCTGCTCTTGGACTCCTGGGCTCAAGCCATTCTCCCACACTGGCCTCCTGACCTCAGGTGATCCGCCCACCTTGGCCTCCCAGAGTGTTGGGATTACAGACTTGAGCCACCGTGCCCAGCCCACTCCAGGAATTTTACAGTTTGACATCTCACATTTAAATCTTTAGTCTTGAGTCAATTTTTCAATATGGTGAAAGGTAGGAGTCCAGTTTCATTCTTTTTGTTTGTTTTTTAGAAAATCCTAGGCCAAGCACAGTGGCTCACTCCTGTAATCCCAGCACTTTGGGAGGCTGAGCTGGGTGGATCACTTGAGGTCAGGAGTTTGAGACCAGGCTGGCCAACATGGTGAAACCCTATCTCTACTAAAAACACAAAAATTAGTTGGTTGTGGTGATAGGCACCTGTAATGCCAGCTACTCAGGAGGCTGAGGCAGGAGAATTGCTTGAACCCAGGAGGCAGAGGCTGCAGCGAGCTGACATTGCGCCACTGCCCTCCAACCTCGGGGACACAGCAAGACCCTGTCTCAAAAAAAAGAAAAGAAAATCCCATTAATTGTTCTACCAAAAAGACATGTGTATTCATATGTTGATTGCAGCACTGAGAGTGCTGGCAGTCTCACTCTCTCATCCAGGCTGGAGTACAGTGGCGTGATCTTGGCTCACTGCAGCCTCTGCCCACCAGACTCAAGCAATCCTCCCACCTCAGCCTCCCAAGTAGCTGAGACTGCAAACACACACCACCATTCTCAGTTAATTTTTCTTTAATTTTTGCAGAGACGGGATCTGGCCATGTTGCCCCATTGGTTTTGAACTCTTGGACTCAAGCTATCTCATCTTGCCCTCGGAAAGTGCTGGGATTACTGACAAGAGCCGCACTACACCCTGCCCAGTGTCAACCTTCTGCATGTGGCTAGCCAGTTATTCCAGCACCATTTATTGAATAGGAAGTCCTTTTCCCTTTGCTTGTTTTTGTCAGCTTTGTCCATCATCAGAAGGTTATAGGTGTGTGGCTTTATTTCTGGGTTCTCCATTCTGTTCCATTACTATATGTGTCTTTTATTTTTTTCTTTTTTTTGAGACAGAGTCTCACCCTGTCACCCATGCTGGAGTACAGTGGCACAATATCAGCTCACTGCAACCTCTGCCCCCCAGGTTCAAGCAATTCTCCTGCCTCAACCTGCCGAATAGCTGGGATTACAGGCACGCACCATCACGCCCAGGTAATTTTTGTACATTTACTAGAGATGGGGTTTCACCATGTTGGCCAGGCTGGTCTCAAACTCCTGGCCTCAAATGATCTGCCTGCCTTGGCCTCCCAAAGTGCCGCGATTACAGGCGTGAGCCACTGCGCCTGGCCTATGTGTCTATTTTTGTACCAGTAACATGGTGTTTTGGTTACTGTATACTTTTTTTGTTTTACATTTACTGGCTTATTATAAAGGACATTACAAATGACACAGATGAAAAGCTGCATAGTACCAGGTATGGGAGAAGGGGTGAAGAGTTTCTGTGCCCTCCCTTGGCACACCACTCTCCAGGAGCCTACAAGTCTTCAGCTATCAGGAAGCTCCTAGTTGCTGTATCCTTGTACAGTTTGAAGCTGAAACGTCACGCCTCCAGCTTTGTTCTTTTGGCTTAAGATCGCTTTGGCTATTGGGCTCATTTTAGGCTCTGTATGACTTTTACAATGGTTCTTTTTTCTTTTTGAGACAGAGTCTCACTCTGTCACCCAGGCTGGAGTGCAGTGGCGTAATGAAAGTTTACTGCAACCTCTGCCTCCCGGGTTCAGGCAATTCTCCTGCCTTAGGCTCCCGAGTAGCTGAGGTTACAATCACGTACCACCACACCTGGCTAATTTTTGTATTTTTAGTGGAGACGGAGTTTCGCCATGTTGTCTACGCTGGTCTCAAACTCCTGGCCTAAGGTGATCCGCCCACCTTGGCCTCCCAAAGTGCTGGGATTACAAGCATGAACCACCTTGCCTGGCCTACAATCGTTTTTTATAATTCTGTGAAAAATAATATTGGTATTTTGGTGATTCTAGATTGCTTTGGGTAAATGGCCATTTTAAAATTATTTTAATTATTAAAATTGGGGGTACATAGTAGGTGTATGTATTTGTGGGTTACATGAAATATTTTGAAACAGGCACACAATGTACAATAATCACGTCAGTGTCATGGGATATTCACCACCTCAAGCATTTATCCTAATATGGCCTTTTGTTTTTGAGATGGAGTCTCTCTCTGTTGCCCGGGCTGGAGTGCAGGGGCACGATCTTGGCTCACTGCAACCTCCGCCTCCCAGGTTCAAGCGATTCTCAGGTCTCAGCCTCCAAGTAGCTGGGATTACAGGAGCCCACCACCATGCCTGGCTAATTTTTGTATTTTTAGTACAGACAATATTTCACCATGTTGGTCAGGCTTGTCTCTAACTCCTGACTTCGTGATCCCCCGGCCTCGGCCTCCCAAAGTGCTGGGATTACAGGCGTGAGCCACCTCGCCTGGCAATGTGGTCTTTTTAAATAATATTGATTCTGCTAATCCATGAGCAAGGAAAGTTTTTTCATTTGTTTGTGTCAACGATTTCTTTCAGCAGTGTTTTGTTTGTTTTTGAGACAGAGTCTCACTATGTCACCCAGGCTGGAGTGCAATGGTGCAATCTCAGTTCACTGCAACCCCCGCCTCACGGGTTCAAGCGATTCTCCTGCCTCAGCTTCCCAAGTAGCTGGGACTACAGGTGCACAGCACCACGCCCAGCTAATTTTTGTATTTTGAGTAGAGACGGGATTTCACTATGTTGGCCAGGCTGGTCTCGAACTCCTGACCTCAAGTGATCCACCTGCCTCAGCCTCCCAAAGTCCTGGGGTTACAGGCATGAGCCACTGCACCTGGCCTCTTTCAGCAGTGTTTTGTAGTTCTCCTTGTAGAGACCTTCCAGTTCCTTGGTTAGATATGTTCCTAGGTGTGTGTGTGTGTGTGTGTGGTGTGTGTGTGTGTCTATTGTAAATGGGATTGCGTTCTTGATTTCACTCTCAGCTTGAACATTATTGGTGTATAGAAATGATACTGATTTTTGTACACTGATTTCATACCCTGAAATTTTACTGAAGTTGTTGATCAGTTCTAGGAGCCATTTGGCAGAGTAGAGTTTTCTCGGTATAGAATTATATCATCCGTGAAGAGAGATGACTTGACTTCTTCATTCCGTTCCCTTTGGGGATGCTTTTTCTTTCTTTCTCTTGCCTGATTGCTCCGACTAGGACTTCCAGTACTATGGTGAACAAAAGCGGTGGGAGTGGGCAGCTTTGTCTTTTTCCTGTTCTTAAGGGAAATGCTTCCAGCTTTTGCCCATTCAGTACAATGTTGGCTGTGTGTTCGCCATAGACAGCTCTTATTATTTTGAGGTATGTTCCTTCAATGCCGAGTTTGTTGAGGGTTTTTATCATAAAGGGATATTGGATTTTTTTTAAGATGTAGTCTTGCTCTGTTGCCCAGGCTGTGGCACAATCTCAGCTCATTGCAACTTTCACCTCCCAGATTCAAGCAATTCTCCTGCCTCAGCCTCCCAAGTAGCTGGAATTACAGGCACACGCCACCATGCCCGGCTTATTTTTGTATTTTTAGTAGAGACAGGGTTTCACCATGTTGGCCAGGCTGGTCTCGAGCTCATGACCTCAGGTGATCCGCTCGCCTCGGCCTCCCAAAGTGCTGGGATTATGGGAGTGAGCCACCGCACACATCCTGGTGCCAGAATTCTTAACACTGGTTCCTTCTCATCTGGAAACGCTGGCACTTCTGATTTTTGTAATTATTTTCATGCAGATAGAAGCTTTTTCTTTTTGTTTCCCTATATTATTATTGTCCCCCTCCCCTTTCCCCTACTCCCTAGGGAGTGATTGCAGAGAACGTTGGGTAGGGTTTTTGGCCTTGTTTCTATAGCCCTATGCACTTTTTTTGGCACGTTCTATTTATTTATTTAGAGATGGAGTCTTGCTCCCGTCGCACAGGCTGGAGTGCAATGGTGCCATCTCAGCTCACTGCAACCTCCACATCCCGGGTTCAAGCGATTCTCCTGCCTCAGCCTCCCGAATGACTGGGATTACAGACGCATGCCACCACACCTGGCTAATTTTTGTATTTTTAGTAGAGGCAGGGTTTCACCATGTTGGCCAGGCTGATCTCAAACTCCTGATCTCAGGCGATCCGCCCGCCTTGGCCTCCCAAAAGTGCTGGGATTACAGGCGTGAGCCACCGCGCCCGGCCTTTGGCAGGTTTATATTGGGCTGTGCAGTTCAACCTACAGGCCAGGAGATGGCACTTCAGGTTGAATGTTGCCTGCGACAGAAGCAGGTGGGCTTGTACCTGATCCTGGTTTCCTGGGAAGTACTGTCTGTTGTTTCAGGTGATGGGCTGGAGCATGGAGTGCCCGGTGCCAGGAGCTTCCTATTCCCTGGGGTGGGGGACACAGCTGGGCAGAGCTGGAGCCCATAGCTTGCAGAGGAATACCCCAATGATGAGGGCAGGCACCAGGCCTATGAGGGTGGCTAAGAGGAGCTCCAGATGAAATGCGCTGAGGCCTAAGTGTAGGGCTGTGGGGTGGGGGGTGAGGACATTGCACCAGCTCCTCATCTAGATTGGCAGGAACATGAATCATGTCCCGTCACACCCCTATCATGGGGTTCGTGGCTCCTAGTTCAGATGCACACTGTACTCCTTTCTTTCTTCTTCTTTTTTTTTTTTTTTATGTGTGAGACAGTCTTGTTCTGTTGCCCAGGCTGGAGTGTGGTGGCATGATCTCAGCTCACTGCAACCTCCACCTCCTGGGTTCAAGCGATTCTCGTGCCTCGGCCTCCCAAGTAGCTGGGACTACAGGTGCCAGCCACCACGCCTGGCTAACTTTTGTATTTTTAGTAGAGACAGGGTTTCAGCCAGGCTGGTCTTAAACTCCTGACCTCAGGTGATCCACTCACCTCAGCCTCCCAAAGTCTTGCAATTATAGGCGTGAGCCACCAAGCCCAGTCACTGTACTCCTTTTTTTTTTTTTTTTTTTTTGTGACATGGAGTCTTGCTCTGTCACCCAGACTTGAGTGCGGTGGCACGATCTCAGCTCACTGCAACCTCTGCCTCTGGGGTTCAGAGATGTCAGCCCGCCCCTCTCCATCAGAGTCAGCACCTGAATGCTGCGCCAGCCCCACCTCCATTCCAGCCCCACTGGGACTCATACACGCATTCCAATGGGCCATCGAGCTCAGGGAACTGGGGAACTGACCACCCCATTCCAACACTGCTGGTGCCTGACCACTTCTCTCAGGGCCTGAGGTCAGGCCAGCCAGCTGGCCACCACCACAACACACACCAGCACAGCTCCAGAGGTGGTGCCCCTTTTACATGAAGCCACAGTGCCACTGCATGAGAGGCCAGGCAAGCCCTCAATCTCCCTGGACCAGGCTGAGCGACCATGTGCAGCTCCAAAACCACTCCACAGAGAGCCGTGAAACAGGCATTTCCCGAGGCTCTCCACCACACTGTGGTCCTGGGAAAGAGTGCAGTGTGCTGGCTGGGTGATGTGGCCCAGGCCTGTAATCCCAGCACTTTGGGAGGCCAAGACGGGTGGATTACTTGAGGTCAGAAGTTCGAGACCAGCCTGGCCAATATGGTGAAACCCCGTCTCTACTAAAAATACAAAAATTAGTCTGGCAGGATGGCAGGCGCCTGTAATCCCAGCTACTCGGGAGGCTGAGGCAGAGAATTGCTTGAACCCAGGAGGTGAAGGTTGAGTTGCAGCGAGCTGAGATTACACCACTGCACTCCAGCCTGGGTGACAGAGCTAGAATCCATCTCAAAAAAAAAAAAAGCGTAATAAGTGGAAATGTTGACTCAAAGGACTAGACAGGAAGAGATTTTTGGCCTGGCATGGTGGCTCACATCTGTAATTCCAGCACTGGAGGCCGAGGCAGGCGGATCACCTGAAGTCAGGAGTTCCAGACTAGCCTGGCCAACATGGTGAAAATCCATCTCTACTGAAATCACATAAATTAGTTGGGCATGGTGGTGCATGCCTGTAATCCCAGCTACTCAGGAGGCTGAGACAGGATTATCGCTTAAACCCAGGAGGCAGAGGTTGCATTGAGCCAAGATTGCACCACTGTACTCCAGCTTGGGTGACAGAGTGAGACTCTGTCTCAAAATAAAAGATTTTGAAAAATACTGCCACATTTTTATCTAGAACTGGTGCTGTCCAAACAAATACGATGAGAGCCAAGTATGTAATTTCTTATTTTTCTTTTTTTTTTTTTTTGAGACAGTCTTGCTCCTGCCCAGGCTGGAATGCAGTGGTGCAATCTTGGCTCATTGCAACCTCTGCTTCATGGGCTCAAAGGAGTCTTCCGGCTCAGCCTCCCGAATAGCTGGAATTACAGGCATGCACCACCACGCCCAGCAATTTTTGTATTTTTTAGTTTCAACATGTTGGGCAGGCTGGTGTCGAACTCCTGACCTCTGACATTCCCGGCCACACCATTTTTATAGCATTAATTTAACTTTCTTCCATGCCACAGATACATAGACATTGTCATTTACTCAAGGAACTTCCTGTTATATCCTCAGGATCTCCTTCGTAAAAATTACATTGATTACTGACTTTCTGTGCAGTATGTGGCAAAACCCATGAGGATATTGGAGGAACAATCTACCTTCTCTCTTTTGCCAGACTGGACTCACAGTCATTCAGCCATAATGTAGCGAATGAACTAGACAACTGAAACTTTAAATAAGGACACAAAATGAGAGAGTAAGTATTTTGACAAAAGTCTCAGGTAAAATCAGGCCTGCTGCCCGCAGGCAGGGACCTTAACGGCAAGACACATCCTGAGTAAACAGGTGGAATGTCGTTGTGCTTCAAGCCATGCCGGGAAACAGAGGAGAAGCCGAGGACAGGAAAGATTGAGGGCGTCTGTGGAATTTGCAATTTTACTCAGGATGTAAGGTTAAGTCTTGCTGAGAATGTGACTTTCAGTAAAGATCAGATACAAGTGTCTTAGAAGATGCCGGAGAAAATCTGTTTCAAGTAAACATGATGGCCGGGCACGCTGGCTCACGCCTGGAATCTCAGCACTTTGGGAGGCGGAAGCAGGAGGATGGCTTGAGCTCAGGAGTTTGAGACCAGCCTGGGCAACATGGTGAAACTCCATCTCTACTATAAATACAAAAATTACCCTGGTGTGGTAGTTCATGTCTGTATGTCTGTATTCCCAGCTACTCGGGAGGCTGAGGCAAGAGGATCACTTGAGGTCAGGAGTTCCAGACCACACCCGGCTTTTTTTTTTTTTTTTTAAAGATGAGTTTCATTTTTGTGGCCCAAGCTGGAGTGCAATGGCACGATCTCAGCTCACTGCAACCTCCGCTTCTGGGTTCAAGCAATTCTCCTGCCTCAGCCTCCCAGGTAGCTGGGATTACAGGCACCTGCCACTGCGCCCCGGCTAATTGTTGGTATCTTTAGTAGAGATGGGGTTTCACCACGTTGGCCAGGCCTGACCTCAGATGGTCCACCCACCCTGGCCTCCTAAAGTGCTGGGATTACAGGCATGAGCCACCACACTTGGCCATTTTCAATGTTTTCACCACAAAAAAAATGGTATGTAAGGTAATGAATATGTTAACCAACCTGATTTAGCAATTCCACAATGTCTACATATTTCCAAGTATCATGTACACCATAAACATAGACAATTTTAATACATACAGTATATGCAATTGTACACCATAAACATAGACAATTTTTATTTGTCAATTTTTTTAAAAATGTAAGTTTTTAAAAGTTATTTTGGCTAGGCACAGTGGCTCAGGCCTGTAATCTCAGCACTTTGGGAGGCTGAGGCAGGTGGATCACTTGAGGTCAGGAGTTCAAGACCAGCCTGGCCAATATGGTGAAACCCCGCGTCTACTAATAAACAACAATTAGCCGGGCACAGTGGCATGTGCCCGTAATCTCAGCTACTCTGGAGGCTGACGCAGGAGAATCACTTGAACCCAGGAGGCGGAGATTGCAGTGGGCCAAGATCACACCACTGCACCCCAGCCTGGGCGACAGAGCGAGACTATCTCAAAAAGAAAAAATAATAATAAAGTTATTTTGTTAAGCTGGGCATGATGAGGTGCCTGTAGTCCCAGCTACTCGGAAGACTGAGGCAGGAGGATCACTTGAGCCCAGGAGTTCAAGTTCCGCCTGGGCAACAGAGCAAGTCCTCATCTCTATAACAAACAAACAAAAACAAAATAAAGTTTTTAAAAAAGCATTTGCTCACTGGCAGTGCACATGGGGCTTTAAATGCATCCCACCTTCACACTTTACAGAGCTTCACACTTTCCCTTCATGCAGAGGACACCTCCAGTGGACTGGCCCATCCCTTTTCTGTGGTTAAACTAATTCAGCGAGGGACTAGGGATGTTTTCACGAGGAGTTTGGGAGCTTGACGCAGGTGGCTGTTGATCGTTCTCCAAGCTGTGTCGGATCCCATATCCAAAATACACAGCAAATCCTAACAGGGAAATGACACAATGAGAGGAAATGTAGTCACCCCTTCCCTTATAAATGCCCTATAGCGATTATACTGTGGTCTGTTTATTTGGAGGTTTTCTTGTTTCTTTTATTTAGAGATAGAACTTCGCTCTGTTGCCCAGGCTGGAGAGCAGTGGCATGATCATGGCTCACTGCAGCCTCGACCTCCCGGGTTCAAGCAGTCCTCCCACTTCAGCCTTTAGAATCGATGTGACTACAGGTGGGTGCCACCGTGCCCGGCTCATTTTTTTTTTTTTTTTGAGACAGAATCTCACTCTGTCACCCAGGCTGGAGGGCAGTGGCACAATCTCAATGGCATGATCTTGACTCACTGCAACCTCCGCCTCCCAGGTTCAAGTGATTCTCATGTCTCAGCCTCCTAAGTAGGTGGGATTACAGGCACCCGCCACCACACCCGGCTACTTGTTTGTATTTTAGTAGAGATGGGGTTTCACCATGTTGGCCAGACTGTTCTTGAACTCCTGATCTTAGGTGATCCACCTGCCTTGGCCCCTTGAAGTGCAGGGATTATAGGCGCGAGCCACTGTGTGCGGCCACTTTTTAATTCTGGTAGAGATGGAGTCTCGCCATGTTGCCCAGGCTGGTCTGGAGCTCCTGGTCTCAAGCGATGCTCCTGCCTTCATCTCCTGAGTAGCTGGGACTACAGGCACAGCCCACACTGTCAGCCTGAGACAGCTGTAGGGAAAGGTCGCAGGAAGAGTGTTGGACACCCAAGAGGCCTCTTTTTTTCCAGGAAGCCACTCACCAATCAACATCCAGACTCCAAATTGGGCCCAGGTCTCAGTGGTCATCTGCATCATCAGATAAACATTCACAGAGATGCTGACCAACGGGAGGATAGGCAACAGGGGGACCTGCAGGCAAAAAGTTAACACTGAGCACACCACCAATGTCTGCAAGGGACCCTTAGCCCAAGGGGCAGGAAGGCCACAGCTCTGTTCCAGTTGCATATTCAATGCCTATTTTTTTTTTGTTCTTTTTTTGTGTGTTTTTTTTCTGAGACAGAGTCTCGCTCTATCACCCAGGCTGGAGTGCAGTGGCATGATCTCGGCTGAATGCAATCTCCGCCTCCTGGATTCAAGTGATTCTCCTGCTTCAGCCTCCTGAGTAGCTAGGATTGCAGGCATGCACCACCATGCCTGGCTAATTTTTGGTTTGTTTTTTTTTTTTTTTTGAGACAGAGTCTCACTCTGTCACCCAGGCTGGAGTGCAGTGGCGCGATCTCGGCTCACTGCAAGCTCCGCCTCCTGGGTTCACGCCATTCTCCTGCCTCAGCCTCCCAGGTAGCTGGGATTACAGGCACCTGCCACTGCGCCCCGGCTAATTGTTGGTATCTTTAGTAGAGATGGGGTTTCACCACGTTGGCCAGGCCTGACCTCAGATGGTCCACCCACCCTGGCCTCCTAAAGTGCTGGGATTACAGGCATGAGCCACCACACTTGGCCATTTTCAATGTTTTCACCACAAAAAAAA
>NW_012115710.1:151461-153485 GCF_000951035.1 Colobus angolensis palliatus | reverse complement strand
AAAAAAAAAAAAAAAAAAAAAAAACTCCTCTCAACTACCAAAGCCACACACTCCCTACCCGGCCCCCTGCCCCTTGCTATCAGGTTCAAAACACCCCGCAGAGAAACCCCACCGCTCACCAAGCAGAAAAGCACATCCATAGACAATGCGGCCAGATCTCGGGGTGGGGATGGTGCTGACAGGGCTCCACAGACTCGTCGGAGTGCTGGACGCTTCAGGAACACGTTCTGGGGATTTCGCTTTGGGTACAGAATTCATCTCAACTACTTCCTCCTTCGGCTTCTCATTCTTGCTAAAATTCTGGTCTGGCTGGTACCTGAATTAGAGAGAGTAGGGCAAGATTAACCCATGTCCCTGTTGGTCCAACATCAGAGAGCCCGATACGCCCACGGTAGCTCCCACGTATCCGAGGTTTCATCTACCCGTGTCCGCTACAGCCCAAAAATCATACATGGAAAAGTCCAGCAGTAATTCATAAGTTTTCTTTTCTTTTCTTTTTTACTCACTCTGTCACCCAGGCTGCAGTGCAGTGGCACAATCTCGGCTCACTGCAACCACCTCCGCCTCCCAGGTTCAAGCAATCTCCTGCCTCAGCCTCCTGAGTAGCTGGGATTACAGGAGACCACCACCACGCCCAGCTAATTTTTGTATTTTTAGTAGGTACCAGCTTTCACCACGTCGGCCAGGCTGGTCTCAAACTCCTGACCTCAAGTGAGCCACCTGTCTCAGCCTCCCAAAGTTCAGGGATTACAGGCGTGAGCCATCGCGCCCCACCGTAATTCGTAAGTTTTCAATTGTGTGCAGCTTCAAGTAGCAGCATTCCACGCTCCCCACGCCCAGGATGTGAATCATCCTTTTGTCCAGCGTGTCCGTGCTGTGAACGCTACCGGCCGTGTTCAATCCCTTTAGACATCTGAGTGATGGATGGGAAAATGATCACATAGAGGGACTGCTACTATCCGTGGTTTCGGGCACGGGCTGGGGGTCTTGGAACGTGTCCTCCGTGGATAAGCAGGGGCTACTGTACTCCTCCCACTCCTGTATGTGTAGCAATGCACTGAGGGCCAGGAGGCAGGCAGAGGACGGCTGGGAACCCCATCAGTCTTCACGTGTCTAGGACCCCAGTCTCACCTGAGAACAAGAACAGAAAAGGCCACCAAGGAGTAAGCAAGCATGGTCCCAATGGACGAGAGGTTCACAAGGTCACTGAGCTCAAACAGGAAAGCCATGATTGCTACAGTCAGGGCACAAAACAGGGTAAGTTCCAATGTTCTACAGCATTAGAGGGTGACTGTCGTTAACAACTTATAAGAGCTGGAAAAAGCACTTTGGAAGGTTGAGGAGGGCAGATCACCTGAGGTCAGGAGTTCAAGACCATCCTGGCCAACATGGTGAACCCTCATCTCTATTACAAAAATTAGCCGGGCGTGGTAGCAGGTGCCTGTAATCCCAGCTACTCCAGAGGCTCAGGCAGGAGAATTGCATAGACCTGGGAGGCGGAGGTTGCAGTGAGCTGAGATGGTGCCACTGCACTACAGCCTGGGCTACAGAGCGAGACTCTGTCTCCAAAAAAAAAGAAAATGAGAGATGGAAAAATAGGGTTTCAGTGTTCCCAATGCAAGGAAATAATCAATGTTTGAAGTGATGGTTGTGGTATTACCTTGATTTGATTATTACATCTTGTATACATGTATGGAAATATCACACTGTACCCCATGAATATGTACAATTATTGTGTTAATTAATACTAGGAATGTGGCCAGGTGCGGGGGCTCATGCCTGTAATCTCAGCACTTAGGGAGGCCCAGGCGGGCAGACTGCTTGAGCCCAGAGGTTCCACATCAGCCTGGGCAACACAGTGAGACCCCCACCTCTACAAAATGTAAGTATTAGCTGGGTGTGGTGCCACTGTACACTGGCATGGGTGAGAGTGAGATCTTGTCTCAACAACAACAAAAGTCAGATTATGTACATTTTCCTTAAATTATTTTTTTCTTTCTTTCTTTTTTTTTTTTTTGAGACGG
>NW_012115710.1:146688-149874 GCF_000951035.1 Colobus angolensis palliatus | reverse complement strand
AAAAAAAAAAAAAAAAAAAAAGTGAAAATGGATGGCTTGTGGGAGAGGATGAGGAACTAACGCATACAAAACGGATGAAAGAAAGCCTGAATTCTGGGCCTTTACCTGCAACGGTCCCAGAAACGAGTGGCCACCACAGGGGTGCTGGTGCGGGTGTGGATCTGGGCGAGTCCACGGAAAAGGAGCCCGTCCTCGGCCATCGAGTAGAGCACGCGAGGCGTGGGGAACATGGCACCCAGGAGGCTGCGTGCAGGAGAAAACGGGAACACGCATGGGGACTCAGGAAGCAAGAGGGACTGGGGCTTCCGCTCCATCACCTCTGTGGGTGAAGCGTCTCCTCCCTTTACGCAAGGCCCAGGACACCCGAGAGCTAGACAGCAGACAGGGAGACGGCGTCCAGCACTGACCTGGAGGACAGGGCACAGAGGGTGCCGACGGCCACAGCATATCTGATGGGGGCCTATCCAATGTGGACAAAAGCCGCCGGCAAGGGGTTCTGGGGACATATCAGGTAGTACGGCACCATGAGGGTGAGCGCTGCTGAGACACCAAAATAGGCCAAGAAGCAGATGAAGATCGAGGTCACGATGCCCAGGGGGATGGAGCGGTGAGGGTGGAGGGCTTCTTCTCCTGCAGGACAGGTATATGCACTGGGCCAGGAAAACGCACAGAAGCGAGGGTGCAAAACCCCCTTCCCTCTTCCCCATCCGAGAGCAGGGTAGCCTTTAATGAAACCTGTGCCCGGCGGCAGCCCAGACGGTGCCCACCCCCCGATGAGACGGAATGCCCGTGTTACCTGTGGTGGCGATGCCATCAAAACCCACAAACGCAAAGAAACACGTGGCTGCTCCATGGAGAATCCCGCCAAAGCCAAAAGGCACAAACCCGCCAGAGCCCAGTGAGCCCAAGCTGCGGGGAGAGGAGGAACAAGAAACTTTGGTAAGGTGTGCAGCTGTCTTTCTGGGACGACTCAGTTAACTCCAACTGCTCAGTGAATTCCACAAGCCCTGGACCTCCCCTGCCTTCCCCTTCATCCGGCTCCGTCAGCCCAGACTCCCCCTGTTCCCACAATAGTCCAGGTTCTGTACCGCAGCCCCCACTGCTGTGTCCAAGAGGGCACCTCTGGCCAGTTGCAATGGCTCACGCCTATAATCCCAGCACTTTGGGAGGCTGAGTCAGGTGGATCTTGAGCCCAGAGGCTGAGACCAGCCTGGGCAACATGGCAAAACCCCATCTCTACAAAAAATTAAAAACTTAGCTAGGTGCGGTGGTGGTGCATACCTATAGTCCTAGCTACTCTAGATGATCGCTTGAGCCTGGGAGGCAGAGGCTGCAGTGAGCCATGATCATGCTAAAGCACTCCAGCCTGAGGGACAGAGCAAGACCCTGTTTCAAAAAATAAAAATAAATTTTAGGCTGGGAGCAGTGAGTGGTTCACACCTGTAATCCCAGCACTCTGACAGGCTACGGTGGGCAGATCACCTGAGGTCAGGAGTTTGAGACCAGCCTGGCCAACATGGCGAAACCCCATCTCTACTAAAAAAAAGAAAACAAAAAACAAAAAAAAACCAAATTGGACAGGTGTGGTGGCAGGCATCTGTAATCCCAGGTACTCAGGAGGCTGAAGCAGGAGAATCGCTTGAACCCGGGAGGTAGAGGTTGCAGTGAGCCGAGATTGTGCCACTGAACTTTAGCCTGGGCAACAGAGCGAAACTCTATCTCAAAAAATAAAAATAAAAATAAATTTTAAAATAAAAAAACAGGCCAGGCACAGTGGCTCACACCTGAAATCCTAGCACTTTGGGAGGCAGAGGTGGGCAGATCACTTGAGGTCAGGAGTTCGAGACCAGCCTGGCCAACATGGCGAAACCCCATCTCTACTAAAAATACAAAAATTAGTTGGGCGTGGTGGCAAGTGCCTGTAGTCCCAGCTACTTGGGAGGCTGAGGCAGGAGAATCACTTGAATCCAGGAGGTGGAGGTTGCAGTGAGCTGAGACTGCACCACTGCACTCCAGCCTGGGCAACAGAGCAAGACTCAGTCTCGAAAAAAAGAAAAACAAACAAACAAACAAAAAAACTAAAAACTAAACTAAAAATTAAAAATGAAATAAAATGATTGATTTTAGTGTGGAGTCCCAGCTACCTGGGAGGCTGAGATGGGAGGATCACTTGAGCTCACTTGAGCCCAGGAGTCCGAGGCTTCATAGAGCCACGATTGTGTCAGTGCATTCCAGCCTGGGAAAGAGAGAGACTCTGCCTTAAAAAAAAAAAAAAAACTGTCCTAAGTAGAGAGGAAGAAACTTGTCTAAGTCAGTGGTTCTCAGCTTCTGATTATTCTCAGCTTCTGATTGTCCCGTGGGTAGAGGTCAGGGATGTTGCTCAATGCCCTGTAATGCACAGGGTGGCCCCCGTGACAAAGAATCACCTGCCCCAGGATGTTAATGCCACCGTGTGGAAACAGTGGTCCCTTACCTGCCTGTGATTCCCATCATAGGTTCTTCCTTCTGGTTTTCTAATACCCACCACTGTTGCCTCCTCCCCCAAGCCTTTCCCACCCCCTTCCTCCTCCATGCCCCCTCACCCCATCTTATCTCTGACCCCCGCCTCACCAGTGAGGACCAACACCAGGCCCAGCGCAAAAAAGTCTGGATACTTGGCCAGGACTTGAGGCACGTGCAGAGAAATGCCCTGCAGGGCATGGGAGATGCGATTCCCGATCAGGCTGTCAAACGCAAAACTCCAGGCCTTGGCCACGCTGGCGGCACCTGCAGCCACAGAAGGAGGAACGTGCATTTATGAACATGTGCTGAACCCTGACCATGTGCCATGTGCGATCTCGGCTCACTGCAACCTCCGCCTCCCGGGTTCAAGTGATTCTCCTGCCTCAGCCTCCCAAGTAGCTGGGACTACAGGCACTTGCCACCACGCCCAACTAATTTTTGTATTTTTAGTAGAGATGGGGTTTCATCATGTTGGCCAGTCTGGTCTCGAACTCCTGACCTCAAGTAATCCACCCACTTCGGGACAGCACCCGGCCAGGGATAAATCATTTTTAAAAGAAAAAGGGAAAAGAAAAATACCTAATCTCAAAAAAAGTATTTTGATGGGATGGGGAGAAGTAGTAGAAAAAGAAGAATAAAATAGGCCAGGCGTGGTGGCTCATGCCTGTGAGAGGCCGAGGCAGG
>NW_012115710.1:145148-146273 GCF_000951035.1 Colobus angolensis palliatus | reverse complement strand
AAAAAAAAAAAAAAAAAAAAAAAAAAAAAATGGTGGGGGAATGAGCTTGTGGCACGCATCTCCCCCAAATCTACAAGAACTCTATCCCATACATCCCACAGTTCCCATCTCCTCTTATTGTTCAATCCCGGAAGGGAAGCAGAATGAGGCTGCGTAAACCACGTCTAGGCCTTTTCCTGCCGCCATTAGCCACCCTCCCTTCCACAATGTGGATAAACAAAGCGAGTCTGAAGGCCACCATGGCTCCCCCAGCTCCCCCTCCCTATGCATATCCTAATTCCTTTGTGTTTCCCATACCTCCCTCCATGCCCCATCATCTCACCAATGACATAGGAGAGTAAGAGGTTCCGGCCAGTAATGAAAGCCACCAGTTGACCCACTGTGACGTAAGTGTAGAGATAGGCGGAACCGGAGCATGGCACCCGGGCCCCAAACTCTGCACAGCAGAGTCCAGACAACATAGAAGTCAGGGCCGCCACCAAGAAGCAGATGACGATGGCCGGTCCAGCTTTCTCTTTGGCCACTTCTCCGGCTAGGACATACACGCCCGCTCCCAGGGTGCTGCCCACACCCAAGGCCACCAGATCCAGGGTCTTTAGACAACGAGACAAGCGATGCTCAGAGTCCCCCTGGCCCAGCTGCAGAGGCCGCCTGTGCATCAGCTTCCCACCAAATTGGCGAATATTCTGCCAGACCATCTTAGATGGAGTTGAGGAGGGTGCTAAGATCTGCAGAGAACACAAGACAGAAGGCTACTCAGACGGAAAGCCACGAAGAGTGTTTGTACCACTGTGGCCCCGGAGTCAGGTTTAGAACCAGCTCCTCTGAACAGTGCAGTTCTGGGAAGAGCAGGTAGTGAAAAACATTCTGGGCAAAGCATCCATCTCTGAGCCTCGCGGCCTTCAAATGTAAACAGGAACTTTAATACTTTTCAAAGTTACATGGCTGGGAGGGGTGGCTCACGCCTGTAAATTAAATCCCAGCACTTTGGGACCTCGAGGTGGGAGGATTGCTTGAGCCAAGGAGTTTGACACCAGCCTGGGCAACACAGCGAGATCCCCATCTTAAGGGGAAAAAAAAATAAAAGTTACTGGAAGGGTTTCTTCTTTTTTTTTTTTTTTTTTT
>NW_012115710.1:142042-143498 GCF_000951035.1 Colobus angolensis palliatus | reverse complement strand
AAAGAAAAAAGAAAAAGAAAGGAAGAAAGAAAGAAAAGCAAGTCACAAAAAGACAAATACTGTATGATTCTACTTGCATGAGGAATCTGGAGTAGTGAAACTCAGAGACACAAAGCTGGCTACCAAGGGCTGGCGGAGAGGGATGGAACAGAAAGTTGTTTAATGGACATAGTTTTCAGTTTTGCAACATGAAAAAGTTCTGGATTTCGCTGCAAACTTAAAACTGCTCTGAAAACAATAGTTGCAGCCTGGGTGCAGCGACTCATACCAGTAATCCCAGCACTGTGGAAGGCTGAGGTGGGTGGATCGCTCGAGATCAGGAGTTTGATACCAGCCTGAGCAACGTAGTGAGACCCTGTCTCTACAAAAATAAGTAATTTTTAAAATTAGCCGGGCGTGGTGGTGCATGCCTGTAGTTCCAGCGACTGGGGAGGCTGAGGCAAGAGGATTTCTTGAACCAAGGGGGTGGAGGCCGCATTGGGTAGTGATAGCACCACTGCACTCCAGCATAGGCAGTAGGGCAAGGCCTTCTCTCAAAAAATAAATGAACAAAGAAAATATAAAGTCAAAATGGCTAAGCCAGGCACAGTGATGACCCGGTACTCCCAGCTATTCAGGAGCCTGAGGCGGGAGGATGGATAGGGCCCAGGAGTTTGTGGTCAGCTCAGGCAAGACCTTATCTCAAATAAATAAATAAATAAATAAATAAAATAAAAAATAAAGAAAAAAAGGAAAAGGTGGTAAATTTTTTTTTAGACGGAGTCTCCTCTGTTGCCCAGGCCGGAGTGCAGTAGCACAATCTCGGGTCACTGCAACCTCCGCGTCCTGGGTTCAAGCAACTCTCCTGCCTCAGCCTCCCGGTTATTTTTATATTATGTGTTTTCTACCACAGTTTTTTAAATGCTGCCGATAATACAGCCGGCCTCCGAGAATTTCTGGGTGGTCGTACAGAAATCACCGATAGAAGGGTGAAATCACTCTCGCATCCAGCAGAGTCCCTGCGTAAGGCTGAACCCAGGAAACGGGTCTCAGTCTCTGGACACGCATCCAAGCCCAGCGCAATCCCTGCTCACATCCACTGCTCCAAGCTCCTTGGACTCTCATCTGAAAAGTGGGTATCTCCGCAGTCCGCCCAGGGGGCCAGGCTGATGCAACAGCGCGCGCGCATTGCAGAGGCCTCCTTCCGGGACCCCGAACCTTACGGCCCGCGGTCGACAGAGGAGGGGGTCACCCAAGACTTTTACCAGACTACTTGCGACGACCGAAGAGCCCTGGATCCGAGGCAACGAGGCTCACTGCAAGCAGACGTGAGCTGGAGCTGCGGGATCTTTAAAATGCCAGCAGGATACGCCGAGACCCTGTTAAATCCTGCGCCGGCAGGGTGGGACTGACAGGGCTGGCCGGGTGGGCGTATCTGTAGTGATGCAATCAGGCGTTACCTTTTTTTTTGGGGGGG
>NW_012115710.1:138927-141307 GCF_000951035.1 Colobus angolensis palliatus | reverse complement strand
GGGTTCAAGTGATTCTCCTGCCTCAGCCTCCTGAGTAGCTGGGATTACACACATGCGCTACCACACCCAGCTAATTTTGTATTTTCAGTAGAGATGGGGTTTCACCATGTTGGTCAGGCTGGTCTCAAACTTCTGACCTCAGGTGATGCGCCTGCCTCAGCCTCCCAAAGTGCTGGGATTACAGGCGTGAGCCACCGCGCCTGGCCATTTTAACCATTTTTACATGTAGTGTTTGGTGGCATTAAGTACATTCACATTGTTGTACAACCATCACCACCATCCACCTCCCAAGCTGGTTTCATCTGGCAAAACTGAAACTCTACTCACTGACTCCCTCTTCTCCTCTCCCTGCAGTCCCTGGCAACCACCGTTCAACTTTCTGTCTGTGTAAATTTGACAACTCTAGGCTCTTCATATAAGTAGAATCATACAATATTTGTGACTGGATTGTTTCACTTAGCGTCATGCCCTCGGAGTTCATCCGTGTGGTAGCATGTGTCAGAATTGCCTTCCCTTTTAAGGCTGAATTATATTCCATTGTCTGGACATGACACGTTTTCCTTATCAGTTCACCCACGGATGGACATCTGGGTTCTCTTCACTTTAGGGCTATTAAATAATGCTGCTATCAACATAGGTATCTGAATATCTTTCAGTGCCCTGCTTTCTTTTTTTTTTGTGAGATGGAGTCTCACTCTGTCGCCCAGGCTGGAGTGCAGTAGCTGATCTCGGCTCACTGCAACCTCTGCCTCCCGGGTTCACACCAGTCTCCTGCCTCAGCCTCCCGAGTAGCTGGGACTACAGGCACCCGCCACCACACCCGGCTAATTTTTTGTACTTTTAGTAGAGACGGGGTTTCGCCATATTATCCAGGATGGTCTCGATCTCCTGACCTCATGATCTGCCACCTCAGCCTCCCAAAGTGCTGGGGTTACAGGCGTGAGCCACCACGCCTGGCCTTCAATACCCTGCTTTCAATCTGTGGAAGTATATACCGAGAAGTGGCATTGCTGTGTCATACAGTTCTAAGATTTTTTCAAGTGTTTGAATCCATTGATCAGTAAGGACCCTATGAAGTAGAGGTTGATCCCATAACATGGGATCCCACTCACACTCCTACTCTCTCTTAGTCTTACCCACATCAGCTTTCCACAGTCTACCCAGACACTCAAGTGTCAGGGACCCCCAAACCAAGCTAGTCACAAACTGGAAAAGGGGGAGCTAAAGATTGCTGATATTTGTAAATTCACACAAGAAAAACATGTAACGGGCTGGGAGTGGCAGCTCATGCCTATAATCCCAGCACTTTGGGAAGCCAAGGCATGCAGATCACTTGAAGTCAGAAGTTGGAGGCCAGCATGGCCAACACGGTGAAACCCTATCTCTACTAAAAAAAAAAGAAAAAAAAATTAGGCGGGTGTGGTGGCAGGCACCTGTAATCACAGCTGTTCTGGAGACTGAGGCAGGAGAATTGCTTGAACCTGGGAGACGGAGGCTGCAGTGAGCCAAGATTTTACCACTGCACTCCAGCCTGGGCGACAGAGCAAGACTCCATCTCAAAGAAAAAAAAAAAGCATTTAATAAGCATCCTACACACATGTAGCCCTGTGCATACGGACCTTAGAAGATAAAGGTGAGTGAAACTTGGTCCCATCTTACAAGAAGCTCTGTTTGCCAAGAGAGCTGAGCATGCAGGCAGAGAGGTGCAACATAGGTAAGAAGTACTACTGTTCATAGAAGTCAGAACATGGGAAGGAGAAGGAGAACCTGATTCCCAGATAGAAAAAGAACCCAGGGCCGGGTTCGGTGGCTTATACCTGTAATCCCAGCACTTTGGAAGGCTGAGGCAGGCGGATAACGAGGTCAGGAGTTCAAGCCCAGCCTGACCAAAATGGTGAAACACCGTCTCTACTAAAAATACAAAAATTAGCTGGTGTGGTGGCACACACCTGTTAATCCCCGTTACTCAGGAGGCTGAGGCAGGAGAATCGCTTGAACCTGGGAGGCGGAGGTTGCAGTGAGCCAAGATTGTGCCACTGCACTCCAACCTAGGTGACAGAGCAAGGCTGCATCTTGGGAAAAAAGAAAAAAGAACCCTGCAATCAATCTCCCAGGAGTTGTAGGTATGTAGTCTCTAGGTGGCACGTGCCACCATCCCTGGCTAATTTTTGTATTTTTAGTAGAGACAGTATTTGCCCATGTTGGCCAGGCTGGTCTTGAACTCCTGACCTCAAGTGATCCACCAGCCTTGGACTCCCAAAGTGCTATGACAACAGGCATGAGCCATAGTTCCTGGCCAATAAAATTGATAACTGATATGATGATCATTACCTACTCCATGCATGTATCAAAATATCAAGTGCCCCATAAATATATAAAA
>NW_012115710.1:135073-136667 GCF_000951035.1 Colobus angolensis palliatus | reverse complement strand
CTGGGCATGGTCGTGGGCACCTGTAATCCCAGCTGCTCAGGAGGCTGAGACAGGAGAATTGCTTGAACTTGGGAGGTGGAAGTTGCAGTGAGCCGAGATCGTGCCACTGCATTCCAGCCTGGGTGACAAAGTGAGACTCCACCTCAAAAAAAAAAAAAGTAGGCTGGGTGGTACAGTGGCTCACACCTGTAATGCCAACACATTAGGAGGCCAAGGCAGGAGAGTCGCTTGAGCCCAGGAATTCAAGACCAGCCTGAGAAACATAGGAAGACCCTGTCTCTACAAAAGAATTTAAAAATGAGTGGGTGTGGTGGCATACACCTGTAGTCCCAGCTAGTTGGGAGGCTGAGACAGGAGGATGGCTTGAGCCCAGGAGGTTGAGGCTGCAGTGAGCTATGATCCTACCACTGCCTGGACAACAGAGTGAAACCAGTCTCAAAAACTAAACACAAAAAACAGACAGCAGCATAGAAATGGAATTGGACATGGCTGGGTGCGGTGGCTCACGCCTGTAAGCTATCTGGGAGGCCGAGGCGGGTGGATCACTTGAGGTCAGGCGTTTGAGACCAGCCTGGCCAAACATGGTGAAACCTCATCTCTATGAAAAATACAAAAATTAGCCGGGCGTGCTGGCAGGCGCCTGTAATCCTAGCTAATTGGGAGGCTGAGGCAGGAGAATGGCTTGAACCCGGGAGGCGGAGGTTGCAGTGAACTGAGATTGCGCCACTGCACTCTAGCCTGGGCAATTGAGTGAGACTCAGTCTCAAAAATAAAAAAAGAAAAAAGGAAAGAAAATACCCCTCTCTATGTTAAAGAATATAAGAAAGGAAGGAAGGGAGGGAGGGAGGGATGGAGGGAGGAAGGGAAAGAAAAGAAAAGAAAAGAAAGAGAAGGAAGGAAAAAGAAAGAAAAGAAAGAAAGAGAGAAAGAAAGAAAGAAACAGAAAGAAAGAAAAGAAAAAGAAAGAAAGAAAGAGAAAAAAAGAAAGAAAGAAAGGGAGAAAGAGAGAGAGAAAGAGAAGGAAAGAAAAGAAATAGGATTGGACAAAACGGGTCTGACCTACAGCTCACACACCGCAGAGGGCGGGCAGATGGAGAACCCAGCAAACCTGTCTCTCTGGATTCCTCCTGGCCTTTCTGAGCAGCCTTCCCTCCTGCTGGGCAGAGGGCAGAAGCCTCTCTGGAATAAGAGTCACAGACTTAAAACCAAACAAGATAGGACAGGAATTCCTTTATGGTCAGTGTTTACAGGGAAAGATGGAGGGAAAATTCGTCAGAGATTTTAGGTTTTATGGCGGGATTTGGGGAAAAGGGATTCTGGTGTCCACGGCTCACTTTAGGAGAGACTGTTTCTAGTTTCTATGGCCAGCCTTGGGGGAGAATGAGGGTCAGGAAGAAAATTCCGCTTCTGAAGCTGCTTCGGAAGCCTTCGTTTTGAGGTTTCCGTTTCTGAGCCCCAGTATGAGCCCGCCACAGTCTAAGCTTTCAAAGCGTCTGTCAAACTCTTGTGTATCTATCCCTTTTAAAGTCCAGACTCAACAACTCACATACGGGGTCCAAGAGGAACGGGAGAACGTGCGAGATCGTTGTTGTTG
>NW_012115710.1:129348-130618 GCF_000951035.1 Colobus angolensis palliatus | reverse complement strand
GGTGCAATCTCAGCTAACTGCAATCTCCACCTCCCGGATTCAAGCGATTCTCCTGCCTCAGCCTCCCAAGTTGCTGGGACCACAGGCATGTACCACTGTGCCTGGATAATTTTTATATTTTTAGTAAAGACAGGATTTTACCACGTTGGCCAGGCTAGTCTTGAACTCCTGACTCAGGTGATCTGCCTGTCTCGGCCTCCCAAAGTGCTGGGATTACAGGCGTGAGCCTCCACAACTGGCCAAAAATAATCTTTAAATTGTCCATGAGAGGTGGTGCATGCCTGTGGTCCCAGCTACTCAGAGGCTGAGGAGGCAGGATCCCTTGAGCCTGGGAGTTTGCGGCAGCAATGAGCTATGCTCTTACCACTGCACTCCAGCCTGGGTGGAAAAGTAAGAAGACCCTTAACAGGTGGACCATGGTGGCTCACACCTGTAGTCTCAGTACTTTCAGAGGCCTAGGCAGGAGGATTGCTTGAAACCAGGAGTTCAAGACCAACCTAGGCAACATAGCGAGACCTTCATCTCTATCAGAAGTTCGAAAAAGAAAAAGAAAATTTTTTTTAATGAAACAGAAGTCCTTAATTTTATTTTGTTTTCTAAGACATCCTGTTATAGCGAGAAGTCCTTAATTTAAATATAGTCTAATTTATATATTCTCTCCATTGTAAACATTTTTGGGTCCTATTTAGCAAATCTTAGTTTACCTCTCTATAATAAAGACATTCTTCTATGTTGTCTTCTAAAAGAAAACATTGTTTTACTTTCTGATTTTAGGTCTGCAGTTCATTTTTATTTGATTTTTTCTGTCTGGGATTAGGTAGGGTTAAGATCATTTGTGGGCCAGGCGCTGTCGCTCACGCCTGTAATCCCAGCGCTTTGGGAGGCCAAGGCGGGGGGATCACCTGAGGTCAGGAGCTCGAGACCAACCCGGCCAACATGGTGAAACCCTGTCTCTACTAAAAATACAAAAAAAATTAGCCAGGCGTGGTGGTGTGTGCCTGTAATCCCTACTACTCGGGAGGCTGAGGCAGAAGAATCACTTGAACCCGGGAGGCGGAGGTTGCAGTGAGTCGAGATTGCACCACTGCACTACAGCCTGGGCAACAAAAGCAAAACTGTCTCAAAAAAAAAAAAAGATCGTTTGTGGTCAGACATGGTGGCTCAGGCCTGTAATCCTAGCACTTTGGAAGGCCAAGGCAGAAGGATCTCTTGAGTCCGGGAGTTTCAGACCAGCCTGGGGGACATAGGAAGACCCTGTCTCTATTTTATT
>NW_012115710.1:128467-128791 GCF_000951035.1 Colobus angolensis palliatus | reverse complement strand
AAAAAAAGAAAATATAGGCTGGGCACAGTGGCTCATGCCTGTAGTCCCAGCACTTTGGGAGGCCAAGGTGGGCAGATCACGAGGTCAGGAGTTCCAGAGCAGCCTGGCCACCATGGTGAAACCCCGTTTCTACTAAAAATACAAAAATTAGCTGGGCGTGGTGGCGGGACACCTGTAATCCCAGCTACTTGGGAGGCTGAGGCAGGAGAACCACGTGAACCCGGGAAGTGGAGGTTTCCTGAGCCTAGATGGCGCCGCTGCACTCCAGTCTGGGTGACAGAGTGAGACTCTGTTTCAAAAAAAAAGAAAGAAAAGAAAATATAC
>NW_012115710.1:128016-128417 GCF_000951035.1 Colobus angolensis palliatus | reverse complement strand
GGAGGTTTCCTGAGCCTAGATGGCGCCGCTGCACTCCAGTCTGGGTGACAGAGTGAGACTCTGTTTCAAAAAAAAAGAAAGAAAAGAAAATATACTCCATACCGACAACTATAATAGCAAATAAAGTGATTATGTTTTACAACCCCCTTAACATTTTTTGGAGGTGACGTTTCTGATTTTCGGAAATTAACATAAAGTCAAGAAGCAAGATTCCAGGAGCTGAGAACTCTGGACAGTTGGTCAGCTTTACCTATGGTGCTTTGGCTTTAACTAGAGTGTGTGATGGTGGATTATTTCAGATAGGTGTGTAAGACTGTTTCCTGAACAATAACATGTATGAAAGGAGCAGAAATAGGCAGGCGTGGTGGCTCAAGCCTGTAATCCCACCACTTTGGGAGGCC
>NW_012115710.1:126764-127305 GCF_000951035.1 Colobus angolensis palliatus | reverse complement strand
AAACTCTGTCTCAAAAAATAAGAAAAAATAGAGGCCGAGAACGGCCCTTGCTGCCGCCAGCATGGGAACTTTGTACTGTGTCCCGTTCTTGGTGCTTGAATGTCCCAACCTGAAGCTGAAGAAGCCGCCCTGGCTGCACACGCTGTTGGCCATGACTGTGTATGTTCTAGTGGTGGTGTCTTACTTCCTCATCACCAGAGGAATCGTTTATGATGTTATTGTTGAACCGCCAGGTGTTGACTTTATGACTGATGAACAAAGGCATCAGAGGCCAGTAGCTTTCTTGGCCTACAGAGAAGGTGGACAACATATTACAGAAGGACTTGCATCCAGCTTCCTGTTTACAATGGGAGGTTTAGGTCTCATAATCCTGGACTGATCGAATACACCAAATATCCCAAAACTCAATAGATTTATTCTTCTATTCATGGGATTTGTCTGTGTCTTATTGAGTTTTTTCATGGCTGGAGTATTCGTGAGAATGCAACTGCCGGGCTATTTGATGTGTTAGAGCGCCTTTGAGAAGAAATCAGTGGATCCT
>NW_012115710.1:119352-119856 GCF_000951035.1 Colobus angolensis palliatus | reverse complement strand
CACATGCCTGTAATCCCAGCTACCCAGGAGGCTGAGGAAGGAGAATCTCTTGAACCCAGGAGGTGGAGGTTGCTGTGAGCCAAGATTGCGCCATTGCACTCCAGCCTGGGTGACAAGAGCGCAACTCCATCTCAAAAAATAAATACATAAAAATAAAAAATAACCATTATGTTATCCCATGATGGTAGCTATTTCTGTGTAAGATAATAAATATGTGATATAAAGAGTGTATTTCATATTCATGCACTGATTGTTGTACTTTTTTTTTTTTGAGACAGAGTCTTCCTCTGTCGCCCAGGCTGGAGTGCAGTGGCGCAATCTCGACTCACTGCAACCTCTGCCTCCCGGGTTCAAGTGATTCTTCTGCCTCAGCCTCCTGAGTAGCTGGGACCACAGGTGCCTACCACCACGCCCAGCTAATTTTTGTACTTTTTTAGTAGAGATGGGGTTTTGCCATGTTGCCCAGGCTGGTCTCGAACTCCTGAGCTCAAGCAATCCTTCCGC
>NW_012115710.1:117245-119302 GCF_000951035.1 Colobus angolensis palliatus | reverse complement strand
AGAATCAAGTGAGTCTCTGCGTTCATGAGACTGAACAGTGAGGCTCAGGTTAAAATTAGAGGTGTACAAGAGAGTATAATATGGACATCTGCTACTGCACAATCCTTGTGCTTCTTGAAAATGCTCATTTCCGTTTTTTTAATTTTTCATTTATTTTCAGATACAAGGTCTCACTCTGTCACCTAGGCTGGAGTGCAGGGGCACAATCAAGGTTCACTAAAGTCTCAACCCCCCGGGTTCAAGCAATCCTCCTGCCTCAGCCTCTGGAGTAGCTGGGACTACAGTTGTGTGCCACAGTACCCCGCTAATTTTTTTATTTTTTGTAGAGGCAAGGGCTTGCTATGTTGCTCAGATTGGTCTTGAACTCCTGGCCTCAAATAATCCTCCCACCTGTGCCTCCCAAAGTGCTGGGATTACAGGCACGAGCCACTGCACCCAGTCTCATTTCTATATGTAAGTTCATTTAGCCATGAAGCCTTTAAGGAAAGATTCAGCCACGATCTATATAAAATTTTCAATACAGGCCAGGCACGGTGGCTCACGTCTATAATCCTGGCATTTTTGGGAGGCCGAGGCGGGCTGATCACTTGAGGTCAGAAGTTCCAGACCAGCCTGGCCAACATGGTGAAACGCTGTCTAATAAAATCATTAGCTGGGCATGGTCAGCACCTGTAATCCCAGCTGCTAGGGGGGGTTGAGGCAGGAGAATCGGTTGAACCTGGAGGTAGAGGTTGTAGTGAGCCAAGATCGCGCCACTGCACTCCAGCCTGGGAAACAGAGTGAGACTCTGTTCCAAAAAAAATATAAAAGGCAATCTTTCCTAGAAAAAAATTATTTTCTGAACATTCTTGGGCATGCATTTGTATACTGCTATAGCTATTTAAAATTTTCAATACAATAATGTTTACCAGAGCAAACTACAATCCTCATTGTTATGTGGCCCCCCAAACCATTACTGATACTCATCTGTTTCCCCCACGTCTTCCACATTTCCTCATGGTGGGCCAGTACTTCATTTTTTGTAACTCATTTGTCTGCTGGGGTGACGTAGGCCTTTGTTTCTGAAAAATCTGAGTCCCGGGTTGCTAGGAAGGAAAAGGTTAACTAGTCTATAATCCATTCTTTCTCCCAACCTGGTGATGTCTGAGGAGACATCCCTTGGTCAAAATTCTTTGTAAACATGCTAATCAGATCTCATGGTATTTATTAGAGGAAAACAACCAGAGATTCTTATCCGTGAGATGCTTTCAGCAGGATATACTTGTTCTTTCTTAATGTCTTGCCGTAAACAAGGAGTTTAGGGGTTTATGAGCATGAGCTGCTGGAAAATGTCAGTGTCACATACTTAGTTATCAGAGAAAGAGAGGGGCTGGGCATGGTGGCTCATGCCTATAATCCCAGCATTTTGGGAGGTTGAGGCAGGAAGATCACTTGAGCCCAGAAGTGTAAGATCAGCCTGGGTAACATAGTGAGACTTCGTCTTATTAAGAGTCTTATTCCACCATCCCTTGGTTTTTATCTCAGTTACTGTACTGTTACTGGGCTGTGGTTGTGCAATTTCCTGTTGGTCATAGGGAATTCTCTGAGTTCCAGACAAGAACCTTCCTGCCCCAATATGCAGCAGCAACCCAGGCTCTTCATAATGCTCATGGTTCATTCTCCATGCCAGCCAACTACCTTGTTTCCCTGCCCAGTGCTTAATCAGCCTGTAGAGCCCAAAGTCACCAGGCAGAAAACCGTACTGTGTTTCTCGGTGGAAGTGTTCCCCCTTCCAGAATGAAGACGTCGTGCCAGATAAGGTTTGACGACCAGAAGCACAGTTTCTTCAAGTGGGTCCCTAGACAGGGTACTGATAAATGCCCATTCTATCTCACTCCCTGGGAGCTACGCCTGTGTATTCTAACTACTAGGGTCACAGCCCCTCATACTGACTGTTGGTTATAAGCAGATACTGCATCTTAGAGGACAGCACCCCAACCCCATGGGACATTATACCTGAGATGACACTTCAGTTGAGTCCTTAAAAAAGCCATTCCTGGGCCGGGCGCGGTGGCTCA
>NW_012115710.1:107109-110045 GCF_000951035.1 Colobus angolensis palliatus | reverse complement strand
GTGCCTACCACCACGCCCAGCTAATTTTTGTACTTTTTTAGTAGAGATGGGGTTTTGCCATGTTGCCCAGGCTGGTCGCGAACTCCTGGCCTCACGTGATCCACCCTCCTTGGCTTCCCAAAGGGCTGGGATTACAGGCACAGGGAGCCACCATGCCCAGCTGTATTTTTGTTTTGTTTTTTGTTTTTTTGAGACAGAGTCTCACCCTGTTGCCCAGGCTAGAGTGCAGTGGCTTGATCTTGGCTCACTGCAACCTCGGTTCACTGAAGCCTCCCACTTTCAAGCCATTCTTTTACCTCAGCCTTCCGAGTAGCTGGGATTACAGGCGTGAGCCACCGCACCCGGCCTTTTGTTTTGTATTTTTAGTAGAGACAGAGTTTCACCATGTTGGCCAGGTTGGTCTTGAACTCCTGGCCACAAGTGATCCGTCTGCCTTGGCTTCCCAAAGTGCTGGGATTACAAGGATGTTAGAAAATGTCTGGGCCTGGTGGCTTACACCTACTCGGTAGGCTAAGGCAGGAGAATCGCTTGAACCTGGGAGGGGGACATTGCAGTGAGCTGAGATCAGGCCATTGCTCTGCAGCCTGGGCGACAGTCACCAAAAAAAAAAAAAGAGAGAGAGAGAGAAAGAAAACACATCAATTCCAGGAAGTACAAATCAGACAAGATTGGGCGTGTTCCTGGTGGTATGGCCACAGAAACAGGAAGCACAAATCAATCACCTCCACCACTGCCCTCTCCAGGGAAAAGGATCGAACGTAATCAACTTACCACTAACTAGTCAGTCATTCCTCTTAAAGGGCAATAGCATATCAAGGTCTCATCATGGGCCTTTTTTTTTTTTTTTTGAGACAGGGTCTTGCTCTGTCACCTAGCCTAGAGTGCAGTGGCACCACCATAGCTCAACCTGCTGGGCTCAAGCGATCCTCCTGCCTCAGCCTCCTGAGTAGCAGGGACTACAGGTACAGCAACTAGAACTCGTGGACTTTTTCAATTTTTTTGAGACAGGGTCTTGCTCTGTCACCCAGCCTAGAGTGCAGTGGCACCACCATAGCTCAACCTGCTGGGCTCAAGCGATCCTCCTGCCTTAGCCTCTGGAGTACTAGGACCACAGGCGCGTGCCTCCATGCCTGGCTAATTAAAACATTTTTTTTGTAGAGACAGGATTTGGCTTTTTTGCCCAGACTCATCTCAAACTCCTGGCCTCAAGCGATCCTCCCGCCTCAGCCTCTCACTAGTACACTTATCACAGGCATAAGCCAGCATGTCTGGCCCTAATCATGGCCAGAAACTCCCAGGCTGCGATAATGAGCTCAGCTTTCATGAGACAGTTCATGCCATCAGGCACATCCTTCGTCTCGTCTCCTGCTACTCTGCTACCACGTCTCTGTTCATGGGTGCATTACACAAGCAGTGGTCTGAGGATAGAGCCTCAGTGGTGCCCACTACACAAGGCACCCTCTCTCCTGGTTGCTCAGGATCTTCTCTGTGGTGAGCACTCCCTGGAGAATATCAACATAAGACGCAGAGATCGCATGCCTCTGCCTCTTCTCATAATTCTTTTTTATTTTTGAGAGGGAGTCTCACCGTGTTGCCCAGGCTGGAAGGCAATGGTATGATCTTGGCTCACTGCAACCTTCACCTTCCAGGTTCAAGCGATTCTCCTGCCTCAGACTCCTGAGCAGCTGGGGCTACAAGTGCGTGCCACCACGCCCGGCTAATTTTTGTATTTTTAGTAGAGATGGGGTTTCACCAGGTTGGCCAGGCTGGTCTGGAACTCCTGACCTCAGGTGATCCGCCCGCCTCAGCCTCCTGTAGTGCTGGGATTACAGCGTGAGCCACCGCACCCGGTCCAAAAAAACCTTTTTAATTAGCTGTGCATGGTGACAGGCACCCTAGTCCCAGTTACCTACTTAGGAGGCTGATCGCTTGCGCCCAGGAGGTCAAGGCTGCAGTGAGCTGAGATCACACCACTGCACTTCAGCCTGCGAGACAGAGGGAGACCCTATCTCCAAAAAGAAAAAAAGATTAGAGATTGCGCCCCAGGCACAGATCATATTAATCCCAGTGATATTTTGGGAGTGGTGGCCAGGCTCCTTCCCAGAACTGGTCTTCCGGTTTGGCAATGAGTGTTAGTCAAGGCATGAGGCTCTCATGGGCTGTCTCAAGCACTCTGTTCCACATCTTTTTACCCTGTCTCCCAGGCTGGGGTGCAGGGGCACCCCATCTTGGCTTACTGCAGCCTCTACCTCCAGGGCTCAAACAATTCTGGTGCCTCAGCCTCCCGAGTAGCTGGGATTATAGGCGCCTGCCACCATGCCCGGCTAATTTTTTTTGTATTTCTAGTAGAGTCAGGGTTTCACTATGTTGCCCAGGCTGGTCTTGAACTCCCGACCTCAGGTGATCTGCCTGCCTCGACCTCCCAGAGTGCTGGGGTTGACTGCTCCTGGCCCCACTGTTGCACATCTTGACTTCTCAGCTTCCAAGGTGATTCCTTAGGACACCAATTTAATCCCTCTAAACATGGCAACAGAGCCAGCGGTTCCCAGCCCTATTTGCGCACTAGAAGGATTATTTACAAATCCTCATACTTAGACTCCACCCGCAGAGATTCAAGTGGACTGAGCCTGGAGTGAAGCCGCAGGCATGTTCTTATAATCCTGAGAAGGATAATATACAGCTGAGGTTGAAAACCACCACTAAGATTTGTAAATTTTGTTCATTCAAGTCTTCTTTTCTCTCCTTAAAAACAGGCTGATCCTTGAGGTGTGCTTTCTCAGACTCCAGTGAGCATTACTGCGAACATTTAATTAATATACTGAGGCCTCTCACAAGAGGAAAGGAGGGGAAGAACTCCTGGAGAAGGACTTGGAAGGCAGAGATGTTTTTCTTTCTTCTTTTTTTTTCTTTTTTTTTTTGAGACAGAGTTTTACTCT
>NW_012115710.1:100470-106704 GCF_000951035.1 Colobus angolensis palliatus | reverse complement strand
ATGGTGGTGCGTGCCTGTAATCCCAGCTATTCAGGAGGCTGAGGCAGGAGAATTGCTTGAATCCGGGAGGCGGGGGTTGCAGTGAGCTGAGATCAAGCCACTGAACTCTAGCCTGGGCAACAGAGTAAGACTCCATCTCAAAAATTAAAAAAAAAAAAGAAAATTTCTAAAGCAAGCATTTGGGCTGTTCTGATGTCAACATACAGTAGCTGGCCCTACCTTTAACCCAGGATAAGGAGTTAAGATACACGTAAGCGAACTTGCTGGGTGCAGTGGCCCACGCCTGTAATCCCAGTGATTTGGGAGGCTGAGGTGGGAGGATTACTTGATCCCAGAGGTTGAGACCAGCCTGGGCAACACAGTGAGACTCTGTCTCTGAAACTTAAATAAAATAAAATGAAATAAAATAAAACGTCACTGTACTCTGGCCTAGGCAACAGAGCAAGACCCTGTCTCAAAAAGAATAAAAATAAAAATAATAAGCAGTCTGTAGGTTTAGCATCTTTGGACTAATGGTACCAGCATGAGGGAAAGCAGGTCTTTGTAGCTCCGATAACTGAACTTTTACACTTCTTAGTGTTCTTTTTCTAATTGTGGTGACATACGAATAACATATAATTAACCATTTAAAAATAAGTGGTTTGGTGGCATTTAGTAATCACAAGGTTGTGCAACCACCACTTCTAGGTAGTTACAAAACTTCTTGTTTTTGAGATAGAGTTTCACTCTTGTTGCCCGGGCAGGAGTGCAATGGAACAATCTCCGTTCACCACCACCTCTGCCTCCTGGGTTCAAGCGACTCTCCTGCCTCAGCTTCCCGAGTAGCTGGGATGACAGGCGTGTGCCACCACGCACCGCTCATTTTGTATTTTTAGTAGAGATGAGGTTTCTCCATGTTGGGTCAGGCTGGTCTCAAATTACTGACCTCAGGTGAGCCACCCGCCTCGACCTCTCAATGTGCTGGGATTACAGATGTGAGCCGCCGTGCCTGGCCCCAAAACATTTTCCTAACTCCAAAATAAAGTCCCATAAGCAGGTATTTCCCACTCCCTCCTCCGCCCAGCCTGTCCATCTGGATTAAACATTTGGATTAAACAAATTGGTTTATTTATACAATGGAAAATAATTCAGCTGTAAAAAGGGGCCCAGTGCAGTGGCTCAAACCAGTAATCTCAGCACTTTGGGAGGCCCAGGCAGGCAGATCACTTGAGGCCAGGAGTTGGAGACCAGCCTGGCCAACATGGTAAAACCAGGTCTCTACTAAAAATATAAAATTTAGCCAGGTGTGTTAGTGCACGGCTGTAATCCCAGCAATTCAGGAGACTAAGGCATGAGAATCACTTGAATGTGGCAGGCAGAGAGGTTGCAGTGAGTGGAGATCCTGCCACTGCACTCCTGCCTGGGCAACAGAGCAAGACTCTGTCTCAAAAAAAAAAAAAAAGAGGAATGAGATACTGACACATTATACCATGAGGATGAACCTTGAAAACAACATGATCAGTAAAAGAAGCCAGCACACAAAAGGTCACATATTGTACAATGTCATTTTATTTTAGTTTTTGAAAAGCTGGTCTCCTGGGCTCAAGCGATCCTCCCTTCTTGTCCTCCCAAACTGCTGGGATTACAGGTGCGAGCCACTGCGTCTGGCCTATAATTATTTTTAAATTAAATACCTGGAAAAGACAAATCCAGAGAAACAGATGGCAGATTACTGGCTCTTTTTAAATTGGTTTCTGACACTATCACAAGATAAAAATGTGGCTTAAAATTGTTGCTTGGTATGTCTCATTCACATCTAAAGATAGACCGTTTATCAGGCCGGGTGCGGTGGCTCACGCCTATAATCCCAGCACTTCGGGAGGCTGAGGCGGGTAGATCACGTGAGATCAGGAGTTCGAGACCAGCCTGGCCAACATGGTGAAACCCCATCTCTTTAAAAAATACAAAAATTAGCCGAGTGTGGTGGCAGGTGCCTGTAATCCCAGCTACTCGGGAGGCTGAGGCAGGAGAATGACTTGAACCCGGGAGGCGGAGGTTGCAGTGAGCCGAGATTATGCCATTGCACTCCAACCTGAGGGACAAGAGTGAGACTTCGTCTAAAAAAAAAAAAGATGTACTGTTCATTATTGGCAGATATCTTATTTTTTGTGCAGATGAACGGTGTACCCAAGGAGAATGGCGTTTTGTGGCGTGATGATGATGATGATTATTTTAGGCTAGTCAAGCAAAGCAGTGGAGTGGGGAAGGAATGCTGAAATTTGTAACTGGTTGTGATCAATTATTTGTAAACACCACTGCACTTGGACCAGCCATTATTATTTGTTTACAGCCGAAACGTTAGTTGAAGTGACGGGATGACTAAACCCAAGACAAAAAGTAGGCAAAAATGTAGGCAGAAGAAGTGAACTTTCTAGAAGTACTATTTCTAAAGTATTTTCACTCTTTTTCCAGCTGGAACCCTGCAGAGCACTGATGAGAAGAAAAAAGGCAAGGGGGGCCATGTCCGGCGACTTGGGAGACTGAGGCGGGAGGATGGCTTGAGCCCTGGAGTTCTAGGCTGTAATGTGCTCTGCCAACTGGGCGTCCACACTAAGTTCGGCATCAATATGGTGACCTCCCATCAGGTTGCCTAAGAAGTGGGGAAGTGATCTAGGTTGAAAATGGAGCAGGTCAAAACTTACATGCTGGCTGGGCACAGTGGCTCAGTCCTGTAATCCCAGTACTTTGGGGGGCCGAGGTGGGTGGATCACCTGAGGTCAGGAGTTCAAGACCAGTCTTGCCAACATGGTGAAACCCTGTCTCTACTAAAAATACCAAAAAAAAAAAAAAAAAAAAAAAAAAAAAAAAAAATTAGCTGGGCGTGGTGGCGTGCGCCTGTAATCCCAGCTATTCCAGAGGCTGAGGCAGGAGAATTGCTTGAACCCAGGAGGTGGTGGTTGCAGTGAGCCGAGATCACGCCACTGTGCTCCAGCCTGGGCCACAGAGTGAGACTCCATCTCAAAAAAATAAAAAAAGTTTCCTGCTGATCAGTAGTGAAATCAGCTTGTGAACAACCACTGCCCTCCAGCCTGAGCAACACAGGAAGATCCTGTCTCTTACTAATCCCAGCACTTTGGGAGGCTGAGATGGGAGGATGGCTTGAGCCTAAGACTTTGAGACTAGCCTAGTCAAAATCCCAACTCTACAAAAATACAAAAATTAGCTGGGGATGGTGGTGTGCACCTGCAGTCCCAGTTACTCAGGAGGCTTAGGTGAGAGGCTCACTTAGGCCCAGGAGGTTAAGGCTGCACTGAGCTATGATTTTGCCACTGCACTCCAGTCTAGGCCTGGGTCTTTGTACTCACGGCTACTTGGGAGGCTAATATAGGAGGATCACTTGAGCCTGGGAGGTTGAGGCTACAGTCAGCTGTGTTTTTTGAGACCTAGCAAGAAAAAAAGTAGCTACAAACTCATTTATGCAAAGGCTAACCACTATCACAAGTAGAGATGTGCAGAACTGAGATTCAAATGGATGAAATGGCAAGAAAAGCTGCCACTTCTGTGAACCTGAACTCAAACTGCCCTTGTCATCAAGATAAGAGGTATACATGGTGTGAGCCTGGGCATCTGAAAGGTGTTGCAGCTTTTTCTTTTTTTATTTATTTTGAGATGGAGTCTCACTCTGTCACCCTGGCTGGAGTGCAGTGGCACGATCTCGGCTCACCGCAAGCTCCGCCTCCCGGGTTCAAGCAATTCTCTTGCATCAGCCTCCCAAGTAGCTGGGATTACAGGCGCCCGCCACCACACCCAACTATTTTTTGTAGTTTTGGTAGAGACGGGGTTTTGCCATGTTGGCCAGGCTGGTCTCAAACTCCTGACCTCAGGTGTCCCGCCTGCCTTGGCCTCACAAAGTGCTGGGATTACAGGTGTGGTTCATCTGTAATTAGCTGGGCTTGGTGGTGTGCGCCTGTAATCCCAGCTCCTGGGGAGGCTGAGGCAGGAGAATTGCTTGAACCCGGGAGGCGGAGGTTGCAGTGAGCCGAGATCGTGCCACTGCACTCCAGCCAGGGTGACAGAGTGAGACTCCATCTCAAAATAAATAGATAAGTAAATAAGTTTTTAAAATGAGATGATTTTTGAGTGAATTAACTAAATCAGGATACCAAGCATATATCAGCCACTAAAGAATACGTAAGTTGCCTGAAAGTCCCTTAAGGGTTTAAACCTGGACTTTATTATTCACAATCACATTCCCGGTCCCCATTATGGAGCCTGGTCACCTGGGCACTTGTTAGGTATGGAAATTATGAGATCCCACCTCAGACCAACCGATCAGAAACGTCGAGGGCAGGAGTTCAAGACCAGCCTGGCCAACATGGCGGAAACCCCATCTCTACTAAAAATACAAAAATTAGTCAGGCATGGTGGCACAGGCCTGTGATCCCAGCTATTCGGGAGGCTGAGACATGAGAATCCCTTGATCCCGGGAGGCAGAGGCTGCAGTGAGCCAAGATGGTGCCATTGCACTCTAGCCTGGGTGACAGAGCAGGACTTTGTCTCAAAAAAAAAAAAAAAAAAGGAAAGAAAAGAAAAAATTGCAGCCTCTGCTCACGAGGTCTGGAGTGGGCCAAGCTTCTGCATTTTAACAACTCCCAGGAGTGTTAGTGGAGCTCGTTTGTGGACTTGCCTTTGAGTCGCTCAATCAATATTAGATAAATGACAGTATTGGGAGAACTCCAGGGGGCTCTGGAGGACCGAGGGATCATATTGGAGGCAAACAGGGCAGAGAGGTGGAGGAGGTGGGAGTCGGGTGTGGCTGTGGAGGAAGCTATTTAAGTCCGGATTTGATCTTTGCTGGTTCTTATCCCTGGACCTGAAGCCAGGCACACATCTGGCTTGAAACATGCCAGGCTCAGAGGATCTGCGTAAAGGTAAGAGAACCGAAGCCAAGACATGTGAAGAAGTGGAAAGCAGCTGGTGGCGGGAAAAGGCAGAGGGACCAGGTGGCTGAAGCCAGTGCTTCGTCCACGTGGGTGGCAGGGTCTTCCCACAAAGGCTGTCATCGTTTTTGTTGTTGTTGTTGTTGTTGTTTTTGCGATGGACTGTCACTCAGGCCGGAGTGCCGTGGCGTGATCTGCAACCTCCACCTCTCAGGTTCAAGCAATTCTCCTGCCCCAGCCTCCCGGGTAGCCGGGATTACAGGCGCGCACCACCACACCTGGCTAACTTTTTTTGGTATTTTTAGTAGAGACAGGGTTTCACCATATTGACCAGGCTGGTCTCAAACTCCTGACCTTGTGATCTGCCTGCCTCAGCCTCCCAAAGTGCTGGGATGACAAGCGTGAGCCACTGCGCCTAATTTTTGCATCTGTAAACAGAGGGGGTTTCACCATGTTGGCCAGGCTGGTCTCAAACCCCTGACCTCATGTGATCTGCCCGCCTCGGCCTCCCAAAGTGCTGGGATGACCGGCATGAGCCACAGTGCCCGGCCACGGCTGTCATCCAACAGCACGGGCAAACGCAGGGAAGCCCGTTTCTGCCTTCGAATCCCAAATATTCTCCCTTCTTGTTGTGTCTTAATTCCTCCCACCCCATGCTTGTTCTCGAGCTCAGGGGAATCTGATTCCTATGAGGCTGATTAGGTCCTAGATAGAATATAGGCTTAGCCAAGCTGGAAATCTCATGTTCGTGGGCACTTACTAGATTCTGGGGTTGCTGCCAAACCATTTTCAGGCATGATCTGATTCAGATCTTTTACAGTAAGGCATGCGGTGGCTCGTGCCTGTAATCCCAGCAGTTTGGGAGGCCAAGGCGGGCAGATCGCTTGAGCCCAGGAGTTCAAGACCAGCCTGGGCAACAAAACAAGACATCATCTCTACAAAAAATACAAAAGTTAGCCGGGCATGGCAGTGTCTTGTAGTTCCAGCTACTCGGGAGGCTGAGGTGAGAGGATCGTTTGAGCCTGGGGAGGTTGAGGCCGAAGTGAGCCGTGATCATGCCACTGGGCAACACAGCAGTACACTGTCTCCAGAAAAAGAAAGTAAAAGGTGACATCCATGAGAAAAGTGATGTTATTTTTCTGCTGATTTCCTTGCTATATTCCTAAAAGAACCTACTTAATAAACATTGAATAAATGATAAGGATAAAACCATATTCATCCATTTCACCTTGGATTGAGTTGCCTGTTTCTACACAAAGAAAATAGAACCCAAGAGGTAAGGCACAAGCGATCCCTTATTTATTTATTTATTTAT
>NW_012115710.1:96310-99810 GCF_000951035.1 Colobus angolensis palliatus | reverse complement strand
ATTTAAATGATAACAGAAAAAAAGGATGGAGGAACCAAGGGGGAAAGGAACAACCCTTTCCTAGGAAAATGACAAACGAGGCTTGGAAAAACAAGGACAAAAGACAGATCCTCCCGATTCAGCCTCCTACAGTACTGGGACTGCAGCCTAAGGCACCCCCCAGGCCGGCGGTGTCTCAATATCTAAGAACCTCAGTCATGGCCGGGCACGGTGGCTCACACATGTAATCCCAACACTTTGGGAAGCTGAGGCGGATCGATCACCTGAGGTCAGGAGTTCAAGACCAGCCTGACCAACATGGTGAAACCCTGTCTCTACTAAAAATACAAAAATTATCCGGGTGTGGTGGCGGGTGCCTGTAGTCCCAGCTACTTGGGAGGCTGAGGCAGGAGAAGTGCTTGAACTCAGGAGGTAGAGGTTGCAGTGAGCTGAGACTGTGCCCCTGCACTCCAGCCTGGGCAACAGAGCCTCAGTCACTTGATCATCACGGTGTACTTCAGTGGAAAGGAAAGGAAAGTTCAGGCTTTTGAGAATGGAGTTGTTAGCAGTTCCCATTTGTGTCTCTTTCCCTTTCTTTCAAGGCAAGGACCAGATGCATTCACACAGGAAGCGAACCATGTTCACTAAGAAGCAACTGGAAGATCTGAACATCTTGTTCAATGAGAACCCATACCCAAACCCCAGCCTTCAGAAAGAAATGGCCTCGAAAATAGACATACACCCAACAGTACTGCAGGTTGGAACATGATCCCTCTTCTCACTAAACTGCCTTCCTGATCTAATCGAAATTCAAAGTCCCTGTAGGATAATTCCCGAGGTCTCATTCCGATCGCCAATATTTCCCAAACCCACACTCTCCTACCCGCATCCCCGGAAACCTTTCTTCAAACCCCCAGAGCAAGAATGGGAAATTTTTTTCCAGTAAAGGACCAGTTAGTAAATAATTGCGGCTTTGTGGGCCGTACTGCCCCTCTAGCAACTATTTTAACTATGCCACCACAGTGCAAAGGCAGCCACAGACAACGTAAACAGGAGGCCCATCTGTGTTCCCAGAAACTCTTTTGCTCAGGTCAGAGTGCAGTGGTGCAATCACAGCTTATTGCAGGCTCGACCTCCTGAGCTCAAGCAATCCTCCCACCTCAGCTCCCCACGTATCTGGGACTACAGGTGCGCACTACCATGCCTGGCTGATTTTTTTTTTTTTTTTGAAATGGAGTCTTACACTCTGTCACCCAGGCTGGAGTGCAATGGCATGATCTCGGCTCACTGCAACCTCCACCTCCCGGGTTCAAGCAATTCTCCTGCCTCAGCTTCCGTAGTAGCTGGGATTACAGGAATGCACCACCACGCCCAGCTAATGTTTTGTATTTTTAGTAGAGACAGGGTCTCACCAAGTTGGCCAGCCTGGTCTTGAACTCCTGACTTCAGGTGATCTGCCTCCCTCAGCCTCCCAAAGTGTTGAGATTACAGGTGTGAGCCACCATGCCCGGCTGTATTTTTTTTTGTTTGTTTTGGTAGAGATGGGGTTTTGCTATGTTGCCCAGAAGGCTGATCTTGAACTCCTGGTCTCAAGTGACCCGCCTGCCTTGGCCTCCCAAACTGTCAGGATTACAGGCATGAGCCACTGCGCCTGGCCTGAAGTTTACACAATTTTCACATTACAAAATAGTGTTGTTTTGTTTAAAGACAGAGTGTTGCTCTTGCCTGCATTGGAGTGCAGTGGCACGATCACAGCTCACTGCAGCTTTGAGTTCCTGGGCTGGAGCCATCCTCCCACGCAGATTCCCAAGTAGGTGGGACTACAGGTGTGTGGGACTACAGCCTCTTGATATTACTGGTGTGTACCACCAGCCCCAGCTAATTTGTGTGTTTTTTGTAGAGATGGGGTTTCGTCGTGTTGCCCAGGCTGGACTCAAACTCCTGAAATCAAGTGATGCACCCACCTCAGCCTCCCAGAGTCCTGGGATTATAGGCCTGAGCCACTGTGCCTGGCCAGTAGTATTCTTTTATCTTTTCTCTTTTTTTCTTTCAGTCCCAACACACCTACAACACAAATGAGTACTCTTATTGTGTTTGTTTTTTCTCAACCATTTCAAAATGTAAAGCCTATTCTTAGCGCATGGGTGATACAAAGGCAGGGGGTGGTCAGATTTGACCACGAGCCTCAGCTGGCTGGCCTGAGCCCCAGAGCAGCCCTACAGCTCATCCCCTTGCTCTCCGGTCCCCTGCTCTGGGTTTTCTGACCTCTGTCTCAATTTCTGTCCCCAGAATCTCTCATTTCTGCTCCTTCCTAGGAGCAGATTGAGAAGGGTTCCACAAAGAGGATATATAAGTGGCCAAGCTGTGGCACTAGCTGTTCTCACCTACAAGTACTTGTATTAGCAACTAAAAGGAAAACTTGGGCTGGGTATGGTGGCTCACCCCTGTAATCCCAGCACTTTGGGAGGCCAAGGCAGGTGGATCATGAGGTCAGGCGTTCGAGACCAGCCTGGCCCATAGGGTGAAACCCCGTCTCTACTAAAAATACAAAATGTAGCCGGGCGTAGTGGTGTGAGCCTGTAATCCCCGCTACTCAGGAGGCTGAGGCAGAAGAATCACTTGAATCCGGGAGGCGGAGGTTCCCATGAGCTGAGATCGTGCCACTGAACTCCAGCCTAGGCAACAAAGTGAGACTCCATCTAAAATAATAATAAGAATAAATAAATAAATATTTGGATAGGAGAGTTTAAGGGCCAAAAAAAAAATAAAATGAAAAAGAAAAAAAAGAAAAGTTAAAAACTTAAAGGTTAAAAAAAGAATATAAATAAATAAAATACGTTTAACAAAATAAAAATTAAAAAGTAAAACGTTTTAAAAAATAGAATGACGAGTCTTCTGAATTCCACCCCATTCTCAACCCCTAGCTCTTCTCTCTCTTCCCTTCAGGTCTGGTTCAAGAATCACAGAGCAAAACTCAAGAAAGCCAAATGCAAGCATATTCATCAAAAACAAGAAACTCCACAACCGCCAGTACCAGAGGGTGGGGTTACCACCAGAGTCAGCCCGAGAAACGCAGACACACTACCCAGATTGCCCAGTGCTGCTCACCCGATCGGCCTGGTGTACACGGGTCAACGAGTCCCCTCATTCCAGCTCATCCTGTACCCCAACCTCAAGGTCCCTGCAAATGACTTCGCTGGCCACAGAATAGTCCATTTTGGCTGCTGCCAAGATCCTAATATATATTGCCTCTACCCCATTTTGGAATCCCAAGTTTGCGCTCCAAGCTTCCATGCTGGATCTTCTGCCTGTTCATCCCTCCAAAGTTGAGAGAAATGATAAATACAAAAAAAAAAAGAGATGATAATGACAACACGTTGTAATGGTGTGTGTGTAATACTGTGACATTTGTAGTTGGTCTTCATGCCTGTTTCCTGGAAAGCAGGTCTAGAATTCCATGGAGTCTCCAAAGTGCCGTCTTTTTGTATTTTGGATTCTAATATTGACCGATAGGCCGGGCG
>NW_012115710.1:88031-91955 GCF_000951035.1 Colobus angolensis palliatus | reverse complement strand
TGAGCAATATCAGGCAGAGTCAAAGGAAGAGAAACTTCTGGATTGGGTGGTGCCAGTGGCAGATTCTGTGAATAAGTATCTCAATACATCTTATCTACAGGACGGCTGACTAGAAAGAGGACAAAGCTGCAATAGATAAATGGGTAGCAGCCATTGCTTAGCCAGAGGGGAATATTTGGTGGGTTGGGGCTCAGGAGAAATGTTAAAAACAATCTTAATAACAGCATGCCAGCTCGGCGGCCCACACCTGTAATCCTACGGGATTCCGGAGGTGGAGGGGGAGGCGGGAGGATTGCTCGGGCCCAGGAGGTGGAGACCACAGTGAGCTGTGATTGTACAACTGCACTCCAGCCTGGGTGACAGAGCGAGACCCTGTAATAAAACAAACATTATCAAGAAAAATTATTAAATGAATAACAAAAACAGGCCAGGCACGGTGGCTCACGCCTGTGATCCAAGCACTTTGGGAGGCTGAGGTAGGTTGATCACTTCAGCTCAGGAGTTCGAGACTAGCTTAGGCCACATGGCGAAACCCTGTCCCTACAAAAACACAAAAATCAGTCAGGCGTGGTGGCTCGCGCCTGTAGTCTCAGCTACTTGGAAGGCTGAGGCAGGAGGATCACTTGAGCCTGGGAGGTGGAGGTTGCAGTGAGCAGAGATCACGCCACTGTACTCCAGCCTGGGCAACAATGGGAGACCCTGTCTCAAAACGTAATAACAAAAACAGAATTCCATGGTATAACCCAGTGGTTCTCAACCAGGGTTGATTTTGGGCAACAGCTGACATTTGGCCATGTATGGGGAAAATGTTTGGTTGTCAGGACTCAAGGGGATGTCTCTGATATCTAGGAGGTCAAGAGTATGGATAGTATGAAATATCCTTCAACACACAGGCTCTCCCCCGCAACAAAGAATTATCTATCCCAAAATGTCAACTGCTCCAGGTGGAGAAAACCTGAAATAGCCTGAAAGATTGAATATACGAAGGCCAGTGGCCAGACCATCTAGAAAAATAGGACCCTGGCCGAGTGCATTGGCGCATGCCTGTAATCCCAGCACTTTGGGAGGCATAGGCAGGAGGATCGCCTGAACCCAGGAGTTTGATACCAGCCTGGGCAACATAGTAAGACCCATCTCTACAACTAATTTATTTATTTATTTTTTCTTTTGAGAGGGAGTCTTGCTTTGTCACCCAGGCTGGAGTACAGTGGTGTGATCTCGGCTCGCTGCAACCTCCACCTCCTGGGTTCAAGTGATTTTCCTGCCTCAGCCTCCCAAGTAGCTGGGACTACAGGTACGCACCATCACACCAGGCTAATTTTTGTATTTTTAGTAGAGACAGGGTTTCATCATGTTGGCCAGGCTGGTCTCAAACTCCTGACCTCAGGTGATCCACCTGCTTCAGCCTCCCAAAGTGCTGGAATTACAGGCTTGAGCCACCAAGCCCGGCCTCTACAATTAATTAAAAAAGAACCATGACCCCAAAATTTCTACAACCACCAGTCCAGGAAACCAAGTCACAATGTCTGCAGCAATCAGACCCAAATGGCCAGGGCTTGATCCATCACTCATAGCTTCCCTAATTTTTGTGCCCACCCCCCAACCTTTCAACTTAGGATCAACCAGAGAAAGCCAATTTTTGCCTAAACAATCCCACAGGATCCTACTTCTGGTTAGCTCCCTGGCAGCCTCCCAATGCCAGCAGCCTTTGATCAGGACATATCTGAAGCCTTGGCTTTTTTTCTGCTATAAAGCTTTCTTTCCTTTCTTTCTTTTTTTTTTTTTTTCTGAGGTGGAGTCTAACTCTCTCTCCCAGGCTGGAATGTAGTGGCTTGATCTTGGCTCACTGCAACCTCTGCCTTCTGGGTTCAAGCGATTCTCACACCTCAGCCTCCTGAGTAGCTGAGATTACAGACATGCACCACCACACCTGGCTAATTTTTTGTTTTTTTGTTTTTGTTTTTTTGTAGAGACGGGGTTTTACCATGTTGCCCAGGCTGGTCTCGAACTCCTAACCTCAAATGATCTGCCCACCTCGGCCTTCCAAAGTGCTGGGATTACAGGCGTGAGCCACTGTGCCCAGCCATGGAACCTCACTCTTTAATGTGTGCAGGGACCCCAGTCATTCCCCCACTGTGTCACAGTTCCCGTCACAGTGCCTGTCACCAAGTATATTTTCAAAGTATATTTTTGGAAGAGAGAGAGAGAAACAGAAGGGAAGGAGGTAGGAAGAGAAAGTGGGAGGAGAGGAAAGTGAGAGAGAGAGAGACAGGAAGGGAGAGGGAAGGGAGACACAGAAATGGAGACAGAGGGAAAGAGACCGAGTCTGGGCGCAGTGGCTCACACCTGTAATCCCAGCACTTTGGGAGGCCGAGGCGGGCGGATCACTTGAGGTCAGGAGTTCGAGACCAGCCTGGCCAACATGGTGAAAACGCCCGTCTCTACCAAAAATTAGCTGGGAGTGATGGTGTGTGCCTGTAATCCCAGCTACTTGAGAGGCTGAGGCAAGAGAAATCACTTGAACCTGAGAGGTGGAGGTTGTGCTGAGCCGAGACTGCACCATTGCACTCCATCCTGGGCAACAGAATGAGACTCTATCTTGAAAAAGAAAAGAAAAGAAAAAGAACCACTTCCTAGCATCTTTGGAGAAGGGCCTCACATCAAATCCTGTCTTCTTCCCTCTCATCACCTTCTAGCCCAGTATTTCCCCAATGTAAGAATAATAAGAATCACCTGGGGAGCTGTTAAAACCCAAACTCTGAGACCAGACAGGGGCATGGTTCCCAGGTGTGGGCATGATTTTTCCCTGGGGTTGCATTTAACAAAGTTCAAAACCCAGGAGGTACAATCAAAACCCGAGCCATCCGGAGACTCAAGACTTCTCAGGGAAGATGAAAAAGAGAAAGTCCGGCCGGGCGCAGTGGCTCTTGCCCGTAATCCCAGCACTTTGGGAGTCCAAGGCAGCAGGATCTCTTGAGCCCAGGCGTTGGAGACCAGCCTGGCCAACGTGGTGAGACCCTCACCTCTACAAAAAAAGAGAGAGAGAGGAGAAGTTTCCAAAGAAAGTTCCCAGAGGAAACAGGAGGGGAAAGGCTGAGGGCTGCACCCAGCCAGCTAGGGTGTGAGTCTGTGAACCACAGTGCGGGGGGCTGAGTGTGAGTCCCCAGTCCAGGGGGTGCGAATATGTAGAGACGCCAACGCTGGCCCTGCACCCGGCCTCCTTCCTGGGCGAACTATTGACTGAAGCCACCCCTCGTGTTCCCACTGTTCCTGGTCCCGACTTCCTCACCTGATGAATGGACCGGGAGGGTAATTCCCCTGCGGTGGGGCTTTTCTCACTCTGTTGTTACGTGTTCTTATAACATGTGCTCTCTGGTGTCAGCTGTCATCTGTATCTCCCTAGAAGGAATCATTTTATGATTTTTTTGTTTTGTTTTGTTTTTGTTTTTGTTTTTGAGACAGGGTTTCACTCTGGTTTCCCAGGCTGGAGTGCAGTGGTGCAATCTCGGCTCACTGTAACCTCCACCACCTGGGTTCAAGCGATTCTCCCACCTCAGTCTCCCAAGGCCGGGCGCGGTGGCTCACGCCTGTAATGCCAGCACTTTGGGAGGCCGAGGTGGGCAGATCACTTGCGGTCAGGAGTTCGAGACCAGCCTGGCCAACACGGTGAAACCCTGTCGTTACTAACAATACAAAAATTGGCCAGGCTGGTGGCCGGCGCATGTAATCCCAGCTACTCGGGAGGCTGAGTGAGGAGAATCGCTTGAACTCAGAAGGCGGAGGTTGCAGTGAGCCGAGATCGCGCCACTACACTCCAGCCTGGGGACAGAGTGAAACTGTGTCTCAAAAATAAATAAATACGGCCGGGCGCGGTGGCTCAAGCCTGTAATCCCAGCACTTTGGGAGGCCGAGACGGGCGGATCA
>NW_012115710.1:84946-87640 GCF_000951035.1 Colobus angolensis palliatus | reverse complement strand
CCCGTCGCGGCGATGCCATGAACACCTTTGATCCTATGGACACCAGGGTGGATTCAGCATCCAAGTCCTTGAATTCTTCCCGTGAGTATAAGCTGCCCTGGCTCAGCCCTCTTCTTTGCCGGGAACCCAATCCTTCAAACTTCCCTGAAAGACTGGGTACTTTTCCCGTGACTGCTCTAGAGACTCTATGGGGGGGCTTCAAGTTTAACCTCCAGGGTCAGCAACATTTTATGGAAAAAGCCACAGAGTAAATATTTTAAACATTCTCTTACACTGACACTCAGCTGAACTGGCAAAGCAGAGTATCTGTGTATCAGTGCACATTTTATTCAGCCGTTGTTTGGGTGAGGGTCTGCCGGCAGCCCCCCGCCGCTGATGCCCTCCTGTGAGGAACAATTCCTCACTGTCAAGCACAGTCCGTCATGTATTCCCTTCCTTTCCTTTTTCCTGTCCTTTCCTTCCCTTCCCCTTCTTTTCTTTTTTTTCTTTCTTTCTCTTTCTCTTTCTTTCTCTCTCTCTCTTTGTTTCTTTCTTTCTCTCTCTTTCTTTCTTTTGGCACAATCTCTGCTCATTGCAACCTCCACTTTCTTTCTCTCTCTTTCCCTTCCTTCCTTCCTTCCTTCCTTCCTTTCTTTCCTTTCTTTCTTTCAGACGGGGTCTTGCTGTGTCACCCAGGCTGAAATGCCAAGATGCAGTCATAGCTCACTGCAGCCCAGATAAATTTCCCCAGGCTCAAGTGATCCTCCCACCTCACCCTTCCAGGTAGCTAGGACCAACAGGCACATGCCACCATGCACGGCTAATTTTTGTTTGTATTTTTTGAGACTGGTCTTGCTCTGCCACCCAGGCTGGACAACCCGGCCCCTCTGAGCAATCTCCCACCTCACCCTCCAGAGTAGCTGGGACCTCAGGCATGTACCACCATGCCCCACTAATTTTTTATTATTTGTAGAGGCGGGGTCTCCCTATGTTGCCCAGGGTGGTCTCCAACACCTGGCCTCAAGCAATTCTCTTGCCTTGGCTGCCCAAAATGCTGGGATCATGGGCATGAGCCACTGTGCCTGGTCTGGTCTTCCTACTTTCATCCTCCTAGTCCTTGACCTGTCCCTCTTCTACAGTCCTCCCTCTTCATGACCCTCTCCCCCTTGTTGGGGCTCAGAAACTGATACCCCTAAATATAGCACGTTAAAGGAGCTTCAAGGGCGGGGCGTGGTGGCTCACGCCTGTAATCCCAGCACTTTGGGAGGCCGAGGCAGGCCGATCACTCGAGGTCAGGAGTTTGAGGCCAGACTGACCAACATGCAAAACTCTGTCTCTACTAAAAACACAGAAAAAGAAAATCAGTCGGGCGTTGTGACACAGGCCTATAATCCCAGCTACTTGGGAGGCTGAGGCAGAAGAATCTGGGAGGCGGAGGTTGCAGTAAGCCGAGATCACGCCACTGCACTCCAGCCTGGGTAACACAGTGAGACTCCATCTCAAAAAATAATAAATAAATAAATAAATGAGCCTCAAGGTCTCTGACCTCCCCCCATCATCTCTCCCAAAGCACAGGCCTTTATCTGTGTAAGAGCCAGACCTGCTAAGGGGAATAATTGTCTTTTCTTCTCCTCCCTGCGAGACAAAGAATGTAACCACACCTGAACCGATCCCATCACTGTCGAAGGGAACCCTTTCCGGGACCCATTCATGCTCTCTAGTAATCCTTGATTGCCCTCAACGGAATGCCTCTAGCCCCCTCCCATAATCAGTTTGCCAGGAGAACACCTAAGCCCTTGAGGGGTGGGCGATCGCTGTGGCTCTCGCCATGCTCAGGTTAAATACATTTGTAAGTCTTTTCTCCTGCTAATCTGCCTCCTGTCGGTTCTTTTCAGCCAACCTTCAGAGAGCCAAAAGCAGCCTTCACCTTGGCCTCAACACCCTCCACGCCTTCTGCTTCTCCCCCTCCCCCGCAACACATTCCCTACTCCTTGGGTCCCCCACTTCCAAGCATCCCACCCTCCCTGCTATATGTCATCCTCCTCATTCTCTGTTTTTATAACCCTTTTAAAATTATAGGCCCAGCCAGGCGCAGTGAAGCATGCCTGTAATCCCAGTACTTTGGGAGGCTGAGGCAGGGGGATCACTTGAGCTCAGGAGTCCTACACCAGCTGAGGCAACATGGTGAGACCCCCATCTCTACCAAATTACAAATATTAGCCGGGTGTGGTGGCATGCACCTGTATTCCCAGCTACTCGGGAGGCTGAGGTAGGAGAGTGGTTTGACTCCAGGAGTTGGCAGTTGTAGTGAGCCAAGATCATGACACTGCACTCCAGCCTGGGCAATAGAGCAAAATCCAGTCTAAAAAAAAAAAATTAGGTCAGGTGCTGTGGCTCACACCTGTAATCCCAGCACTTTGGGAGGCCGAGGCAGGTGGATCACCTGAGGTCAGGAGTTTGAGATCAGCCTGGCCAATATGGCGAAACCGCATCTCTACTAAAAATACAAAATAAATAGCTGGGTGTGGGGTGGCGAGTGTCTGTAATCCCAGCTACTTGGGAGGCTGAGGCAGGAGAATTGCTTGAACCTGGGAGGCAGAAGTTGCAGTGAGCTGAGATCACATCATTGCACTCCAGCCTGGGTGACACAGCAAGACTCTATCTCCAATAAATAAATAAACAAATAAATAAATAAATAAAAATCAATTTTTAAAA
>NW_012115710.1:81264-84837 GCF_000951035.1 Colobus angolensis palliatus | reverse complement strand
AGTTTCACTCTTGTCGCCCAGGCTGGAGTGCAATGGCACAATCTCTGCTCATTGCAACCTCCACCTCCTGGGTTCAAGCAATTCTCCTGCCTCAGCCTCCGGAATAGCCAGGATTATAGGAGCTCGCCACCACACCCAGCTAATTTTTTGTATTTTTAGTAGAGATGAGGTTTTACCATGTTGGCTAGGCTAGTGTCGAACTCCTGACCTCAGGTGATCCACCTGCCTCTGCCTCCCAAAGTCCTGGGATTACAGGTGTGAGCCACCACGCCCGGCCCTTTCTTTTTTTTTTTAAATAGTATTCCTCTTTCACCCAGGCTGGAGTGCAATGGCGTGGGGATCTTGGCTCGCTGCAACCTCCACCTCCTACGCTCAAATGATCCTTTTGCTTCAGCCTCCTAAGTAGCTGGGATTACAGGCACGAGCCACCAATCCTAATTTTTGTATTTTTTGTAGAAACAGGGTTTTGCCATGTTCTCCAGGCTGGTCTCAAAGCAAATGGTGGCATTATAGGCGTGAGCCCATCATGGCCAGGCTCATTTTTTAAATTTGAATTGTGGGAAAACTGAGGCTGGATCGATTGGTCCTGGACATGCCCTGGAACAAACAACATTTAGTTGTGCAATGCACAGTGTCAGCGTCTGGTATTGGGGTGCCCCGGTCTCAAGCCCCAAGAAAAAGGCAAGGCAGACCGTGAATTTTGTGTGGCTCCAACTCAGTTTTCTTCATCTGTTGCTTCACTTGCAGTGCCAGACCAGAACCACTTTGACCTGAAACTAGCTAGGATAATTAACGTTCAGTACAACTCAATACCTAACAAATTCAAAACGTAAGGAACTATCTTTAGAACTTGTTCTATATAACCATGTTATTAAGGTCTGCTGAGGCTGTTCTATCCAGCTCTTTTTTTTTTTTTTTTTTTCTTGAGATGGAATCTCATTTTATCGCCCAGGCTGGAGTGCAGTTGCACGATCACAGCTTACTGCAGCCTCACCCTCCTGGGCTCAAGCAGTCCTCCCACCTCCGCCTCCCAAAGTGCTGGGACTACAGGCGTGCACCACTGCACCCAACTAATTCTTGTATTTTTGGTAGAGATGGAGTGTCGCTGTGTTGCCCAGGCTGGTCTCCAACTACTGGCCCCAAGCCATCTGCCAACTCGGTCTCCAAGTGCCGGGATTACAGGCGGAAGCCACTGCTCCCAGTCCCAGATTTTTATTCTCATTTATGTTTCCGCAAACCTCCAAAAAAACCCCAAAGGTCCCTAGGTCAGTCAATTCCCACTAGTAAATAAGTCAGCATCTTTGCAAAGATCAAAGCAAAAGCAATTTTCCTTACCAGGGAGCCTCTTCCAGGAAAGAGAGCTCTGATTTTCCATATGTTCTCCAACCACGCTAGGGTGTTCCTATGCCCTGATGGCATTTTTACTAACCCATTGTTCCATCCCTTTCCAGCCCTCCTTCCTGTAACACAAGTGCAGGTGGGAGTTGGGGATTGGGCCGCTAACTGGGTATAGAGAAAACAGATGGGTATGCTATTCTTGGTAAGGGAGCTTCTGTCCTGGGAAAAATGTGGCCTCTCCTAAGGAACCCTATCCCATTTCAAGCACCCTGATTCACTTTTTTTTTTTTTTTGAGATGGAGTCTCGCTCTGTTGCCTAGGCTGGAGTGCAGTGGTGTGTTCTCAGCCCACTGCAACCTCTGTCTCCCAGGGTCAAGTGATTCTCCTGCCTCAGTCTCCTGAGTAGCTGGGAGTGTAGGCATACACCACCACGCCTGGCTAATTTTTTTTTTTTTTTTTCGAGACGGAGTCTCACTCTGTGTCAGGCTGGAGTGTAGTGGCATGATCTCGGCTCACTGGCTCACTGTAACCTCTGCCTCCCAGGTTCAAGTGATTTTCCTGCCTCAGTCTCTCAAGTAGCTGGGACTACAGGCGCCTACCACCACGTCCAGCTAACTTTTGTATTTTTAGTAGAAACGGGGTTTCACCATGTTGGCCAGGATGGTCTCAATCTCTTGACCTCGTGATCCACCCGCCTCGGCCTCCCAAAGTGTTGGGATTACAGGCGTGAGCCACTGCGCCTGGCCCTAATTTTTGTGTTTTTGGTAGAGATGGGGTTTCGCCACATTGGCTAGGCTGGTCTCGAACTCCTGGCCTCAGGTGATCCATTCACATTGGTCTCCCAAAGTGTTGGGATTACAGGCAAGAGCCACTGTGCCTGGCCTCTCACTTTTTCTCTCTTCCCAGATTTGGTTCAAGAACTTAAGAGCTAGGCCACGTGCGATGGCTCCTGCCTGTAATCCTAGCACTTTGAGAGGCCAAGGCAGGCAGATCACTTGCACTCAAGAGTCCCAGACCACCCTGGGCAACATGGTGAGATTCCTGACTACAAAAATTCGCCAGGTGTGGTGGCACGTGTCTGTAGTCCCTGATATTTAGGAAGTTGAGGCAGGAAAATCACTTAAGATTGCAGTGAGCTGAGATGGAGACACAGCACTCCAGCCTGAGCCACACAGCCAGACCGTGCCTCAAGAAAACAAAACAAAAGGATAACACTGGAGAGCCAGAGCAGGAAGCAGTCTCCTCTCCAACCTGAGACATCGGTCACACTGAGGGCTTTGCCTGCCTGCGATCTCTCTATGTGTGAACCTGAGACATCGGTCACACTGACGGCTTGGCCTGCCTGCGATCTCTCTATGTGTGTTGATTCTTGCAGAACAAGGCGCTTCGAGCATCTCCTCTGCCGTATGCCCGTGACCCTGTCCCTCTTCTTGTCTCCACTGCCCCCCAAGCGGGTACATTCGCCCACCTTCTCACCTGGGACACCCTGGGGGTGGATCTCCTCACCTGCAGCGTTAGGTGTGCTCTCAGGGTCTCCACACCCCTCCACGTCCCTAACCCCTGCAAGGCTGGCCTCTTTACCTGCAAAGCCCCTGCCGCGGCCTCCTCCCTCCACCATACCCTGATGCCAGGCTTGCTTCCTGCCGCCTGCCTTGGACGCGGCAACTTGCACATCCCCCATGCCCTCTGAAGCCCCCCCCTCCCCGCGCACTCCACGCCCTCTTGCCTGACCCCTGTTTCCGCCGCCGGCGTTTCCACACCCCCCCGACGCTGCCACGCCCTGGACGGAGGTCTCTAGAACTGCGCGCCCGCTGCACGTCCCTCAGGAGTTCCCGTGCGCCACGAGGCGCAGGCGCTCGACTCCGGGTCCATCTACCCCGGGCTCGGCGACACCTTTCTTTGCCACCTGGAACCAATATCTTGGTTCCCTTTTGAGGGATCAGAACTTATTTAATTGGAAGACGGCACAATTTTGAATTTTTCTGCCGTCTCTATTCCAACTTCCAAGTTCTGCTGTCCAGCCCTGCGACTATCTTCCGGTGCCAACGCGGCAGGTCGGTATGTATATCCCACGATGTCCCCCGGGCCATGGGCCCCTAAGCTAACGGGTTTCCCTTTCGCCCGCTGCCTGAAGTATCGCCACCTCCCCCGCACCCCACCCGCCGAAAGCTCTGCAGCCACAGCCCTTCATCCAACCAGGAAGTCCAGGGCCCATCTGGCCCGCCAGACCTTGGG
>NW_012115710.1:80666-80966 GCF_000951035.1 Colobus angolensis palliatus | reverse complement strand
TCTGGGAGGCCGAGGCGGGTGGATCACCCGAGGTGAGGAGTTTGAGACCAGCCTGGCCAACATGGCGAAACCCCGTCTCTACGGAAAAATACAAAATTTAGCAGGATGTGGTGACGGGCGCCTGTAATCCCAGGTATTCGGGAGGCTGAGGTGGGAGAATCAGTGAACCCGGGAGGCGGAGGTTGCAGTGAGCCGAGATTGTGCTGCTACACTCCAGCCTGGGCAGCAGAGTAGGACTCTGTCTTGGGGGGAAAAAGAAAAAGGGTAGGCCAGGCCCGGCGTGGTGGCTCAGGCTTGCAA
>NW_012115710.1:76427-79681 GCF_000951035.1 Colobus angolensis palliatus | reverse complement strand
GTTGGCCAGGCTGGTCTTGAACTCCTGACCTCAAGTGATCTTCCCACCTCAGCCTCCCAAAGTGCTGGGATTACAGGTGTGAGCCACTGTACCTGGCCCCCTTTAAATTTAATTCGGCTGAAGTTTTTCTTTTAACAGATGGTGTTAGAAGCGGAGTCCAAAGTAGAGCTTCTAGGGACCTTCAGGAGCGCGGAGTGAACACGCAAGGTGCCTGCAGAACCCTCCGCGGAACCCTCTTGTGTCCATTGACCTCTCGGAGTGGCTGGGGATTGTGGGTAAGTTCCCTCTCGGATTTCAGAGCTCCGCAGATTTGTGTTTTGAGCTCTCCGAGTTTCACTGAGCAAATATCTGATCCAAACTGGGTTTGGAAGCTATGACAGAAACTGGACGGGTTCCGGGAAGGGATCTGATCTGGTAATTAACTGGCTTGGATCCAGGTAGAGGCCTCTTACGTATGACTGGGTCAGAAAGAAACTTGGTAGCAAATGGTAATCTTGCAGGAGATGTAAAATTTGGCTTTTAAAAATTAACGGGGATGTTTGTGTTCCACCCCTTTGTTTCATTTTCCTTGTGCACTTAGGTAGTAAAAAAAAAATTCCTGGGTAAGTTAATCAACGGAAGCTGCGAGTAACGCCAATATTTTAGGTAAAAATGGGATCCTTAAATTATGAAAAACTGAGTTCCTTCCGCATATACATTAGGCACAGGAAGGAGCAAAGAGTTACAGAAATGGCAAAATCTGGCTGAGCATGTTGCCTCATGCCTGTAATCCCAGTACTTCGGGAGGCTGAGGTGGGTGGATCACCTGAGCTCAGGAGTTGGAAAACAACCTGGCCAACATGGTGAAACCCATCTCTACTAAAAAGACAAAAATTAGTGGGGCGTGGTAGCTTGCGCCCGTATTCCCAGCTACTTATGAGGCTGAGGCACCAGAATTGCTTGAACCCAGGAGGCGGAGGTTGCAGTGAGTGGAGATTGCACCACTCTACTCCAGCCTGGGTGACAGAGTGAGACTCTGTCTCAAAAGATAAAAATGGCTGGGTGCAGTGGCTCACGCCTGTAATCCCAGCGCTTTGGAAAGCCAAGGCAGGTGGATCACCTGAGGTCAGGCCTTCGAGACCAACCTGGTCAACATGGTGAAACTCTGTCTCTACTAAAAATACAAACAATTAGCCAGGTGTGGTGGCACGCACCTGTAATCCCAGCTGCTTGGGAGGCTGAGGCGGAAGAATCTTGAACCCAGGAGGCTGAGGTTGCAGTGAGCCGAGATTGCTCCGTTACACCCCAGCCTGGGCAACAAGAGCAAAAGACCGTCTCAAAAACAAATAAATAAATACAAATTAAAAAATTAAAATGAGGGCTCCCGAAAGTTAAATCTGCTAATCTTTCAGCTGAGTTCCGATCCTGATCCAAAGGAAGCAGACCGCAGCACCCGTTGGCTGACTTTGGATAAGTAATGGGGTCCATTTTACCTGAGTAAAGGATGGGATCGGGTTAGAGGCCCTTCCCTCAGTAAAGTCCCCCTTGGTTAAAAATGGGTTAAAGGCCGGGCGCGGTGGCTCAAGCCTGTAATCCCAGCACTTTGGGAGGCCGAGACGGGCGGATCACGAGGTCAGGAGATCGAGACCATCCTGGCTAACACGGTGAAACTCCGTCTCTACTAAAAATACAAAAAAACTAGCCGGGCGAGGTGGCGGGCGCCTGTAGTCCCAGCTACTCCGGAGGCTGAGGCAGGAGAATGGCGGGAACCCGGGAGGCGGAGCTTGCAGTGAGCTGAGATCCGGCCACTGCACTCCAGCTCGGGCGACAGAGCAAGACTCCGTCTCAAAAAAAAAAAAATGGGTTAAAGATGACAGGGCCCAGCTGGGAGCAAGTTTGAGCCTTGCAAGTTCAATATTGGGTGCTCAGCAGAGCGGCCAGTGTCTGTGTTTTGTCACGTATTTTGCTTTGGCGCCAGAATGGAAAATGTTAATTGGCTTACCCCATGCAACCAACCCCTTGGATGACAACTTGCAAAACTAAAAGGTTTTTGCCTGAGGTTCCATAAAACAAAAAAGAATTTCTATTATGATGCAGCAGGCTTGGCCCTCAGGACTATAGTGTGGCAAGCAGGGTCACTAGAGCCACCTGGGCAAAGGGAACCCAGAAGTCTGGCATGCTGGCAAAAGGTGAAGTATTTCTTACCAGTCAGACTCTGGCCTCCCTGTCTCTGCGCAAACTGGTTAAATGAACGGTAAAAATCACTGTTTATCTCCCGTAATGCTTTGATTAATACAAAAAAGAATTCTGAGGCTGGTCTTAAGCGCTCATAAATCTGGTATGCTTTGTGTCTTTCTGTATTCTGTCACAAAGAGGGGTACCTTGGGATAAAATGCGTGCCTAGGGCCGCATAAGCCCCTGTTCAAGACGGCCCAGTAAACTGGTCAATCATGTCCTTGGAAGCTTAACCTCCTAACCATGTGGCGGTACTTTCTCTTTTCACAAAGGCCAGGTTCAGGGTTCCATTCCCGGCTTACTCAACGAGTACTTTCTGGTGTGACCTTTGCCATGTGTTGATTCTCTTTCCTCTCCATTATAGAACACAGAAATATTGGCCCTTTGGCCTAGCCAAGGTTGGGTAATAAAAGATTTAAAAGGACTTTTTAAAACAAATGCTATAGTTAAACCTCGGGTACATTAAAAGTGGATATTTGGCCGGGCGTCGTGGCTCATGCCTATAATCCCAGCACTTGGGGAGGCTGAGGCAGGCCTCACTTGAGGTCAGGAATTCAAGACAAGCCTGGGCAGCATAGCAAAACTCTGTCTCTACTTAAAAAAAAAAAAAATTAGCCGGACATGTTGGCACACGCCTGTAATCCCAGCTATTCAGGAAGGCAGGAAAATTGCTTGAACCTAGGAGGCGGAGCTTGCAGTGAGCCCAGATTACGCCACTGCACTCCGACCTGGGTGACAGAGCAAGACTCTGTCTCAAATAGTAATAATAATAATAATAAAATTAAATTAAATTAAAGATAAAAAATAAAATAAAAGCGTAGTGCTCGCTTCAGCGGCACATATACTAAAATTGGAACGATACAGAGAAGATTAGCATGGCCCCTGCACAAGGATGACACGCAAATTCATGAAGCGTTCCATATTTTGTGCAGCCTGGCAAGATCATTTCTGTATCTGCAAACTAGCACTAAGGAAATCGTGTGAATCTAAGCAAAAACGGGTGGCACCCAATAATGAAATTGTGGTTTTCATTAATATAT
>NW_012115710.1:73871-75514 GCF_000951035.1 Colobus angolensis palliatus | reverse complement strand
AGCAGAGCGAGACTCCATCTCAAAAAAAAAAAAAAAAAAATGGGACCCTTAATTTTTGAAGATCTGTTTTGCCTTTCTTCTGTGCCCACTTATTATATTGGGCCCTAGAAATGGCATGCTTTCCTGGTCCTGTTTGTCCAAGGACTCCACCCTAAAGCCAGTAATCTCAAATAAATAAACACCTAAATCAAATATTTTGAAAGAACAATAAAAACTAATGCCTTTTAGTTCACATAACTTTAGTAATCTTTGGGAAGTAAAAAGTTTTAAAGATGATTGGGGAAAATGAAGACATTTAGTCTAAATCAGGCAGGTCAGATATTAGGTTTGTTCAATGCTTCAAGGTCATCAGCTGCTTCCTAGGCTTTTGAAAATTGTTCAGTTTACCTACTTTGGAGCATTAGATTCTAGATAAGGCCTGGGAACATGTGGAATTAGCCATGCACTCTATCTATGCAAAGATTATAAAGAAAAGAGATTTTTTTTTTTAATTAAAAAAAACCACAGGTGCTTGTGCTCCGCCTACCCAGCGCAGCAGGTAAGTTGGTGCACCCTCCATGGAATGAAGAGACCACAGGATCCCACCTCAGCCGGATAGCATGCTGACCTTCACCTTCATTGCACCGTGGCAGCTTTCATGTGAGCTACTGACTTGTGTATATGTTAAACTCCTTGGTCTATAAGAAAGCATCTTGTATGGTAAACTGTTGTTCTAAAGTAAAGTAACTGGTTGGTTCAAAAGGGGGATGTTAAGGACAAGTCAGAAAGTCAAAGCATGTTGTAGATGGTCTGGGAAAGTCATGAAAGGATTGTGAAAGGAAATTTAAGCCACCAAAAGTAAAAGTTGCTCATTACCATTATAACATGTGATTGAAACTACTGAAAAAATAGTTTTACGTGGAAAGTGTGTGAGAAGAGTGTAACATGTTTTTGGTAAAAGATTTTAAAAAGGCAGGAGAATGTAACTTTTCGCCTAATTTAGAGGGTTATGTGATTTTTAAATTAGATAAGAATAAGCTCACGGTTTGAACAAGTTGTGGAAGGTTTGTAAAAATTAATCTTGCAAAAAAAACTCTGTGTGGGAACATGCTGACTAAATTTAAAGGGGTATTTTCTAGTTTTCCATCAATTAAACATTGAAATAGAAGGACAAACAGGGTTTTTTTTTTGTTTTTTTGTTGCCTAGGCTATGGGCAACTATGCAACCAGGCATATTGGTGCACGCCTGTAATCCCAGCTACTCAGGAAGCTGAGGCGGGAAAATTGCTTGAACCCGGGAGGCAGAGGTTGCAGTGAGCCAAGATTGCACCACTGCATTCCAGCCTGGGTGACAAAGCAAGACCCTATCTCGAAAGAAAGAAAAAAGAAAAGCAATAGCTCCCTGGGTGTCAGGTGTCAGTGAGAATGGGAAGTCAGGTCTCCTCTGACTCCTAGGACATTCCTCTCTCTGTCTTTGGTGGTCGAATTCCTTGTTGGAACGCCATCTTGTTAAAGTGGCCTCACAGCTGCCCTTGCCTTCTGCAGCAACCCTCCTTAATCCTCTCCAAACTTCCATCTCCAGACCACCCAGATTCTCCTCACGAGTGCCCTGGGTGGACACTGGTGAAAGGTTACTGCCTTCAGGACACGCCATAGGTACAGTC
>NW_012115710.1:70236-72931 GCF_000951035.1 Colobus angolensis palliatus | reverse complement strand
TAAACTTTTGTATTTTTAGTAGAGACGGGGTTTCGCCATGTCGGCCAGGCTGGTCTCGAACTCCTGACCTCAAATGATCTGTCCGCCTCGGCCTCCCAACGTGCTGGGATTACAGGTGTAAGCCACTGCACCCAGCTAATTTTTGTTTTTTTTGTTTTTTTTTTTAAATAGAGACAGGGTTTTGTCATGTTGCCCAGGCTGGTCTCTAACTCCTGATCTCAGGCCACCTTCCTCAGCCTCCCAAAGTGTTGGGATTACAGGTGGGAGCCACCGCGTGGAGCTGCTTTTTCTTTTTTTAATTACTTTTTTTTTTTTTGATGTAACAGACACCACTACTCTCTCTTTTATTTTTTCATAGAGACGGGGTCTCACTATGTTGACCAGGCTGGTCTTTTTAAATTTTATTTTTTTGAGATGGAGTCTCACTCTGTCACCCAGGCTAGAGTATAGTGGTGGGATCTTGGCTCACTGCAACGTCTGCACCCCAGGTTCAAGCGATTCTCCTGCATCAGCCTCCCAAGTAGCTGGGACTACAGGCTCATGCCACGTCGCTGGCTAATTTTTTTTTTTTTGTATGTTTAAAAAAATTTTTTTTAAGTAGAGACAGGGTTTCACCATGTTGGCCAGGCTGGTCTTGAAAGCCTGACGTCAGGTGTTCCACCCGCCTCAACCTCCCAGAGTGCTGGGATTACAGGCATGAGCCACCATACCCAGCCTTCCAGGTATTTTTGAAGTACCTGCACCAGGCTGCTTTCTCTGGGTGAGGGGAGTGGTCAGGCAGAGGCAGGCCCCGTCATGGTAAGCAGCTAGGAGACACTGTCAATCTCCGTAGACGTAGATAAAGCAATATTACTGCAGAAATGGCAGAAGCAGATTTTGCAGCATGTTAGAGCCAAAGAAACTTCCCTTGCAAATTAGTAACTTTGAGGGCTTCAATACCACGCAGAGTTGGTCTGGGTGATGGCTGGCCATCCAGGCATAATAACTTCGGGAACAATTCCAGGATGGAGGTTACGTTACTAGACTTGTTTGTCCGGGAAAGTGGTAGACAGGAAGTTGCTGTCTGCACACATGTCTCCTGGTTCCAGCCCTTTCCCGTGTCCATCTGTCCTGCAGACTCCGCCTTAGCATATTGTCTTGGAGGACGTGCAGAGAGGCAGCCGTGCACTTCTAGGTTTTGATGCCATCTTAGCGTCACTGGTCACCAGGTCTGGGTCAAAGGGGAGTCTCTGGCTGTCAAGACTGTACTGGGAGGAATCACATCGCTTCTTCACCATCAGCTTTACCTGCTTTGCCTTTTCCGACTTCAGCTTTCTCTCTAGGACATATCAGCAGGGTTGACAAACATTGATATTTTTATTATCCTCATCCCAAATCTTGCCACTGACATTCTTCAGTGCCTAGGTGATGCTGGCATTCTCCACAAAGATGTGGGCCTGCGTTTTCTCATAGTGAAACGGAATCAGGAGGAAGGGGCATTGCATTCATTGACTCTGAATCAAAGTCAGCAGCCACTTCTCATCTTATTTTATGCCGATCTTGAACCAGCAGCTCCCTAAGGTCCCATCTGGTCCATTTCCCTCTGTTACTTTCTCTGGAGGTTTTTGGCACTTTCTCAATGTTAACATGGGTTTGGTCTTGTTTATGGAAACTGTCTCTCCATGGCAAGGTGCGGTGGCTCACGCCTGTAATCCCAGCTCTTTGGGAGGCCAAGGCAGGCGGATCACCAGAGGTCAGGAGTTCGAGACCAGCCTGGCCAACATGGTAAAACCCCATCTCTACTAAAAACACAAAAATTAGCCAGGCATGGTGGCGGGCGCCTGTGGTCCCAGCTACTCAGGAGGCTGAGGCAGGAGAATCGCTTGAACCCGGGAGGCGGGGTTTGCAGTGAACCGAGATCGCGCCATTGCACTCCAGCCTGGGTGACAGAGTGAGACTCCATTTCATAAAAAAAAAAAAATTAAATAAATAAAGGTAGATATTATGTAGCCATGTTACGTAGTGATCTTTTAATTTCTTGGTCACAGCAGCTTTGCATAGCCTTTCTCTGTCTTATACCTGTAAAAGACAATTTCCAGAGCATAGCCTAGAATCAGAATTGAAGATGAAGTGAGAACTGTTGGGCATAGCAACCTAAAAAGGGATCCCCTCTGGTGTGGAAAGATTGTTGCAATGCAAAACGGACTGAGAACCAGAGATGGCAGTTGTTTGAGATCTGGAATCTTGAGAAGAGGTGGATCAGACTTGCTCAGGAGAGAATGGGTCCTACCATCACGGCAGGTACAGATGGGGCTACAAGGTGAGAGAGATTGGATAGGAGAGTAAGGGAAAAAAAAGGTGGAAAGGACCAAAGGACAGTCCGTGAGACTCCAGAGAATGCATTAAACCTGATGAATTTCTGAACAACGACGTCTGATATTCAGGCTTCCGTTGTTTCTTTTTGTGCTGTAATTCTCCGTGTTTTCTCTGCACACAGCTCAGTAAAGCTCTACTCACCGGTTAACCTAGAGTCTGTCTTGAGATAAGCAGGGAGGGCTGTGACTGCTGCACGAGGGCAGAGTGGTTTGTAGACCTGAAAAGGAAATTGTAAGAGCTGGCAGATCTTAACCAGGAGAGGGAGCCCCTTGCCACAGCCTAGAAGCTTCTGAACTCATTTAAATGGAACTGAATTATATGAAGTCAAATATCAGTTGGG
>NW_012115710.1:59488-66300 GCF_000951035.1 Colobus angolensis palliatus | reverse complement strand
TGAGCTGAAGATTGCGCCATTGCACTCCAGCCTGGGCGACAGAGCAACACTAAGCAAAAAAAAAAAAAAAGAAGAAGAAGAAAAGAACAAAGAAAGTAATTTAAAAGATGTCATTCAGGAAGGTGTTATTCAGGCTGGGGACTCCCAAAGCGCTGGGATTCCAGGCATGAGCCTCTGGGCAGGCCTAGGATTTGCATTACAAGGATCTGCATTGTTCCTAAGAACTGGAGAAAGGGCTCACTCTACCTTTCACTATTGAGCGATATTCAGAAGTCAGTTTTAAATCTCCTACATCTGCATAGAGGATGTGCTTGCAGTTTCCAGGTACTGGACAATACAGGGAGGGTACTTCTCACTCTGTGGCACTCAGCCTTGGGGGCACTTTCTGGTGTCAGAATGAAAGTGCTGTCAAAACTGAGGTCCAATGACTGAGGCGAGCACCGAAAAAACACCACAGGGGGAGCAGGGGCCTCCAGGAGCCCCTGCAGGTAAAAGCTAAACCATGGTGCTTGCTCTGTGCCATAAACTGGACTTCAGTCCGGCTTTCAGGAAATGACCAGGGTCTCTGGGTTGTGATGCTGGGTTACGTAGCAGCTATAATGCTTGGATTCAGGGATAGCCCAGTCACACCATTGCCAGAAAAGAGGCACCCAATTCAGACCTCAAAAGCAGGTTCTTGGATCTCTTGCTGGAAAGAATTTTGAGGCAAGTCACAGAACACAGTGAAAGAAGCAAGTTGAGGCCGGGCGCGGTGGCTCACACTTGTAATCCCAGGACTTTGGGAGGCCTAGGCAGGTGGATCACAAGGTCAGGAGTTAGAGACCAGCCTGGCCAACATGGTGAAACCCCGTCTCTACTGAAAATACAAAAAATTAGCTGGGCATGATGGCGCATGCCTGTAGTTCTGGCTACTCGGTACACTGAGGCAGGAGAATTGCTTGAACCCAGCAGGTGGAGGTTGGAGTGAGCCAAGATTGCACCACTGAACTCCAGCCTGGGCAACAGAGCAAGACTCTTGTCTTAAAAAAAAAAAGAGAGAGAGAGAGAGAGAAAGAACTACTTGTTATCTGTAAGCCATGCTAGTTTAGCCAAAATGCTACAGTTGTGTATGACCAGGGAGGTTGAGGCTGCATTGAGCCGATGATTGTGCCACAGTTCTCTAGCCTGGGAGACAGAGCAAGAACCTGTCTCAAAAAAACAAAAAGTTAGTGAGACAGACATGCCGTTCTGTTACTTTTCCCCTTGCTGGTTCAAAGCTAGGTAGTTGCCAATTAAATGTAATCTTGTAGAGAAAAAATATTTTTCATTTTTTGAGACAGGATCTCACTCTATTGCCCAGCCTGGAGTGCAGTGGTGGGAGCTCACAGCAACCTCCACCTCCCGGGTTTAAGCAATTCTCCCGTCATTCTCCGGAGTAGCTGAGACTACACCTGTGCCCGGCTTATTTTTTGTATTTTTAGTAGAGACGGGGTTTCACCATGTTAGGCAGGATGGTCTCGATCTCCTGACCTCGTGATCCGCCCATCTTGGCCTCCCAAAGTGCTGGGATTACAGGCTTGAGCCACCGCCCCCAGCAGATAATTCTGTAGTTCTGTGTTTAACTTTTTCCCCCCTAAGCTTAACTGAAGTGATATTTAACTTTGAGGGATCACCAAATCGAAGGTGACTTTTGAGGCAAACACGGGAAGTGGAGGTGCTTTTCCTCATGTAGATGAAGACGTTCTCAACCCAGAACTGAAAACACACATGGAATCCTTTTAAGTATCTGTATGCCTTGGTGGACAAAATGGATACATCTAACTTCTCAAAGAGCTTAATATTCAGCATTAAAGCTGAGGTGAGCTGAGGTGGTTCACACCTGGAATCCCAACGTTTTGGGAGGCTGAGGCAGGCGGATCACTTGAGCCCAGGAGTTCAAGGCCAGCCTGGGCAACATAGTGAACCTCCACCTCCGTCTCTACAAAAAATAAAAAATGACCAAGGCATGGTGTAGGCCCAGCTACTTGGCAGTAAAAGGTAGGAGGATTGCTTGAACCCAGGAGCGGGTTGAAGCTGCAGTGAGCCTTGATTGTACCACTGAACTTTAGCTAGGGAGGCAGTGAGACCCTGTCTCAAAAAAAAAAAAGAAAGGAAGAATTTCTCTGTCCCAGCTTCCCTTGGTTTTGCCTTGCCCCCGGCTAAAAAGTGATTGGGGACTTTTTTGAAAACTCCTTGCTCTCCACAGAATGGGATTATAGCCCTGAGATAATCCAGAAAACGTTTTCAGAAAGAATGAAGAGTTTAGGGAGTGAATAATGTATAAGAAAGGTTCTAAAACAGTAAATAGAGTGTCACAAAGAAATCCATTCATCTCTTTGAAGGCTGGGTATTTGGAAGAAGAGAGAAAGAAAACTTCATTCAGAGAGCACTTGCCAGTATTTAGGAGTGTTTGGAGAGGGTGAGGCGACTATGGAATTAGAGTAAAGTTGCATTGAATTGAATTGAGTCAAGTTCAGTGTCTTGCAAATCAGGCCTGAAATAGCCCTGATCCCTGCAGGCCTCTCAGGTTTCCCACACCCTCCACCAGCTTCCAAATTTGCATTAAAAAGCTTTTGGCTTGTTCATTCTGTTCTTTCTTTTTTTCTTTTTCTTTTTTTTTTTTTTTTGAGTCTGGCACTGTCCCCCAGGCTTGAGTGCAATGGTGCCATCTCGGCTCACTGCAACCTCCGCCTCCTGGGTTCAAGCCATTCTCCTGCCTCAGCTTCCCGAGTAGCTGGGATTACAGGTGCCCACCACCACACCTGACTTACTTTTTAAATTTTTAATAGAGATTGGGTTTCTCCGTGTTGGCCAGGCTAGTCTCAAACTTCTGACCTCGTGATCCACCTGCCTCACAAAGTGCTGGAATTACAGGCGGGAGCCACTGCACCCAGCCTTCTTCCTTTTTTTTTTTTTTTTTTTTGAGACACAGTCTCACTCTGTTGCCTGGGCTGGAGTACGTACACTGGCACCATCTTGGCTCACTGCAACTTCCACCTCCTGGGTTCCAGTGATTCTAGTGCCTCCGCCTCCCAAGCCGCTGAGACTACAGGCACGTGCCACTACGCCCGGCTAATTTTTTGTATTTTTAGTAGGGACGGGGTTTCGCCACGTTGACCGGGCTGGTCTCCAACTCCTGGTCTCAAGTGATCACCTACCTCGGCCTCCCAAAGTGCTGGGATTACAGGCGTGAGCCAGTGTGCCAGGCCCTCATTCTGTTCCTTTTCTCTTTCATTTTTCATTAATTTAAAGTTCTGGGTGCAGGATGTGTAGGTTTGCTACAGAGGTAAATGCATGCTGTGGTGGTTTGCTGAACCTATGGACCTAGGTGTTAAGCCCCGCAGCCATTAGCTATTTGTCCTGATGCTCTTCCGCCTCCTGCCCATTTTTTGTTATTTCTTCGTACTTCAATTAATGTTCATTTTGAGGACCTGGCTCTGGCCAGGCAAGGTTCCAGTCTGGAGTCAAACTGAGGAAAGTATTACCTTTGACAGACACTTAGACCATGTTGGGAGGGGAAAATCATTGTTCTCCACATGCATATCGGTGTGTTAATAACCCCAGGGAGGTAAATACTGAGCAAAGGCGTGCACAGATAGTTACTGCAACTGATGATCCCACGTCAATTGTACTGTACCTGAAAGGGCATACCACAAGAATATTTCACGTCAAAGCCTTTTGTAAAGCGTGTACCCACCCCATTGCTAAACCTAGCAACAAAGTGAAATAGGGCAAGGTTGAAAAACAACTCCCAAACTAACTTAGGCAAACAATTCCAGGAATCTAGAAAGCAGAACAGACCAGGTGAGACCGTGAGCAGATTTATAGGCTACTGTGACAGGGGCCATCACCTGGGTACCAGGGTGCTGGCTTCCTCTTGAAGAGGTGGCTTTAAATTGTGACTTGAATAGATGAAAGGATACTGGCCAAGTGGAGAAACTTTGAGTGGAGGGGGCAGAGTATACTGGTTGGGAGGATATTACATATAGAAATTAGGGAGTGGTGACAACATTGACTCTTCTAGTAATCGTCTGGGTGTGGTAACTCAGGACTGTAATCCCAGCACTTTGGGAGGCTGAGATGGGAGGATTGCTCGAGCTCAGGAGTTCCAGATCAGCTTGGGTAACCCAGGGAGATCTAAAACTAAAAAAAATTTAGCTGGGTGTGGTGGCTCCTTCCTGGTAATCCCAACAATTTGACTCAGGAGGCTGAAGTGGGAGGATCCCTTAAGATCAGGAGCTTGAGGCTGAAGTAAGCTAGCACTTTTTTTGGGAGGCCGAGGTGCATGAATTACTTGAGGCCAGGAGTTCAAGACCAGCCTGGCTAACATGGTGAAACCCCATCTCTACTAAAAATTAAAAAATTAGCCAGGCATGGTGGTGCGTGCCTGTAATCCCAGTGACTTGGGGGGCTGAGACAGGTGAATCACTTGATCCCAGGAAGGCAGTGGCTGCAGTGAGCCAAGATCACAGCACTGCACTCCAGCCTGGGCAACAAGAGTGAAACACCGTCTCAAAAAAACAATAATAATTAAAAAAAATTTTTTTTAAATAAATTGACAAATGACCTGCCTATCTGGGGTGAAGTGAGACGAGGCTGGCGGCAAGCTCTGTCACCCATGGTTAGGGTTAATTAAGCTCAGCTTTAAAGGCTGTATCTTAGCCTCCTGGGTTTTAATTTTGGCTTCTCTACTTCTCCGCCATGTTTTGTTTTCTGTTTGCTTGAGGAGGGACAATCAGGCCAGCACTGAGCCTGTTTCCCCCATCTGTCAATTGGGATTGTTTGTCTGTGTTATTAACCTCTGTTCAGCCCGTCATTCATTTCAAGAGTATTGACTGGGCTTCCTGGTAGGTTCCCTGTTAGTACTAGGGACGCCATGGTGGGAGGGAGACTGGGTCTCCACCCTTCTAGAGTTATAGTCCAGGCCTGCAGTTAAGCAGATTTTTGTGCAGGAATCAAACCCACTACACTACCTGTCAGAAATCAAGCCCCGTTCTGGGCACTGGGAAACCCAGAATTTAAAGGGCATGTACCAGGTCTCTGTCTTTGCAGAGCATTGTCGGTCAGTAGGAGAGAAAATGAACGTGCAAACACCTGAGACAATTGTAATAACAATAAGGTGACATCCATAGAATGAAACAGAGCAACAGAAATAGGGTAGATTGTCTTAGACATGACAGGGAATCCCAGTGAGAGGTTCTACCTGGGACAAAATGGAAAAATGAGAAGCCATAAGCTCTGGAATTGGGACAATGGTATTATTTCCTAGTTGTGGCAAGTCTAATGTAAAACGTGGACATTAAAGGAAACTGGGTGGAGAACATAGAGAACTTTGTGTACCTTTTGCAACTTTTCTCTAAGTCTAAATTTATTCGAAGGCCAGGTGCAGTGGCTCATGCCTGTAATCCCAGAACTTTAAGAGGCTGAAGCAGGCAGATCACTTGAGCTCAGTAGTTTGAGACCAGCCTGGGCAAAAAAGTGAGACTTCATCTCTACTAAAAATTTTAAAAATTAGCTGGCTTTGCTGGTGAGCACCTGTACCAGACTGGTTAGCCTGGGCAGCATAGTGAGACCCTGTTTCTATAAATAAGGTAAAAATCAGGCCGGGCGCGGTGGCTCAAGCCTGTAATCCCAGCGCTTTGGGAGGCCGAGGTGGGCGGATCACCTGAGGTCGGGAGTTTTTGAGACCAGCCTGACCAACATGGAGAAACCCCATCTCTACCGAAAATACAAAATTAGCTGGGCGTGCTGGCGCATGCCTGTCATCCCAGCTACTAGGGAGGCTGAGGCAGGAGAATCGCTTGAACCCCGGAGGCAGAGGTTGCAGTGAGCTGAGATCACTCCACTCAAAAAAAAAAAAAAGATTAGCTGGGTGGGGTGTTGCATGCCTATAATCCCAGCTACTCTGGAGGCTGAGGCAGGAGAATCACTTGAACCTGGGGCACAGAGGTCACAGTGAGGCAAGATCATGCTATTCCAGCCTGGGTGACAGAGCCAGACGTCCTCTCAAAAAAAGAGAAAAGAAAAGAAAACAAAACAAAAATGCATTTACAGAAGCTAGGAAAATCAAATTCAGGGAGGAGGCTGGAGGGCAAAGAGTGGGTGTGGCCAGACTCTAATCCATTCTGCATCTATGGGTGGTCCCTGGGGTACAAAACAGCTCCAGGGCCCCTGCCCTGCCTTTCATCCTCAGGATGGGAAGTCCTCACAGAGTTCACTAAGTATTGTCTTCCCATGTTCACTTCCCTGTGGTCACAGGAGCCTCACATTGAGGTTGTAAGACTGCCCTAAAATCTCCAACACTGAGTCCTTTCTATTTGTAGTCATGACTCCCACACCTTGATTCTCTGCCCCAATACCCTTTTTTTTTTGAGACCAGAGTTTCGCTCTTGTTGCCCAGGCTGGAGTGCAGTGGTGTGATCTTGGCTCTCTGCAACCTCCGCCTTCCAGACTCAAGTTATCCACCTCTGTCTCCAGAGTAGCTGGGACTATAGGTGTGCACAACCACACCCAGCTACTTTTTAAATCTTTTGTGGAGAAGTGGGCCTCAGTATGTTTCCCAGGCTGGTTTCAAAGTCCTGTGCTCAAGCAATCTTCCTGCCTTGGCCTCCCAAACTGCTAGGATTACAGGCGAGCCACCACACCGGTCTTGTCCATGTAATTTAAAAGGTGCTGGACGTGCTCAATGGCTCTTGTCTGGAATCCCAGCACTTTGGGAGGCTGAGGTGGGCGGATCACGAGGTCAGGAGTTCGAGACCAGCCTGTCTCTACTAAAAATACAAAAATTGGCCGGG
>NW_012115710.1:53815-59438 GCF_000951035.1 Colobus angolensis palliatus | reverse complement strand
ATGGTCTCGATCTCCTGACCTCATGATCCGCCCGTCTCGGCCTCCCAAAGTGCTGGGATTACAGGCTTGAGCCACCGCGCCCGGCCTTATTAGGATAGTTTTGAAGGCCACGTGCTCCTGTCATGGCATTGAACCATCAGTTTGCTGCCAATCGCTCATTCTTCTGTGTTCATAGACAGGACTGTGGGAATGTACACTTGGATTCTTTCTCAGGTAATATTGAGAAATTTGAAACCAAAAACGGCCGAACGCTGTGGCTCCCACCTGTAATGCTCGCGCTTTGGGAGGCAGAGGCAGGCAGATCACAAGGTCAGGAGTTCAAGACCAGCCTGGCCAACATGGTGAAACCCCATCTCTGAAAATAAAAGTGTGTGATGAGAGTAAATGATTGATTCTGATGAGATGTGTAACATGTACATAGCCTTCTCATAAATCAAAGGTTTTTATGGCAAACCTACCACTAGTGATGTAACTTGAGTTTGTGTAAATGCTGGTGTGTCTGCCTTTTACTAGCAACTCTCTGGGCAGCCTGAGGATTCTTTAAGGTTATTTTTTTTCAAGATCTGGCTGGGAGCTTCTGCATGAGTGCTGTGTGAACGTCCTCCATCTGCAGTGTGAGGACAGCGAACCCTAGTGTGAGTTAACCATGTAGGAAGACTTTGAGGTCAGGCATGACATTCAGACTGATGTCCTCAAAACTGAGGGGCATTTTCTGTGATTTGAAAGGAAAGTGCACCCAGTTTTGGGGATGTCAATTGTGAATACTCATCATAACCCATCCCCAGTCCCGCATCGCATTGCACCACATGGATGCATGTAGTGGACTGGCCTTTGCTTTTCTGTTGTTCCTTTTTCTCTCTGCTGCAATCAGCTTTCTCACTTTGAATGCATTCCATTTTCTAAGCTCTCTCCTAGGCAAAAATCCCTCCAGTGCAAAGCAAAAACGTCTGTTATGCCACCTTGTTCTGAGACCGCAGGAATTGCAGTTAACTTGGCTCCTTAATACGTGCTTCCTAAGGCAAGTGGGGGCGCTCATACCTGTAACCCCAGCACTTTGGGAGGCCGAGATGGGCGGGGCACTTGAAACCCTATCTCTACTAAAAATACAAAAATTAGCTGGATGTGGTTGCATGTGCCTATAATCAGTTACTTGGGAGGTGCAGACAGGAGAATCACTTGAACCCAGGAGGCAGAGGTTGCAGTGAGCCAAGATAATGCCACTGCACTGCAACCTGGGTGACAGAGTGAGACTCAGAAAAAAAAAAAAAAGTGCTTCCTGTGAAGGTTGCCTTTCCCTCCTGGCCCCGAGACTGGTCCACCTATTTAGTAGATGTCCTAGTTTCTACCCAGGATATCATGGACCAGGGGTTCTGTCACCGAGCCTTGAGTGCAGTGGTGTGACTGTAGCTCACTGCAGTCTCAGCCTCCTGGGCTCAAGTGATCATCCCACCTCAGCCTCCAAGTAGCTGGTATTACAGGTCCACGTGCCCCCATGCCCAGAGGCTCTTAATTTTATGACAAAAACCTGGAAGCCTGGCTGAAGCAGCATACTGGGCCCACCCACAGATTTTGTTTGGTGCCATAGACCTGGGTTGGGATCTAAAGTGAGAAAGTCCAGGGAGCCATTTTTCTTGGTCTCAGTGTAATTGTCTAAGCATTCTCCTTTTTTCTTTTTTTTTTGTTTTTTTTTTGAGACAGAGTTTCATTCTTGTTGCCCAATGGCACAATATTTGCTCACTGCAACCTCCGCCTCCTAGGTTCAAGCGATTCTCCAGCCTCAGCCTCCCGAGTAGCTGGGATTACAGGTGTGCACCACCATACCTGGCTAATTTTTTGTTTTTTGTTTTGTTTGGTTTTTTGAGACGGAGTCTTGTTCTGTCACCCAGGCCGGACTGCAGTGGCACGATCACGGCTCACTGCAAGCTCCGCCTCCTGGGTTCAAGCAATTCTCCTGCCTCAGCCTTCCGAGTAGCTGGGACTACAGGCACCCGCCACCATGCCCGGCTAATTTTTGTATTTTGTTTAGTAGAGACGGGATTTCACCGTGTTAACCAGGATGGTCTCAATCTCCTGACCTCGTGATCTATCCGCCTCAGCCTCCCAAAGTGCTGGGGTAGCAGGTGTGAGCCACCATGCCTGTCCTCAACAGTGATTTCTAATTTCATTTCATGGTGGTGATTGAACATAATGTAGTTCAATCTTTCTCCATTGTACGCCTCACGTATTATGTGTCCCATAACGTCTATCCTGTCCTATGCTACATGTGCACTTGAATGTTGGGAAGGGTTCAGTATGTTGAGTTGGTTTACAAACTTATTTGAAACTTCTACCTACTTCTGCCTAATTCTGCTTATTACTGAGAGAGGACTGCTCTGGGACGCCTTTTGTTCGTACTCTGATTTCAGATGGACTCGGATGCCACCTTGAAAATGCTCAAGCCCCAAATCCTCCTTGGGAAGTGAAGCTCAGGCTGTGATTTCAAGCCAGGGGGCGTTTTTCTGTAACTGGATGAAAAGCACCTCCAGGGCTTGAAGCTCACAGTTTGAGAGCAGTCATCTAAGGAAGTTGATGGCAGTGTTAATAGTTTTGTAAACAAGCATGAAATCAGATTCCTGTGTTTACTTCTGGATGCTGTTGATCCAAGAAATATACTTAAAAAATTCGTTTTAACGGAAATACTCATAAGCATCCTGGTAATTTCATGAAGCTACAGTGAGTAAATTGAGAATTTCCCTGCATGAAAGATCTTCAGGAGTGTAAATTTTTTATTTTTTATTTTTTTTGAGATGGAGTCTTGCTCTGTCACCCAGGCGGGAGTGCAGTGGCGTGATCTCGGCTCACTGCAAGCTCCATTTCCCAGGTTCAAGCGATTCTCCTGCCTCAGCCTCCCAAGTAGCTGGGACTACAGGCGCCCGCCACCACGCCTGGCTAATTTTTTTGTATTTTTAGTAGAGATGAGGTTTCACCGTGATAGCCAGGATGGTCTTGATCTCCTGACCTTGTGATCCACCCGCCTCGGCCTCCCAAAGTGCTGGGATTACAGGAGTGAGCCGCTGCACCCAGCCTCGATTTAATTTTTAAATTTTAGAGATGGGCATCTCTCTATGCTACCCAGACTAAACTGGGCTGTGCCCCTGTGCCCTCCCTAGTAGCTGGGACTTCAGGCGAATATTAACCCATGCACAGGCAAGGAGAAAGGAAGGACTATTCTTTGGCTCTGTCTGACTTTTTGAGGGAGTCTGTGACCTCCCCTCACTGCAAACTCTGCCTCCTGGGTTCAAGCAATTCTCTTTTTATTCAGTCAGTCTCTCTGCTCCTAGGCTGCAGTCCAGTGGCAGGATCTTGGCTCACTGCAATCCCAGCCTCGTGAGTAGCTGGGATTACAGGTGCATGCCACCACGCCCATCTAATTTTTGTATGTTTGTAGATACTGGGTTTTACCACGATGGCTAGGATCCACCCACCACGGCCTGCCAAAGTGTCAGGATTGCAGGTGTGAGCCTCCGTGCCCAGCCCTATCTCTGACCTTTCTGAACTGAGGAAATGATCTTTTGAAATAGACTCTGAAATGTGAATGTGAGCATATTTGCAACGACCACCACTCTAGTTTTAGAAGATTTTCATCACTCCAGTCTTATTCCCATTTGCAGTCAGTTCCCACCCCGCTCATCTACCCAGACTCTGGCCACCGCTCCCCATCTCTAGCTCTGGATCTGCCTCTTGTGGGCATGTGACATAGATGAGTTTTGAATGGGTGGCCTGTTGTGACCACTTATTGAGGATAACGAGTTGGTTCTGGTTGTCTGCAGTGTGAATCTTACCACTGAAGGGTGGTCCCTGGATGGAAGCAGGAGGTGGGAGAACTGGGCAGAACATCCTTTGGGAATGGAGTGGGGCGGGCAGACCCTGATGTCTGGGAAGCTCACAAGGGTGGAAGACCCCATGTTCCTCCCCGAGAACTGCAAGGTGACCCTCCTGGGACACTGGAAGGAGTGAAGGCATCTGGACTGGGAACACCAGGGCACTGCACTGGTGCAGGCAGGACAGCCAAGGGGAAAGGAGTGCCAGGCATGCATCACTGGCTGGGGCCATTTTGGATTTGATCTGGATGGAGCAGGTGTCTTCTGAGAGAGAGAGTCCCTGGGATTTTCGCTCTGCTCCCTGGCTGTCTTTCAGTCCAAGAATCTGATGATGACAAAACCACTTCATTTGGTTGCTGGAGCCCTGTGGTCCTTCCTGCCTGGACTTGGGATCTTTTGGGGAAGTTTGGGATCTGGCAGGGCATCTGCATAATCCATAGAGATCCCTGAGAGTCCCTTCCCTTGGCCGACATCTCCGTGTTCCTACCCATTACCTTCCTAAGAAGACCCTTATCTGAATTACCAAAGGGGGCTTCCCAGAGCAAGGAAACCCCGTTAACTTTGTATTTCAGATCAACAGCATACTTGAGATGTACTTGAAGTAGAAATGATTGGTTGTTTAGATGTGGGCATTTGTTTTACCTAACTTGGTCTCCAAGAAAAAACAAAAAATTATTGAGGTTTTACAGCCTAGCCTGTGGTCTATCCTGAAGAATGTTTGTGTGTGTGACAATGTACTTTTTTTTTTTCTCCGCTCTGTCAAATTTTACTGAGGAGCTTTTATGACCTTGCCTATTGTCTATCCTGGAGGGTATTTGTGTGTGCAACAATGTATATTCTTAAGCATTATCTTAGATTCCATTTTGGATGCTCCCATCAGGACTGTGTGTCCCTGTGCTGGAACTCAAGTGAACACTGGCTCAAAATCCCTAGAAATGCAGCCCAATTCTCTTGGTTAAAGATAAGGTATGCATAGTAGACATTGCTTTTTCTCTTTGGAGACAAAACTCAGGAGCATTGCCCCTTGATGAACAAGGCTAACCTGCTAAGCCTTTGAAGCAAGGAACTGGAGATGGTCCTTTAAGGGGTTTATGTTCTGGATTCCATAAAACATGCAGACAGGGGAAATGAGTGGATCTTTTTTATTTTTATTTTATTTTATTTTGAGATGGAGTTTTACTCTGTCTCCAGTCTGGAGTGCAGTGGCACGATCTCAGCTCACTGCAACTTCTGCCTCCTAGTTCAAGCAGTTCCCCTGCCTCAGCCTCCCGAGTAGCTAGGACTACAGGCACCCACCACCACGCCCGGCTAATTGTATCTTTAGTAGAGACGGGGTTTCACCATGTTGGCCAAGATGGTCTTGATCTCTTGACCTGGTGATCTGCCTGCCTAAGCCTCCCAAAGTGTTGGGATTACAGGCGTGAGCCACCACGCCCGGCCAATGAATGCATCTTTATTTTTGTGTCCATTTTAACCTGGTAAGGAAAATTACAACAAAAAACCGAGTTTTGGAGCGAGAAGATCTCATGCAGTCATTCTCCAATAGGAAGCACCCTCTGTTGTCTGAAAGCAAGCAGAGTGCCTCCTTTTGGAGCATTACTGTTTGAGAAAAACCACGTCGAAGTTGCTGCTGATCCAGTAACACATTTGCAGAGCATGCTTCTTATCATCAGGCTTGCGTGATGTTGGGGTTCTGTTTTTGTTTAGGCGTTTTTGCAACACAGGGTCTCTGTTGCCCAGGCTGGAGTGCTGTGGCACTTCCA
>NW_012115710.1:52694-53115 GCF_000951035.1 Colobus angolensis palliatus | reverse complement strand
ATGAACAAGGCTAACCTGCTGAGCCTTTGAAGCAAAGAACTGGAGATAGTCTTTTTCGGGGTTTATATTCTGGATTCCAGAAAACATGGGGACGGGGCCAATAAATGCGTCTTTATTTCTGTGTCCATTTTAACCTGGTAAGGAAAATTACAATAAAAAACCCAGAGTTTTGGAGCGAGAAGATCTCATGCAGTCATTCTCCAAAAGAAAGCACCCTCTGTTGTCGGAAAGCAAGCAGAGTGCCTTCTTTTGGAGCATTACTGTTTGAGAAAAACCACGTCGAAGTTGCTGCTGATCCAGTAATACATTTGCAGTGCATGCTTCTTATCAGGCTTGCGTGATGTTGGGGTTCTGTTTTTGTTTAGGCGTTTTTGCAACACAGGGTCTCTGTTGCCCAGGCTGGAGTGCTGTGGCACTTCCA
>NW_012115710.1:50858-52465 GCF_000951035.1 Colobus angolensis palliatus | reverse complement strand
GCAGTCATTCTCCAATAGGAAGCACCCTCTGTTGTCTGAAAGAAGCAGAGTGCCTCCTTTTGGAGCATTACTGTTTGGGAAAAACCACGTCGAAGCTGATGGCTGATCCAGTAACACATTTGCAGTGCATGCTTCTTATCATCAGACTTGGCATTTTCTGTTTCTGTTCAGTTCTGTTCTGTTTTTGTTTAGTTGTTTTGCAACACAGGGTCTCTGCTGTCCAGGCTGGAGTGCGGTGGCGCTTCCAACCTAGATCGCTTGGGCTCGATTGGTCCCCCCGGCTTTTTTTTTTTTTTCTTGCGACAGAGTCTCACTATGTGGCCCAGGCTGGCGGGCAGTGACATATTCTCTGCTCACTGCAACCTCTACCTCCCGAGTAGCTGGTATTACAGGCACGTGCCACCATGCCTGGCTGAGTTTTGTATTTTTAGCAGAGGTGGAGTTTCACCATATTGGCCAGGTTAGTCTCGAACTCCTGACCTCAGGTGCTCTGCCCGTCTCGGCCTCCCAAAGCGCTGGGATTACAGGCGTGAGCCACCACACCCGGTCAGGAGTTATTTTTAATGTGAGCATACAGTATATTATTTTTTTTCTGAGACAGGGTCTCAAAAATATATGATGTATAGTTAATCATATAGTCTTATGTATATAATATAGTCATATGTATACCAAATTCTGTTCTACTCACAGAGAATATTCTTATATCACTTTGGGTATTTATTTATTTGTTTCTTTCTGTGTTTTTCTTGTTTGTTTGTTTTGTTTTGAGACAAGGTCTAGCTTTAGCACCCAGGCTGGAGTGTGGTGGTACCATCTCGGCTCACTGCAACATGCACCTGCCACCTCAGCCTCCTGAGTTCCTGCCTACAGGTGTGCACCACCACACCCAGGTAACTTTTGTATTTTTTGTACACACAAGATTTCACCATGTTGCCCATGCTGGTCTCGAACTCCTGAGCTCAAGTGATCCTCCTGCCTTGGCCTCCTTAAGTGCTGGGTTTAGTGGTGTGAGCCACCACGCCCCACCCATACTTGTGTATTTCTGTATTTACTGAGGAGCTTTTACAGTGTACCCTGTGGTCTATCCTGGAGGATGTTTGTGTGTGAGACAATGTATGTTCTTGAACATCGTAGATTCCATTTTGGATGCTCCCATGGGGACTGTGTGTCCCTGGGCTGGAACTCAAGTGAACACTTGGCTGAAACTCCATTGCTGTTCTCTAGAAATCGAGCCCAATTCTCTTGGTTAAATGTAATGTATGAGTAGTAGGCATTGCGTTTTCTCTTCGGAGACAAAACTCAGGAGGATTGTCCCTTGATGAACAAGGCTAACCTTCTGCTGAGCCTTTGAAGCAAGGAACTGGAGATGGTCCTTTTCAGGATTGATGATCTGGATTCTGGAAAACATGGGGACGGGGCCAATAAATGCGTCTTTATTTCTGTGTCCATTTTAACCTGGTAAAAGGAAAATTACAACAAAAAACCCAGAGTTTTGGAGCGAGAAGATCTCATGCAGTCATTCTCCAATAGGAAGCACCCTCTGTTGTCTGAAAGAAGCAGAGTGCCTCCTTTTGGAGCATTACTGTTTGGGAAAAACCACGTCGAAG
>NW_012115710.1:49923-50808 GCF_000951035.1 Colobus angolensis palliatus | reverse complement strand
ATTCTCCAATAGGAAGCACCCTCTGTTGTCTGAAAGAAGCAGAGTGCCTCCTTTTGGAGCATTACTGTTTGGGAAAAACCACGTCGAAGCTGATGCTGATCTCAGTAATACATTTGCAGTGCATGCTTCTTATCAGGCTTGCGTGATGTTGGGGTTCTGTTTTTGTTTAGTTTTTTTTTGCAACACAGAGTCTCTGTTGCCCAGGCTGGAGTGCAGTGTCTCTTCCAGCCTAGATCTCTTGGGCTCAAGCGGTCCCGTGCTTTTTTTTTTTTCTTTATTTTTTTCTCGAGGCAGTTTCTCTCTGTGGCCCAGGCTTGAGTGCAATGGCATGTTGTCTACTCACTGTAACCTCTGCTTCCCGAGTAGATGGTGCACGTGCCACCATCCCTGGCTAATATTTGCATTTTTAGCAGAGATGGAGTTTCACTACGTTGGCCAGGTTTGTCTCCAACTCCTGACCTCAGGTTATCCGCCCGCCTCAGCCTCCCAAAATGCTGGGATTATAGGCTTGAGCCACCCCACCTGGCCTCCATTTTTTTGTTTTTAATGTGTGCTGCCAATGCAAGCATATATGTGTAAGAATTATTTTTCATGTGAGCATACAGTATATGGAACTTTATTTTTATTGATAGAGAGTCTCAAAAATATATGTATTTTATCACATTCTTTTCTTTTTCTTTTTTTTTTTTTTTGAGATGGAGTCTTGCTCCAGGCTGGAGTGCAGTGGCACACTCCACTCACTGCAAGCTCTGCCTCCTGGGTTCACACCATTCTCCTGCCTCAGCCTCCCGAGTAGCTGGGACTACAGGTGTTTTTTTTTATTTTTGTGGATACAGGGTCTCACTTTGTTGCCTAGGCTGGTCTTGAACTCCTGGATTCAAGCAG
>NW_012115710.1:38052-44133 GCF_000951035.1 Colobus angolensis palliatus | reverse complement strand
TTTTTGTAGATAAAGTCTGGGTCTGTCACCCAGGCTAGAGTGCAGTGGTGCCATCTTGGCTCATTGCAGCCTCCACCTGCCACCTCAACCTTTTGAGTAGCTGTCTACAGGCGCACACCACCACACTGGGTTAACTTTTCTGTTTTCTCTGCACACAAGGTATCACCATGTTGCCCAGGCTGGTCTCAAACTCCTGAACTCAAGCGATCCCCCTGCCTCAGCCTCCTAAAGTGCTGGGTTTAGAGGTGTGAGCCACCATGCCTCACCTGCAGCTGTGTATTTCTGCTCATTTTATTGAGGAGCTTTTACTGCCTAGGTTGTGGTCTATCCTGGAGGATGTTTGTGTGTGTGATAATATATATTCTTCAACATCTTAAATTCCATTTTGGATACCCCCATCGGGACTGTGTGTCCCTGTCCTGGAACTCGGGTGAACACGTGGCTCAAAATCCATTGCTGTTCTCTAGAAATCCAGCCCAATTCTCATGATTAAATACAAGGTATATATAGTAGGCATTGCTTTTTGAAACAAGGAACTGGAGATGGTACTTACAGGGGTTTATATTTCTGGATTGCAGAAATCATGCAAACAGGGCCAATAAATGCATCGTTACTTTTGTTTCCCTTTTTTAACCTGGCCAAGAAAAATTCCAACAAAAAATCCACGGTGCCAGAGCAAGAAGATCTCAGTCTGTAATCCTCTAGAAGGAAGCGCTTTCTGTTGTCTGAAAGAAAAGTAAGTGCATCATTTTAGAGGATTACAGTTTGAGAAAAGCAACGGTGAAGTTGATGCTGATCTTGGTAATACATTTGCAGAGCGTGCTTATCATCAGACGTGGGTGACGGTGGGGTTTTGTTTCTGGTTTGTGGGTCTCTGTTGCCCAGGCTGGAGGGCAGTGGCACTTCCAACCTAGCTTTCTTGGGCTCACGTGGCCCTCTTTGCAGGGTCACGATCTTCACTTACTTCAATCTCCCCTTCCCAGGTTGGAGTGGTTCTCCCGCCTCAGTCTCCTGTGTAGCCGGGAGTACAGGCGTGCGCCACCACACCCTGCTAGTTTTTGTATTTTTAGCAGAGACGGGGTTTCACCATGTTGGCCAGGCTGGTCTCAGCTCCTGACTTCAGGTGATCCACCTGCCTCGGCCTCCTAAGTCGTTGGGACTACATGGGGCGTGCCACCACACTTGGCTAAGTTTTTTATTTTTGGTCTGTTGCTCAGGATGGTCTCAACTCTGGAGCTCAAGCCATTCTACAGCTGTGAACCACCTTGTCCTGAGGACCATTTCAAAGATAGTTGACGTGGCCAGGCATCGTGGGCCACACAGTCCCAGCTACTGCAGAGGCCGGGGTGGGAGGGTCCTTTGATTTCAAGGCTCTACCATGCACTAAGCTACTGCACTCCAGCCTGAGCCAACATAGCAAGATCCCATCTTTTTTTTTCTTTTTTTTTTTTGAGACAGAGTCTTGATTTTATGCCCAGGCTGGAGTGCAATGGTGTCATCTTGGCTCGCTGCAGTCTCTGCCTCCTGGGTTCAAGTGATTCACCTGCCTCAGCCTCCCCAGTAGCTGGGATTACAGGCATGCGCCAGCAGGCCTGGCTAATTTTTGTATTTTTAGTAGAGATGGAGATTCACCATGTTGGCCAGGATGGTTTCCTTCTCCTGACCTCATGATCCCCATGCCTCGGCCTCCCAAAGTGCTGGGATTACAGTCATGAACCACTGCACCCACCCTTTGATCCAAATTTTGAATATGGAACCCATCATAAATGTGGGTGTCACCTCTGTGCAGGGGCCGTGGTGATCTCTGTCACTCCCTTCATTTCTTATGTGTGCTGCCAAGGCAAACATTTATGTGTAGGAATAATTCTTTATATGAGCATACAGTATCTGGAACTTTCTTTTTTTTTGAGATAGGGTCCGAAAAATAAATGATGTACAGCCGGGCACGTGAGTATATGAGCGTTTTTTTGTGTGTATATGAGTGGTGGCTCATGCCTGCAATATCAACACTTTGGCAGGTTGAGGCGAGTGGGTCACTTGAGGTCAGGAGTTTGAGACCAGCCTGGCCAACATGGTGAAACCCTGTCTCTACTAAAAATACAAAAAATTAGCCGGGTGTGGTGACGCGTGCCTGTATCCCCACCTACTGGGGAAGTTGAGGGAGGAGAATCACTTGAACCAGATGGAGGTTGCAGTGAGCCAAGATCACGCCACCACACTCCAGCCTGGGCGAGAGAATAAGACTATGTCTCAAAAAAAAAAGTATATATATATGTGTGTGTGTGTGTGTATATACGTGTGTGTGTGTATATATGTATACATATATGGGTATGTGTGAGTGTATACATATGTATGTGTATATGATGTATATTTCATCATATAACCATATATATGTAATTATATACACAAAAAATACTCTTCTGCATGCAGAGATGACTCATGTCACTTCGGGGTTGTTTTTGCTTATGTGTTTTTCAAAATTTTTTTTGTGACAAGATCGCCTCAATCACCCAGGTTGGAGTACAGTGTTGCAATCTTGGCTCACTGCAACCTCCACCTCCCACCTCAGCCTCCTGAATTAGTATCTACAGGCATGCACCACCACATCTGGCCTACATTTGTATTTTTTGTACAGACAAGGTTTCACCATGTTGTACAGGCTGGTCTTGAGCTCCTGACCTCAAGTGAGCCTCCTGCCTTGGCCTCCTGAAGTGCTGGGATTAGAGGTGTGAACCACCACAGCCAGCTGTTACTTGTGTATTCCTGCTCAAATTGTATTGAGGAACTTTGACCACCTAGCCTGTGGTCTATCCTGGAAGGTGTTTGTGTGTGCGACAATGTATATTCTTCAACATCTTACATTCCATTTTGGACGTTTCCATCGGGACTGTGTGTCTCCACACTGCAACTCAAGTGAACACTTGGCTCAGAATCCATTTGCTGTTCTCTGGAAATCCAGTCTAATTCTCTTGAGTAAGTATAAGGTATGTGTAGTAGGCATTGCTTTTTCTCTTTGGGAACAAAACTCAGGAGGATTGTCCCTTGATGAGCAAGGCTAACCTGCTGAGCCTTTGAAACAAGGAACTGGAGATGGTCCTTTTTGGGGTTTTATTCTGGATTCCAGAAAACATGCAAACAGGGCCGCTAAATGCATCTTTATTTTTCTGTCCATTTAAACCTGATCAAAGGAAATTCCACCACGAAACCCAGAGTGCTGGAGCAAGAACATCCCAAGCTGTGACTCTACAAAGGAAAGCACTTTCTGTTGTCGAAAGAAAAGAAAGTGCTTCCCTTTTTAGAATTACGGTTTGAGAAAAGCAGTGTTGAAGTTGAGGTTTATCTTGGTAATACATTTGCAGAGCATACTTATCATCAGGCTTGGACCATGGTGGGGTTCTGTTTTGGTTTTGGGTTTTTCTAAGACAGGGTCTCTGTTGCCCGGGCTGGAGTGCGGTGGCACTTCCAGCTTCCATGTCACAAGTAGCTGGGATTACAAATGCTCACCACCACGACCTGCCAGTTTTTGTATTTTTAGCACAGTTTGCGGGGCTGGTCTCAACTCCTGACCTCAGGTGATCCACCCACCTTGGCCTCCCAAAATGCTGGGATTACAGGCCTGAGCCACTGTGCCTGGCCTTTTTTCCCTAATTTTGAATCTGAAACTCATCATGAATTTGGGTGTCACCTTTATGCAGGGGCCATGGTAATCTCTGTCATTCCATTTATTTTTTATGTATGCTGCCAAAGCAAGGATTTACATGTAGGAATTATTCTGTGAGCATACAGTATATGGAACTTTCTTTCTTTTGAGACAGGGTCTCAAAAATATATCATGTATGGCCAGGTGCGGTGGATTGCGCTTGTAATCCCAGCAGTTTGCAAGGCCAAGGCAGGTGGATCACCTGAGGTCAGGAGGACGAGACCAGACTGGCCAACATGGTGAAACCATGTCTCTACTAAAAATATAAAAAATTAGCCGGGTGTGGTGGCGCACACCTGTAGTCTCAGCTACTCCGGAGGGTGAGGCAGGAGAATATCACTTGGAGGTTGTATTTGTGTGTGTATGTGTGTGTGTTTTCTTTTTTTTTTTTTTTGAGGCGGAGTCTCGCTGTGCTGCCCAGGCTGGAGTGCAGTGGCCGGATCTCAGCTCACTGCAAGCTCCGCCTCCCGGGTTTACGCCATTCTCCTGCCTCAGCCTCCCGAGTAGCTGGGACTACAGGCGCCCGCCACGTCGCCCGGCTAGTTTTTTGTATTTTTTTTTAGAGACGGGGTTTCACCGTGTTCGCCAGGATGGTCTCGATCTCCTGACCTCGTGATCCGCCCGTCTCGGCCTCCCAAAGTGCTGGGATTACAGGCTTGAGCCACCGCGCCCGGCCTGTGTGTGTTTTCTAATTCTTTCGAGACACAGCCTGGCTATATTGCCAAGGCTGGAGTGTAGTGGTGTGATCTCGGCTCACTGAAACCTCCACCTGCCAACGCAGCCTGCTGGATTAGTGTCTACAGGCATGCACCACCACACCAGGCTAACTTTTGCATTTTTTGTACAGACGAAGTTTCACCGTGTAGCCCAGGCTTGTCTTGAACTCTTGAGCTCAAATGATCCTCCCACTTTGGCATCCCGAAGTGCTGGAATTAGAGGTGTAAGCCACCGCACCCAATTGGTATTTGCGCATTTTTTTAATGGAGGAGCTTTTACAGCATCGCCTGTGGTCTGTCCTGGAAGAGGTTTGTGTGTATAACAATGTATGTTCTTCAACATCTTAGATTCCATTTTGGATGCCCCCGTCGGGACTATGTGTGCCTGGGCTGGAACTCAAGTGACACTTGGCTGAAAATCCATTGCTGTTCTCTAGAAATCCTGCCTAATTCTCTTGGTTAAAGATAAGGTATGTCTAGTGGGCATTGCTTTTTCTCTTTGGGGACAAAACTCAGGAGGATTGTCCCTTGATGAACAAGGCTAACCTGCTGAGCCTTTTGAAACAAGGAACTGGAGATGGTGCTTTTAGTGGGGTTTTATTCTGGATTCCAGAAAACATGCAAACAGGGCCAGTAAATGCATCTTTATTTTTGTGTCCATTTAAAACTGGTCAAGGAGAATTCCAACAAGAAACCCAGGGTGCTGGAGCCAGAAGATCTCAGGCTGTGACCCTCCAGAGGGAAGTATTTTCTGTTGTCTGAAGGAAAAGAAAGTGCTTCCCTTTGGACTGTTTCGGTTTGAGAAAAGCAACATTGCAGTTGATGCTGATCTTGCTAATACATTTGCAGAGCATGCTTATCATCAGACTCGGATGATGGTGGGCTTCTGATTTTGTTTTTTGTTTTTTGTTTTTTTTTCCAAGACAGGGTCTCTGTTGCCCAGGCTGGAGTGCGGTGGCAGTTCCAGCCTAGCTCTCTTGGGCCCAAGTGATCCTCTATTCATTCATTCATTCATTCATTCATTCATTCCTTCATTCAGAGATGGAATCTGGCTCTGTGACCCAGGCTGGAGTGCAGTAGGACGATCTCCACTCACTGCAACCTCCACCTCCCAGGTTCCCGTGGTTCTGCCACCTCAGCCTCCCAAGTAGCTGGGATTACAGGCACCCACCACCATGTCGTGCTAATTTTTGTATTTTTAGCAGAGATGGGGTTGCACCATGTTTGTTGGGCTGGTCTCAACTCCTGACCTCAAGTGATCTGCCTCCCTGGCTTCCCAAAGTGCTGGGATTACAGGCTTGAGCCACCGTGCCCGGCCTCAAGTGATCTTCTTGAGTCAGTCTCCCAAGTAGTTGGGATTACATGGGGCCTGCCACCACACTTGGCTCAGGATTTAATTTTTGGTAGAGGATGGTCTCAACTCCTGAGCTCAAGCGATCCTACAGGTGTGAGCCACCTTGTCCTGATGATCCATTTCGAAGATAGTTGACTTGACCAACTACCACACCTTTGAATAGCCACTGCACTCCAGCCTGGGCCAACATAGCAAGATCCCATTTCTTTTAAAACATAGATTACATGGCCGGGCGCGGTGGCTCAAGCCTGTAATCCCAGCACTTTGGGAGGCCGAGACGGGTGGATCACGAGGTCAGGAGATCGAGACCA
>NW_012115710.1:34765-37734 GCF_000951035.1 Colobus angolensis palliatus | reverse complement strand
TCTCCTGCCTCATCCTCCCGAGTAGCTGGGATTACAGGTGCATACCACCACACCCGGCTAATTTTTGTGTTCTTTTGTTTTTTATGATTTGTTTGTTTTGTAGAGACAGGGTTTCAACATGTTGGCCAGCCTGGTCTTCAACTCCTTACCTTAAGTGAGCCCATGTACAATCAAGAAGAGAGCAAGGCCTATTCTTTTTTTCTGTCTTTGACTGTTTGAGACAGTCTTGCTCTGTCATCTGAGATGGAGTGCAGTAGTGTGGTCTTGGCTCACTGCAACCTCTGCCTCCTGGGCTCAAGAAATACTCTTTTTTTCTGGAGACAGAGTCTCACTGTGTTTCCCAGGTTGGACTGCAGAGGTGCAATCTCAGCTCACTGCAACCTCAGCCTTCCAAGTAGCTGGGATTGCAGACACATACCCCCATACCAGTGATTTATATATATGTATTTTTAGACACAGTTTCACCATGTTAACCAGGCTGTTCTTGAATCCTCAGGTGATTCGCCGACCTAGGCCTCCGGAAGTGCTGGGATTACAGGTATGAGCCACTGCACTGGGGCCTTTCTTCCTCATTTTGAATATGGGATCCATCATGGCTTTGGGTGTCACCTCTGTGTGGGGGCTGTGGTCATCTCTGTCACTTCATTCATTTTTTTATGTGTGCTGTCAAAGCACCAATATGTAGGGATTATTCTTTATGTGAGCATACAGTATATGGAACTTCGTTTCTTTTTTTGTTTTGATACAGGGTCTCAAAACTATATGATGTACATTTCATCATATAATGTTCTGTATATAATTATATACACACAAAATAGTCTTCTACACACAGAGAACACTCATATCACTTTGGAGTTGTTTTCACTTGTGTATTTTGTTCTGCTTTTTATGAGACGGGGCCTGGCTATATCGCCGAGGCTGGAGTGCAGTGGTGAGATCTCGGCTCACTGCAACCTCCACCTGCCACCTCAGCCTCCTGGATTAGTGTCTACAGGCAGGCACCACCTGGCTAAGTTTTGTGTTTTTGGTACTGATGAGGTTTCACCACGTTCCCCAGGCTGGACTCTTAATTCCTGAGCTCCAGTGGTCCTCCCACGTCAGCCTCCTAAAGTGCTGGGGTTAGAGGTGTGAGCCACCCTGCCCCACCTGTACTTGTGTATTTCTGTTCAAATTTGATTGAGGAGTTTTTGCGCCCTAGCCTGTGGTCTACCCTGGAGAGTGTTTGTGCATACGACAGTGTATATTCTTCAACATCGTGGACTCCATTTCAGATGCTCCCTTCGTGACTGTGTGTCCCTGTTATGTCAAGAACATAACCTTATATGTTCTTGAACATTGTAGATTCTACTTTGGATGCTGCCGTCGGGACTGTGTGTCCCTGTGCTGGAACTCAAGTGATGCTTGGCTGAAAATCCATTGATGTTCTCTAAAAATCCAGCCCAATTCTCTTGGCTAAATACAAGGTATGTGTAGTAGGCATTGCTTTTTCTCTTTGGGGACGAAACTCAGGAGGATTGCCCCTTGAACAAGGCTAACCTGCTGAACCTTTGAAGCAAGGAACTGGAGATGGTCTTTGTAGAGGTTTATATTCTGGGTTCCAGAAGACACGCAAACAGGGTCAATAAATGCATCTTTTATTTTTGTGTTCATTTTAACCTGGTCAAAGAAAATTCCAAGGAAAAATCCACGGCGTTGGAGCAAGAAGATTTCAGGCTGTGACCCTCTTGAGGGAAGCACTTTCTGTTGTCTGAAAAAAAAGAAAGTGCTTCCTTTTAGAGGCTTACGGTCTGAGAAAAGCAACGGTGAAGTTGATGCTGATTTTCGTAATATCTTTCCAGAGCATGCTTGTTATCAGACTTGGGTGATGTTGGGGTTTTGTTTTTCTTTTGTTTTTTTATCTAAGACAGGGTCTCTGTTGCCCAGGCTGGAGTGCAGCGGGACGATCTCGGCTCACTGCAACCTCCGCCTCCTGGGTTCAAGTGATTCTTCTGCCTCAGCCTCCCACGTAGCTGGGATTATAGGACTGTGCCACCATGCCTGGCTAGTTTTGTATTTTTAGTAGAGACATGGTTTCTTTAGGAGCTTTTAAGGCCTCACCTGTGGTCTATCCTGGAGGATGTTCATGTGTGCAACAATGTATATTCTTCAACATTGTAGATTCCATTTTGACTGCTCAGATCAGGACTGTGTGTCCCTGGGCTGGAACTCAGGTGAACACTTGGCTGAAAATCCATTGCTGTTCTCTAGAAATCCAGCCCAGTTCTCATGGTTAAATATAAGGTATATGTAGTAGGCATTGCTTTTTCTTTCTAGAGACAAAACTCAGGAGGATTATCCCTTGATGAACAAGGCTAACCTGCTGAGCCTTTGAAGCAAGGCACTGGAGATGGTCCTTTTAGGGGTTTATGTTCTGGATTCCAGAAAACACACAAACAGGGCCAATAAATGAATATTTATTTCTGTCTCTATTTTAACCTGGTCCTGGAAAATTCCAACCAGAAACCCACAGTGCTGGAGCAAGAAGATCTCAGGCTCTGACCCTCTAGAGGGAAGCACTTTCTGTCGTCTGAGAGAGAAGAAAGTGCATCCTTTTAGAGGATTGCGGTTTGAGAAAAGCAATGGTGAAGTTGTTGCTGATCTTGGTAATACATTTGCAGAGCGTGCTTACCATCAGACTTGGAGGATGGTGGGCTTCTGTTTTTGTTTTGGCTTTTTTCTATGACAGGGTCTCTCTTGCCCAGGCTGGAGTGGGGTGGCACTTCCAGCGAAGATCTTTTAGGCTCAAATGGTCCTCTTTTTTTGGGGTGGAGGCTTGCTCTGTGACCCAGACTAGAGTGCAGTGGTGTGATCTCACTGCAAGCTCATCTCCTGGGTTCAAGCAAGTCTTCTGCCTCAGCCTCCCGAGTAGCTGGGACTACAGGTGCCTGCCACCACACCCAGCTAATTTTTGTGTTTTTAGTAGAGACAGG
>NW_012115710.1:26559-34715 GCF_000951035.1 Colobus angolensis palliatus | reverse complement strand
TTTTTTATTAGAGACGGGGTTTCACCGTGTTAGCCAGGATGGTCTCGATCTCCTGACCTCGTGATCTGCCCGTCCTGGCCTCCCAAAGTGCTGGGATTACAGGCATGAGCCACTGCACTCGGCGGCACTTCCAACATAGCTCTCTTGGGCTCCAACGGTCCTCTCTTTTGGGATAGAGCCTTACTCTGTGACCCAGGCTGGAGTGCAGTGACATTATTTCGCCTCACTGCAACCTCCACCTCCCAGTTTCAAGCAATTCTCCTGCCTCAGATTCCTGAGTGTCTGGCATTATAGGCACCTGACACCATGCCTGGCTAATATTGGCATTTTTCTTTTTTCTTTTTTTTTCTTTTCTTTTTTCTTTCTTTCTTTCTTTTTTTTTTTTTCTGAGGTGGAGTTTTGCTATGTCGCCAGGCTGTAGTGCAGTGGTGCGATCTCGGCTCACTGTAAGCTCCACCTCCCGGGTTCAAGTGACTCTCCTGCCTCAGCCACCCAAGTATCTGGGATTTCAGGCATGTGCCACCATGCCTGGCTAATTTTTTGTATTTTTAGTACAGACAGGGTTTCACCATGTTGGTCAGGCTGGTCTCGAACTCCCGACCTCAGGTGATCTGCCTGCCTCGGCCTCCCAAAGTGCTGGGATTGCAGGTGTGAGCCACCACGCCTGGCCATTATATATTCTTATCATATATATAATATCATATACCTGCAAAATACTCTTCTATACACAGAGAATACTCACATCACTTTGGGCATTTTTTTGTTTGTTTGCGTGTGTGTGTGAGTGTTGTTTATTTGTTTGTGAGACAAGCTCTGGCTCTGTCACCCAGTCTAGAATGCAGTTGTGTAATCTCAGCTCACTGCAATTGCCACCTCCCTCCTAAGCCTGTGAATTAGCGTCTACAGGCATGCACCACCACACCTGGCTCACTTTTGTATTTTTTGTACACATGGGGCTACACCATATTGTCGGGACTGGTCTCGAGCACCTGAGCTTAGGTGATACTTCAGTCTCAGCCTCCTAAAGTGCCGGGATTAGAAGTGTGAGCCACCATATCCCACTTGTAGTTGTGTATTTCTGTTCAAATTTTATTGAGGAGTTTTTATGACCAAGCCTGTGGTCTGTCCTGGAGAATGTTTGTGTGTACAACAGTGTATATTCTTTAACATCATAGATTCCATTTTGGATGCTCCCATCGGGACTGTGTGCTCCTGTCCTGGAACTCCAGTGAACACTTGGCTCTCCATCCGTTGCTGTTCTCTAGAAATCCAGCCCGGGTCTCTTGGTAAAGGTAAGGTATGTGTAGCAGGCATTGCTTTTTCTCTTTGGAGACAAAACTCGGGATTGTCCCTTGATGAGCAAGGCTAACCTGCTGAGCCTTTGAAGCGAGGAACTGGAGATGGTCCTTTTAGGAGTATATGTTCTGGATTCCAGAGAACATGCAAAGAGGGCCAATAAATGCATCTTTATTTTTGTGTCCATTTTAACCCGGTGAAGGAAAATTCCAACAAAAAACCCAGAGTGCTGGAGCAAGAAGATCTCAGGCTGTGACCCTCTAGAGGGAAGCACTTTGTCTTGTGTGAAAGAAAAGAAAGCGCTTCCCTTCAGAGGATTACTCTTTGAGAAAAGCAACGTTGAAGTTGATGCTGATCTTGGTAATAGATTCGCAGAGAATGCTTATCATCAGACATGGATGATGGTGGGGTTTTTGTTTTTTGTTTTTTTTCTAAGACAGAGTGTCTGTTGCCCAGGCTGGAGTGTGGTGGCCCCTCCAACCTAGATCTCTTGGGTTCAAGGGGCCCTCTTTTTTGGGTTAGAGTCTTGCTCTGTGGCCCTGGCTGGAGTGCAGTGTCAGGAACTCTGCTCACTGCAACCTCTGCCTCCTGAGTTCAAACGATTCTCTTGCCTCAGCCTCCCGAGCAACTGGGATTACAGTCATGTGCCTATAATTTTTGTAGTTGTATTTATTTATTTTTGAGACAGCGTCTTGCTCTTTCGCCCAGGCTGGAGTGCAGTGGTGCAATCTCAGCTCACTGTAACCTCCAACTCCCACCTCAGCCTCCTGAATAGCTGTCTACAGGCATGCACCACCACACCTGGCTAACTTTTGTATTTTTTGTACAGACATGGTTTCACCATGTTGCCCGGGCTGGTGATGAACTCCTGAACTCAAGTGATCCTCCCACCTCGGCCTCCTGAAGTGCTGTGATTAGAGGTATGAGCCACCGTGCCCCACCTGTGCTTGTGTATTTCTGCACAAATTTTATTGGGGAGCTTTTATGGTATAGCCTGTAGTCCCTCTGGAGGGTGTTTGTGCCTACGACAATGTATATTCTTCAATATGCTACATTCCCTTTTGGATGCCTCCATGGGGACTGTGTGTCCCTGTCCTGAAACTCAAGTGAACACTTGGCTCAAAATCCGTTGCTGTTCTCTAGAAATCCAGCCCAATTCTCTTGGTTAAAGATAAGTATGTCTAGCAGGTATTGCTTTTTCTCTTGGAGACAAAACTCAGGATTGCTCCTCGATGAACAAGGCTAACCTGCTGATTCTTTGAAGGAAGGAACTGGAGATGGTCCTTTTAGGGGTTTATATTCTGGATTCCAGAAAACATCCAAACAGGGCAAATAGGTGCATCTTTATTTTTGTGTCCATTTTAACCTGGTCAAGGAAGATCCCAACAAAAAACCCACGGTGCCGGAGCAAGAAGACCTCAGGCTGTAACCCTCTAGAAGGAAGCGCTTTCTGTGGTCTGAAAGAAAAGAAAGTGCTTCCTTTTAGAGGGTTACCGTTTGAGAAAAGCCACGTTGCAGTTGATGCTGATCTTGGTAATACATTTGCAGGGCATGCTTATCAGAGTTGGTTGATGGTACGGTTCTGTTTTTGTTTTTCTTTTTTTTTTTTTTTTCTAAGACAGGGTGTCTGTCGCCCAGGCTGGAGTACGGTGGCACTTTTAACCTAGATCTCTTGGGCTCAAGCGGTCCTCTTTTTTGGGACAGTCTCGCTCTGTGACACAGTCTAGAGTACAGTGGCAGGAACACTGCTCATTGCACCCTTTGCCTCCCAGGTTCAAGCCATTCTTTTGACCCAGCCTCCCGAGCAGCTGGGATTACAGGCGTGAGCCACCACACCGGCTAATTTTTGTATTTTTAATAGAGACGGGGTTTCACCATGTTGGCCAGGCTGGTCTCCAACTACTGACCTTAAGTGAACCCAGGTACCATCAACAGGAGAGCAAAGCCTGTTGTTTGTTTCTGTCTCTGACTTGTTGAGACAATTTCGCTCCATCTCCCCGGCTATAGTGCAGTAATGTGATCTCGGTTCACTGCAACCTCCGCCCCCGTGGGTTCAAGCAATTCTCTTTTTCTTTTGGAGTCAAGAGTCTCGACGTGTTTCTCAGGCTGGGATTGCAGAGGTGTACACCCATACTGGTTATTTTGTCTTCTATATTTTTAGAGACGGTTTTACCATGTTGGCCAGGCTGTTCTCAAACTCCCGACCTCAGGTGATTCGCCTACTTAGGCCTCCCAAAGTGTGGGTCTTTTTTGCTAATTTTGAATATGGGACCCATCATGAATTTGGGTGTCACCTCTGGGCAGGGGCTGTGGTCATCCCTGTCACTCCATTCATTTTTTATGTGTGCTGTCAAAGCAAGTACTTAGGTGTAGGAATTATTAGGAATTACGTGTAAGAATACAGTATATGGAACTTCCTTTTTTTGAGACACGGTCTCATTTCATACAATCTTCTATATATAATTATATACACACAAAATAGAGGGTACTTTTTTTTTTTTTTTTTTTTTGAGATAGAGTCTCTCTCTGTCGCCCAGGCTGGAGTGCAGTGGTGAGATCTTGGCTCACTGCAACCTCCGCCTCCCGGGTTCAAGTGATTCTCATGTCTCAGCCTCCCAAATAGCTGGGATTACAGGCGCCCACGGCTATGCCCAGCTAATTTTTGTATTTTCAGTAGAGATGGGGTTTCACCATCTTGGCCAGGCTGGTCTCGAACTCCTGACCTTGTGATCCACCTGCCTCGGCCTCCCAAAGTGCTGGGATTACAGGCGTGAGCTGCCGCACCTGGCCAACACAGAGAATACTCTTATGTTACTTGGGTTGTTTTTTGTTTGTGTATTTAAAAAAATTTTTTTGAGACACAATCTGGCTCTATTACCTAGGCTGGAGTGCAGCGTTGTGACATGACGTCGGCTCGTAGCAACCTCTACCTCCCACCTCAGCCTCCTGAATTAGTCTCTACAGGCATGAACCACCGCACGTGGTAACGTTTGTATTTTTGGACAGATGAAGTTTCACCATGTTACCCAGGCTAGTCTTGAACTCCTGAGTTCAAGTGATCCTCCCACCTCCGACTCCTAAAGTGCTGAAATTACAGGTGTGAGCCACTGCACCCCACCTGTACCTGCGTATTTCTTTTCACATTTTATTGAGGAGCTTTTATAGCCTAGGCAGTGGTCTATCCTGGAGAATGTGTGTATGACAATGTATATATATATTTTTTTTTCGGAGATGGAGTCTCACTCTGTCACCCAGACTGGAGTGCAATGGCATGATCTCGGTTTACTGCAACCTCTGCCTTCTGGGTTCAAGCAGTCCTCCTGCCTCAGGTTGCTGAGTAGCTGGGATTACAGGCGTGCGCCACCATGCTGGGCTAATTTAGATTCCATTTTGGATGCTCCCATCGGGACTGTGTGTCCCTGGGCTGGAACTCAAGTGAACACTTGGCTCAAAATCCATTGCTGTTCTCTAGACATCCAGCCCGATTCTCTTGGTTAAAGATAAGGTATATGTAGTAGGCATTGCTTTTTCTCTTTAGGGACAAAACTCAGGAGGATTGTCCCTTGATGAACAAGGCTAACCTGAGCCTTTGAAGCAAAGAACTGGAGATGGTCCTTTTAGGGGTTTACATTCTGGATTCCAGGAAATACGCAAACAGGGCCAATAACTGCATCTTTATTTTTGTGTCCATTTTGACACAAAATGGACACAAAAATTCCAACAACAACAACAAAAAAACCAGTGTGGGAGCAAGAGTATGTCAGGCTGTGACCCTCCAGAGGGAAGCACTTTCTGTTGTCTGAAAGAAAGCAAAGCGCTCCCCTTTAGAGGATTACGGTTTGAGTAAAGCAGCGTTGAAGTTGGTGCTGATCTTGGTAATACATTTGCAGAGCGTGCTTACCATCAGACTTGGAGGATGGTGGGCTTCTGTTTTTGTTGTGTTTTTTTCTAAGACAGGGTCTGTGTTGCCCAGACTGGAGTGCGGTGGCGCTTCCAACCTAGATCTCTTGGGCTCAAGTGGTCTTCTTTTTATTTTATTTCCTTATTTTTTGGAGACGGAGTCTCACTCTGTCGCCCGGGCTGGAGTACAGGGGCAGGATCTCCGCTGGCCACAACTACAGGCTCCCAGGTTCCAGACATTCTCCCACCTCAACCTCGCAAGTAGCTAGGATTATGAGCACCCACCACCACGCCCTGCTTTTTGTATTTTTAAACAAGAAAGGCTTTCACCATGTTGGCCGGGCTGGTCTCAACTCTTGACCTTAAGTGATCCTCCTCCCTGGCCTCCCAAAGTGCTGGGATTACAGGCCTGAGCCACTGTGCCCGGCCTCCAGTGGCCCTCTTGAGTCAGCCTCCCAAGTAGTTGGGACTACGTGGGGCGTGCCACCACACTTGGCTAAGTTTTAAATTTTCAGTAGAGTTGAGGTGTCTTCTGCCCAGGATCGTCTCATCTCTGCGGCTTATACGATTCTACACGTGTGAGCCACCTCGTCCTGATGACCCATTTCAAAGACAGTTGACATGGCCAGGCATCACGTAACTGCAGATGCCGGGGTCGGAGGGTCATGTGATTTCCAGGCTATACCATGCACAGATCACACCTTTGAATAGCCACAACACTCCAGCCTGGGCCAGTATAGCAAGACCCCATCTCTTTAAAAATATAGATTACGTGGTACCTGGTTCCGGAGGCTCTATCTGGGTTCATGATTTGAAACTGGCCCCCCCTCAATTTAGCATAATCGATCCAAATCATTTCCTTCATTGAGAGAGTAAGTAGCCGGGGCATGGTGCCTCATGCCTGTAACCGCAGCACTGTGGGAGGCTGAGACAGGCGGATCGCCTTAGGTCAGGAGTTCAAGACCAGCCTGGCCAAGATGGTGAAACCGCGTCACTACTAAAAATACAAAAATTAGCCGGGCGTGGTGGTGGGCACCTGTAACCCCAGCTGCTCTGGAGGCAGGAGAACGGCTTGAACCTGAGAGGCAGAGGTTGCAGTGAGCTGAGATTGTACCACTGCCCTCCCTCGTGGGCGACTGAGCTGGACTCCGACTTAAAAAAAAAATAAGTAACCCTTCAAGTCTATCCAGTCTTAATTTGTAATCTCAAATAGATGTCCATATTAACAATTTTCTTGTTTTTCCTCTTTGTGTCTTTTTAGTTTAATCTGCTTGTCCTTGACACTGAACTATTTTTCTCTCCAACAACTTCCCGTCGTTTCTCGGAATAGACCTGCTTTCTCTGCAGGAATGGTGTAGTTGATTCAACCGTCACCCACTAAGGCCAACCCCCGTGAGTTCTTTGACTGCAGCTGCCCTGTTTATACTATTTTCTTCAGCTAATGATTCCAAGGTACCATTTCAACAGGCGACACCTCGCGTCTAAATGCCAGTTGCCTGGTAAGCTGTGAAATGTTTGCTGTGGCTGATATAAGAAACAAACCATTGTAGACAAGATGAGTCTTAGTGGCAGTGATAAACGTCACATGGGACAAAACCACAGATACTTCCACAAAAACCTTGAGAACCCTAGAAGGGGCTCCCTGGTAACAGGTGGGATGCATGGCAGCTCTTCTTTCACCCAAATTCTTTCTTTCTTTCTTTTTATTTTTGAGTCCTGCCCCGTCACCCAGGCTCACTGCAACCTCCGCCTCCCGGGTTAAAGAGATTCTCCTGCCTCAGCTTCCTGAGTACTTGGGATTACAGACACCCACCAGCACAACCAGCTAAGTTTTGTATTTTTAATAGAGACAGAGTTTCGCCATGTTGGCCAGGGCTGGTCTTGAATTCCTGACCTCAGGTGATCCACCCGCCTCGGCCTCCCAAAGTGCTGGCATTACAGGCGTGAGCCACCGCGCCCAGCCTCTTCAACATCTTAGATTCCATTTTGGATGCTCACATGAGGACTGTGTGTCCCTGTGCTGGAACTCAAGTGAGCACTTGGCTCTCCATCCATTGCTGTTCTCTAGAAATCCAGCCTGGTTCTCTTGGTTGAAGATAAGGTATGTATAGTAGATATTGCTTTTTGTCTTTGGGGACAAAATTCAGGAGGATTGTCCCTTGATGAACAAGGCTAACCTGCTGAGCCTTTGAAGCAAGGAACTGGAGATGGTCGTTTTAGGGGTTTATGTTCTGGATTCCAGAAAACAGGCAAACAGGGCCAATACATGCATCTTTATTTTTTGTGTCCAGTTAAACTGGTCAGGGAAAATTTTAACAAAAATCCCAGAGTGTAGGAGCGAGAAGATCTCACGCTGTGACTCTCCAAAGGGAAGAACTTTCTGTTGCCTGAAAGAAAAGAACGCACTTCCCTTTTGAGTGTTACCGTTTGAGAAAAGCAACGTTGAAGTTGATGCTGATCTTGGTAATAACTCTGCAGAGACTGCTTCTCATCAGACATGGAGGATAGTGGGGTCCTGTTGGTTGTTATTGTTGTTTTTCTAAGACAGGGTCTCTGTTGCCCAGGCTGTAGCGTGGTGGCACTTCCAACCTAGGTCTCTTGGGCTCAAATGGTCCTCTTTTTTTGGACAGTCTTGCTCTGTGACCCAGGCTGGAGTGTAGTGATGCGATCTCGGCTCACTGCAACCTCTGCCTCCCAGTTTCAAGCGGTTCTTCTGCTTCACATTCCTGAGTAGCTGGGATTATAGGTGCCTGACACCACACCTGGCTAATATTTGCGTGTTATTTATTCATGTATTTATTTGTTTTGAGATGGAGTCTCACTGTCAATCAGGCTGGAGGACAGTGGCAGGACCCTTGGCTCACTCAAACCTTTGCGTCTTGGGTTCAAGCAAGTCTCCTGCCTCAGCCTCCTGAGTAACTGGAATCACAGGCACCCGTCACCACGCCCGGCTACTTTTT